>NC_085137.1:421743665-422343665 GCF_035046485.1 Aedes albopictus
AAGTGTGCAAATGAGGTGTCAATCTACATTATTTTTGTCTGTGTAGTTACCTGCCTTCGGACGCATATGTAAATGTCACATGTTATTGTCGCGCTTATCTTTTATTAGAGTCCTACGGCGGTCGTACGCTCGCAAGGCATACCGCCGCATGACAGTCGCAAGGCAAAACAAAAGCACGTAGATTTCACTAAGTGACAGATGTTTTTGAAAGTATTTGTGACGAACTGCAAGAGTGGCTCATATAATGGAATTATATACTTTTAAATCTGGTGACGCTGTTACGATTAGTGACTGTCGCGCTAATATCAGAAGCCAGAGGCAGATAATTGCCATATTCTGATTTTTCTTGAGAGGCATAATACATTAAAAAAAACACGAAAAAAACACATTTGAAGTTTCAAAACAAACTTTGGCTATTGTCGCATTTGATTTACTTCAACGCAATTCAACTATCTAAATAGTTTAAATTCATATGTTGACAAAATATTTCAAAAATACTTGTCAATATATGGCGTTTGACATAAAAACTTAGAACATGTCGAAATTATAGGATTGTAAACGCGACCGTTTCCAATTTGAATGAAATTTTGCTCAGGTAGGGTTTGGGTCCATTTGAACAGGGCGACCAATTTTAGGCACTTGCTGCTATAACTTAGTCAATTTTCAACCAACTGACCGCATTTTTGAGTCACTTAGAGACACATGCAAACATGTACAAACATTGATGTCAATTGGTTGAAAATTGACTTCATTATAGTAGCAAGTGCTCAATATAGGACCTCTTGCCCAAATAGTCCTAGATTCTAAGAGTTTTATTTGGGAAATCTTGAAAAAAAAAAAAAAATTAACAAGGTTCCGTAAATTTTTCTTATATTTTTGATTTTTTAATCTTGCTGTAACTTAAGTATAGTAAGTTGTAGGAAAAATTATGCATAGTTTTTCATTGGAATCTTTTTTCAAATTATCTATTTTTGATATAAACTTTCTTGAAAAGTGTTAGTTTTCTTGTTTTGAAAATCGAAGAAAATTTAATTTTCCTGGGCTACTTGGCATTTTTTCAAATTCAAGTCAGCTTACTACAGAGAAATAATAAAAAAAAACGAAGGGTAGGTTTTTTGCAATATTGAAATTATATAGATCCGCAATGAATAATAATTTCAGTGTTTTTTTCTTCCAAAAGTCCTTTAAATATCCTCAAACATATTTGAAGACATCGTTTCATAGCAACAAACTGTTTTCGAGTTATTGAAGAAGACAATTTTTTGTTATTTTGATCACTGAAGCCAAGTTATTTATAAATAACAAAGCTTGTAACAAATTTGTTCTGAAATATGTATCAGAACTTGTTTTAATTTTGTTATGAATTCGCAAGTTTAGTCTAAAAAAATTGATATAATCTTGTTATGATTATATCTGAACTTTTGTTATATTTGGAACGAGTTTTGTTAAAATTTTTGTTATTTTAGCTACTAACGGCACATGTTTTATAACAACCGTTGTTACAAAAATCATTGGAACAAAATAACACAACCTGTAATAATTTTGTTTTCCCCATCTGGTCGGTAGCTATGGTATTTTTTTTGTTTAGAGAGACTTTACCCAGAAGGGGAATTTGTCTCTACATGGTAATTATTACTGTTATTTTGTATGTAAAGTACGTTTTTTACCCTTCTTACACCCATAAGAAGGGTATAAATACCGCTTGGAAATCCGACTTTCGATCCGAGGCCTGCAGAGCCGAGTCACATATACCAATCAACTCAGCTCGACGAATTGAGCAAATGTCTGTATGTGCGTGTATGTGTGTGTGTGTGTGTGTGTGTGTGTGTGTGTGTGTGTGTGTGTGTGTGTGTGTGTGTGTGTGTGTGTGTGTGTGTGTGTGTGTGTGTGTGTGTGTGTGTGTGTGTGTGTGTGTGTGTGTGTGTGTGTGTGTGTGTGTGTGTGTGTGTGTGTGTGTGTGTGTGTGTGTGTGTGTGTGTGTGTGTGTGTGTGTGTGTGTGTGTGTGTGTGTGTGTATGTTACAAAAAAATGTCACTCACGGTTCTCAGCCGTCTGTTGACCGATTTGAGTTCTCTTGGAAGCAAATGAAAGCTACTACATCCTAGTAGAACGCTATTGAATTTTATTTTGATTGGACGTTCGGATACCGAGATATCTTTCAAAGAGTGCTAGAGAGTAGTACAACTCAATTATTTTAGAGATTTTTGACAAAGTGTATCACCATAAATTTCTCAGCCGTCTACCAACCGATTTGGGTTCTTAAGGCCCCAAACGAACGCTTCTGCATCCTAGAAGAACGCTTTTGAATTTCATTCCGATTGTACATTTTGTAACCGAGATATCTATAGAGGAGTACTTTGGAGTAATACAACTTAACTTTTTAACTCTTTGAGAAATGCTTCATAATAAATTGACCAGCCGTGTGTCAATCAATTTGAGGTCTCTCATCACCAAATGAAAGCTGCAGCATCCTAGTAATATGCTATTGAATTTCATTCCGTTTGGACATTTTGTTTCCGAGATATCTTTCAAGGAGTACTTAGGAGTAATAAAATTTACGCTTCTGAGAGATTTTTGATAGAATGTATCATACTAAATTTCTCAGCCGTCTATCAACCGATTTGGGTTCTTAAGACCCCAATCCAAAGCTACTGCATCCTAGAAGAACGCTTTAGAATTTCATTCCGATTGGACATTTTGAAACCGAGATATCTTTCGAGGAGTACTTTTGAGTAATAAAATTTACGCTTTTGAAAGATTTTTGATAAAATGTATCATAATAAATTTCTCAGCCGTCTGTCAACCGATTTGGTTGCTCTTAGCATCAAATGAAAGCTACAACATCCTCGCTACAACATTGAATTTTATTTTGATTGGAAATTTAGTTACCGAGATTTCTTTTGAAGACTATTTGAGAGTAATCTCATTAAATTCTTTTTTTTATTATTATACTAGCTATCCCGGCAAACGTTGTACTGCCTTCCTACTGTGTTTTTTGGCATACAGCTCTAAAGGGACGTCCCCCGCAAAATCATCTACATATATGGGAGCCCCCCGTTCCAGAGTCCGGGGAGGTCTCACACCAAGCTAAGAACCATCCCCGGCCCCAAAAATACCCACAAACAAAATTTAACAACGATCGGTACAGTAATTTTCGAATCCATAACGGTCAGACAGACAGACAGACAGACAGAAATCCAATTTCATATATAAAATAGATTTGCTTGCTGTCTTACATGAGCTACAAATGATAATGCAAATGGCTCCAGGTCCAATTGAAGATTATTCAACAATACATAAATACCACAGTCTTTTGTTGACATGACCATCCACTTATGAAGTGAACGTGTGGCCACTACGCCACGGGCCCTGGCTATTTTTATCCTTTTTATACCATAAGAATTGTATAAATGATGTAACTTATAGAACAAGTTTCATTGAAAAACATTGTCATCAAAACTTGCATCAAAGCATAGCCGCCCAATGCTAAACGTACTGTGCTTGGCCGGGCAATCACTAGGTGGCAGTAGTGAGCAAACGTCAAACAGAAGCAAAAACGACGCCAGCGCAGCGAGTGATCAATCGACCTACTACCGAAAATTTGAATCAACCGTTAAAAAGGTGATCGATGGGAAGCGAGCGGAGTGAGACGTCTGTTTCTAATTTATTTAACTGATTCAACTGATAAAGAATATTAGACAAAGTGTATCTCGATGATTTTCTTATCCATGTATTAATCGATTTGCAATTAACAAGAGATACAATATTCCAGAATATGTAAGCTATTGTTTAAACATTCCATACAAGACTCTAGAAGATTTTGTCTGCCATTTCTGGTAGTTAAGCCCATGGTCGATGATTCTATTATGGAAAGCAATCAACTTAATGCCGAATCTACAATATTTTCTTGAATGACCAAAAATCACAATCGAACATACGAAAAATACAACAATAATTTTGATAAGTGTAAGAAGGGTTCTGTTCACCATAGGTGGATTAATTCAGGTTTTTTTTATTTGAATTTCGTTTGTCGTACTGAAGTTTTCTTTGATTCAAAACTTGAAACCGCTTTATTTCGTATACTTAGGTATTTTTACATTCCATTTAATGTTCTCTCGTAAAACTTTCATAGATATATATTGCTTCTCTCCGCTACGTGAGGCAATCACGGTCGATTCATCTGTCAAACAATATCACTTTTTCACCCAAGAAAATGAAGAGTCTTCTCAGATTCATGAAGTCGAATGGTACATTAATCAACGTCAGACGCACCGTCAGTCTTGTTATCTTGTTTTTGCTAAATCTTCCCTCAAACTTCGTCTTCAATTCATCCGGCAATAAACTAGCAACTGTGCTGCGGCGGTGCGGTGCGGTGTGTCAGCTAAAAGTTCAAACTAAGTAGGTACTTGTTGCTGGTAGGTACACTTCATTTTACGTCGAGTCAGCCCGAGCGCGGTGTGACTTGTTTGTTGCGGTAGCAAGTGGCCGCCCGGCCCGGGAATGAAGAAAACTCTTTTCTTGCTTCGTCGTGTTGTCCACCTGACTCCTCGGTAACCTAAGAAAGGAAAACTTTAATCACACTGACAGCCATTGGCGGAGCCAGCATTTTCTTTTCTCGTACTCACTCTCCTAAACATACACGAGAAAGAGAAAGATAGAAGAGGGGGCAGCTTGCCTCCTCTTTCATCCCGCTCTTTCTCGTGTATGTTTAGGAGAGTGAGTAAGAAAAAAGAAAATGCTGGCTCCGCCAATGCTGACAGCGGAAAACAACTGAAAGGAGCGAAGGCAGCGATAATTACCACGGAAGTCACTTTGAAATGAGAAGTGGATCTGGATGGGCAGATTTTTATGATGTTATAATGACAAACAACGCGGTACATCTTTGAGTTGTTTGTTCCTTTTCTGCCATCGAAGTACATACTTCGTAGTTCACCGTTGCTTGATGGGAAAAGTTTTGCTTCATTAGATTCGCTGACACATGCTGTGATTGTAAACTAGCACTCCCTGTTTTGATAATTTTTTTCGATTAAACTAAACCCATTTCGATTTTGTATGGTCCAATGGAGTCTGTTTTGCACAAAACACACACACCCACACATACTGAAGCAATGGTTTCAATTTTCACGGTGGGAAAATTCAATTTTCGTACTAAACCCGAAGCGAACTGGACTCCTGGTTTTCCCTCTACTAACTCTAGTTTTTCACGTTTCAGCATACCTTCATCATTTTTCGTTTCGTTTGTTCGTTTCGAGTGCTACGTTTGGTCTGGGATCACCGCTATCCAGTAAGCATTAAGGGTATGCGGTACATATGGGATTTTTTTTTTATTTAAACGATACGAAATGAAACGATGTGCGACACGTCTGATGCTTAATTTGGGTAAGGTACGCACCCGGAGGAAGCAGTGGATCACAGATGATACCTGGAGGAAGATAAAGGAGCGAAGGAACGGCGAAGCCGCGATAGAGCGAGCGAAAACACGAGGGGCCAAAGCCGTAGCCCGTCAGCGCTATTCAGCTCTCGTGAAGGAAGTTAAGCGTTTATGTAGACGGAACAAAATAACGTGAGCGATATTCGTCTCCTCTACGATGTCTCACGTTGCCTTAGTGGAACTAAGATGAATGCTACGATGCCCGTGCCGTGAAAGACTCGTCTGGACAGCTACCGACTGTTCAGCTGAAATGCGCTTCGGAAACCTTTTTCAAGTGCCGGCCACGTCCCCAACATCTCAACATGATCCGCCAATACACATTACCATGAAGCACCGAAATGATTCCGATCTGGCTGATGACGTTGCTCTCTTAGCTCTACGGCGCTCTGATATGCAGAGTAAGCCAGATGATCTAGCCGATCGGTCCTCGGCGGAAGGTCTTACCATCAATGCAATGTCAACAAGACCAAATCGTTGCAAGCAATGGAGAATGTTGAATGCTTCCAATACCTTAGCAGCCTAATGGCGGCCGATGGTGGCACCAAGATCGGCATATATGCACGGATCAAGAAGGCGAAGGCTGCCTTTGCGAGTATGCCAGTGAAACTTGGTGTGTATTAGTGGAGAACACTCAACGGATGGAAGTCTTCATCAATAGATGCCTGCCTGCGGTATATAATTCGTGCATGGTGGGCTCACGGTTGTTCTGCAAAACGGTGAGTCGATAAGGAGAGCGTCCAACATAGCTCTGGTCATCACAAGTTCCTACCCCATGCGTCCACGAATCAAACGATGAAAAAGACCGCCAGCTAAGAGGTGTGTGCTTAACTGGTAGTGCAGCCTGGGCACTGTTTTCCTTCTGACTTCAGCTAGATTGAGGAGGTACGATCCGAACGTCTGTTCACCAAGGAGGTGCGGCTCAAACAGCGTCTGTTCTGGCATCCAGCGCTGAGTAAGAAACGCTGCATCACGCCCAGCTAGATCCAAGGTAGTAGCCCCATCAGCGTGGTCGTACCAGTGTTGGTTGGGACGTTAAACAGAACTGACACGATGGCTCTCCAGCGAGACAGGAGTGTTGGCGTAGGCCCAATAAGCCACCCGTAAAAATCCCCATTGCGAATAACATAGGAGAAAATACGACTCGATACAAGCGGTAAAGACCCACGCGACGAACTAAGAACTACGAATGGAATCTGGGAACATGGAATTGCAAGTCACTAGGTTTTGCAGGATGTGACAGGATAATTTACGACGAACTACATCCCCGCAACTTCGACGTCGTGGCGTTGCAGGAACTTTGTTGGACTGGGCAGAAATTGTGGAAAAGCGGGCATCGAGCGGCTATCTTCTACCAAAGCTGTGGCACCACCAATGAACTGGGAACAGGATTTATAGTGTTGGGCAAGATGCGACAACGTGTGATCGGGTGGCAGCAGATATCCACAAAGCCACCTGGAGATCACCCGACCAACAAACAGAAAATCAAATCGACCACGTTCTAATCAACGGTAAATTCTTCTCGGATATAACCAATGTCCGCACATATCGCAGTGCGAATATAGATTCGGATCTCTACTTAGTCGCTGTATGCATGCGCTCAAAACTTTCGACAGTTATCACTACGCGTCGAAGTCGAACGCCGCGGCTCAACATCGAGCAACTTCGTAACGTAGAAGTGGCTCAAGACTACGCGCAGCAGTTAGCAGTGGCCCTACCAACGGAAGAGCAGCTTGGCGCAGCTGCACTTGAAGATGACTGGAGGGACATCCGATCCGCCATAGGTAGTACCTCGGCTACAGCACTAGGCTTCGCGACTCCGAATCACAGAAACGACTGGTACGACGGCGAATGTGAACAGTTGAAAAACGAGAAGAATGCCGCATGGGCGAGAATGCTGCAACACCGTACGAGAGCGAATGAGGCACGTTACAAACAGGCGCGGAACAGGCAGAACTCAGTGTTCCGGATGAAGAAGCGCCAGCAGGAAGAACGAGATCGCGAAGCGATGGAAGAGCTGTATCGCGCTAAGGACACACGAAAGTTCTACGAGAAGCTGAACCGCTCGCGCAGAGGCTTTGTGCTACAAGCCGACATGTGCTGAGATAATTACGGGAATATTCTCACGAGCGAGCGTGAGATGGTCGAGAGGTGGCGGCAGCATTACGATGAGAACCTCAATGGCGACGTTGCAAGTACCGAAGGTGGCGTGGTAACAGATCTAGGAGTATGCGCACAGGACGAAAGACTTCCGGCCACTGATCTCCAAGAGATTGAGGAGGAGGTTTGGCCGGTTGAAAAACAACAAAGCCGCTGGAGTAGATCAACTACCAAGCGAGCTTCTAAAATACGGTGGAGAAGCACTGGTGAGAGCACTACACTGATTCATTACCAAGATTTGGGAGAAATTGGATTTGGCACAAATTTCCCAAATGGAGGAGAACGTGCCTCTAGAGCCGACCTACTGAAGATTTGGGAGAAGGAAGTATTACCGGAGGAATGGATGGAAGGTATCGTGTGTCCCATCTTCAAAAAGGGCGACAAGTTGGATTGCGGGAACTACCGCGCGATCACACTACTGAGCGCTGCCTACAAGATACTCTCTCAAATTTTATGCCGCCGTCTTTCATCGATTGCAAGAGAGTTCGTGGGGCAATATCAAGCTGGATTTATGGGTGAACGCGCTACAACGGACCAGATCTTCGCCATCCGTCAGGTGTTGCAAAAATGCCGCGAATACAACGTGTCCACACATCACTTGTTCATCGATTTCAAATCGGCGTATGATACAATCGATCGAGAACAGCTATGGCAGATTATGCACGAATACGGATTTCCGGATAAACTGATACGATTGATCAAGGCGACGATGGATCGAGTGATGTGCGTAGTTCGAGTATCAGGGACACTCTCGAGTCCCTTCGAATCTCGCAGAGGGTTACGACAAGGTGATAGACTTTCGTACTTGCTGTTCAACATTGCTTTAGAGGGTGTAATAAGAAGAGCGGGGATAAACACGAGTGGGACGATTCTCACGAAGTCCGTTCAGCTGCTTGGTTTCGCTGATGATATTGATATTATTGCTCGTAAATTTGAGACGATGGCGGAAACGTACATCCGACTAAAGTGTGAAGCCAGGCGATTTGGATTAGTCATTAATGTGTCGAAGACAAAGTACATGATGACAAAGGGCTCCAGGGAGGAATCATCGCGCCCGCCACCCCGAATTCATATCGACGGTGATGAAATCGAGGCGGTTGAAGAATTCGTGTACTTGGGCTTACTGGTGACCGCCGACAACGACACCAGCAGAGAAATTCAGAGGCGCATTGTGGCAGGAAATCGTGCCTACTTTGGACTCCGCAGAACTCTACGATCGAATAAAGTTTGCCGTAATACAAAGTTAACCATCTACAAAACGCTGATTAGGCCGGTCGTCCTCTATGGGCACGAAACATGGACCTTATGTGCAGAGGACCAACGCACCCTTGGAGTTTTCGAACGGAAGGTGTTGCATACCATCTACGGCGGAGTGCAGATGGAAGACGAGACTTGGGGCACGTCATCAGGATGTCGGATAGCAACCCGACTAAAATGATTCTCGAGAGTCATCCGACCGGTACAAGAAGACGTGGAGCGCAGCGAGCTAGATGGGTCGACCAAGTGGAGGACGATCTGCGGACCCTTCGCAGAGAGCGGAACTGGAGACAAACAGCCATGGACCGAGTGGAATGGAGGCGGCTACTATATACTGCAGAGACCACCCCGGCCTTGGCCTGATCGGTAAGGTAAGTAAGGGCTCACAATTGGATCTCCAGCGTGGAGCTCCATCTTCAGTGTCGTCAAAAGCTGATGGTGACTAAAATTCTGAAGTGAATGAAATCTGAAAGCAAGCAATAGATTGGAACCCAGCAGGACATCGCAGCAGAGGCAGGCCCAGAAGTTAAAAATGGCGCCGGCTCAGTATGAAGATTTTTCGATTTGGCCCTCTGCAGATACATGGATACTCTGGACTGAAAGTAGCCAGTAGAAACCATACGGTATATCGCATACCCTTAGTAAGCATCGACTATCGAGCTACGCTTTGACCCAGCCAGCATCATCCGACCAAGTCACCTTGATCCCCATCGGCAGGGTGCACTTCACCCTCTTCGCTCGCGGTTGAGGAATGTGCTTTGAAAACGATATCAGTTCTCGGTCGCTGACAGGGAACCGAGAGTTCATGAGAAGACACAGAGGGGAAGTTGGCAGAGGTATTTTAGTATTCGAACACCTCGCCAGGATATCGAATTATATTTGCTATTCTTTATATTTCCAACGGAAACACCCCTCTATCGTCGTGCTATTCAAAACACTGTTAAACTGAGCACAACAATCTCAGATAGCAAATTTTGCGGAAACTCTTCATCGTTGTGACTACGACTGTCGTCTACTAGTCCATATTGATTTGTAATCGATGCAAGGGCATTTCGCGTTACTCGTGGAACATAATGAACACCACAATTCGTGGATATTTAACTGGATTTTTATTTTCCCGACTGACTGTCACAGTTTTCCAGAATCTCGATTCACTGGATTTCTTCGAACAGGTAAAAACGTAGGACCATGGTTTCGCTGTTTTGTAAAACAATATAGTTTCAAGGAAAGAACAACACGGATTCCCTGGCCAAGTTCAGGGGTTGACGGTATTAAAGTGAAGGAGTTTCATTTTGATTATTGTAATGTAGTGTTCTTTAGTGAAACATATCACCTTTTTAACACTTTAATGCGCCTCCAACGGTTCATCACGAACCGGCTGCTGCATATGGAGTATGGCTGATCATATGCATCAGACATGCTCGATAAACACGGAGGAACCGCCAGGGCTCAGTAGAGTCTATTCCCAAGCAATAGTTCCAAGTCGGTTGGATTTGAGAAGGTTTTGATGATCGTTACAAATCCTAATGAAAGTATTATAGGATTTGTGACAGGTTTTGGAACCTTTAACAGCCAGCTGACTTCAAAATGTTGTTTGGGCTCTATTTCCCACGTTTCTCGGTTGATTTTGATTAGTAATTTATTAATGTCATAGTCGCTTTTTCAATTCCTACAATGTTAGGTTATATTTTCTTTAAATAAAGCAATTAAAATCAACCGAAAAATTAAGAGTGGGAAGGAGATTTGCAGCACTTAATTGTGCTGATAGATTCGAAGCTAACGTGCGAACACTTAAACGCATTGTTGACATCAATGCGTTCGACGTGACATTTTGGACAAAAGCTGACTGCTTTTTATTAACTGAACAACGTTACTTTTGTATGACTAGGTTGACATTTCTAGGCCACGCATGAGAAAATGACATGGTTTATGGTAGGACCGATAGGGCAGAACGAATTTGAATATTTTTCATAGTATTTGTAGGGGGATGAATACATAATAGTTGACAAGCAATTTTTGTTTTATTACAATCAACTGACCAACTTAGCGTATTTTTGTTTATCTCTTAGATGGTGCTGACACCAAAAGAAAAATATCAGGAGTTCAGTTACATGTTTCTGTGGGTTTTTCACCGATGACAATTTAAGGACACAAGAGATGAACACAGAGAAGTAGAAATCAAGAAAACAATTTGGCACAGAATCGACTATATTTTAACATACGGGTTCGACTGATTCGATGAATCTATCTAGAAGTATCTAGAAGACAATTGACGCTAAGATTGGAAAAAAAGCTTGCAGTTGGGACTAGACTAAAATAGTGGCGATAGGAAACAATGCGCTAAACAGCATTATTATTCATTCTTTAATATTTAACCGTAGGCTTTTCGCCGGTTGACAGTACAGTATTTAGCTGTGTACGAAGATACGGATTAGTTGGTGTACAGATGACAGGGTTCTCACGGAAAGTGCTTCAAGCGAGGCTTACATAACAACTGACAATAAAGAAACCTATTTTCCTTGACTTTCTACGCAATGGACATCGGACCGAACACACATGTTTTTGTTAATCTCCTAGGCATTATTAAGACATGACGTATGTGCATGACGAAACAACTAGCAGGACACAGTTCCAGACGTCTCTTTTTAATAACTACATTCAGCATATTTCCAATAAAACTACACTTCAATAAAGCAAAGACTAAAGCTGCTATGATAGAACAGACCAGAATGACTTAATTGACTATTACCTTGGAGATCTACTTCGAATAACTGACAAATTGACAAGAACCTAACAAAATACATGGACCATACTACAAAAAAAAACAATTGACAAATAGAAAAAAAGGGAAAACTTTTATTAAAACTATTTTTGTTCAACGCAGGCCAAAACAGTGTCGACTTGGGCCACGATATGCCTACGTACTTCTGTGTGTTGAAACAAAAATAGAGGCTCATAGAAGCAAACGTAGGGAAAGGGTGCGGTGTTAGAACATAAGCACAGTGTGCTACCGCCGTAATCACTATAAAAAAAAAAAAAAGGAAAGAACAACACGGATCCATGTCTGACAACGGAAAAAAATGTTTCTCCCAAACAGGCGAGAGGTTATCATCCCTTTTCGGAACAGGAGCCATCCAGTTCACGACCTTCGGTGACATTTCAGGGCGTGTTTGTTGTTCGTGAAAATCCACACCCTCTTGGTGGTGGTGCTTCTGACTACACAGAGAGACGACAGTCAGAGTAGACATCAATGACCGAAAGCGTTCATGCTGTGATCCGGGTCCCTTAATCAATCAATCACATATCGGTCGTCGGTTGACGGTTGGAGTGGTGTGGTGGGATACTTTTCCGATATTAAAATGTCTACCGCGGGGGATGCGACACGTGTCAAGCTGTGTGTACACACGTTTGTCATATGTGTGTGTGTGTTTTTGGGCCGGGGAACAAACAATGGAACCTGTTGCCTTTGTTTGCTTCAAGTGTCGATTGTTGTAGAACAATAATGACCTCTCTTTGATGTCTTCGCTTCCGATGACAATATGTAAATTCTCGAGCAACATTTGAAAAGGGCATACAAACATTGATAAACAATGACTTCTCACGTTGCTGCTATCAGAAAGAGCAAACATCGATCTTTCGGATAAGGGCAAGTAAGGGTGTTCGTTTGCGTGGTCGGGCTGCTGTTAGACCCTTCGAAAAATGGCACAATATATCTTGGGCATGTGGCACTTTCTTCCAACATAGCTGCCTTTATTGTAACACCTCGAGATCGCCACATCAGACGGAGTCACAAAATTGGCACTTTTCTGATACCTGGATGCGGCCTGTCGAAATTCTGCAAATTAACAATGTACGGCTGCCTTGACATGACCTTGGACATCTGTGGTCAAGGAGTGTAAACAGATTTTAACGGGGGTGGTAATGCTGCAGCTTGAAACCCGGCAGAACGTGGAACGATACAAGCAAAAGTGGAAACATCAAACTCGCATCTTTCGGGAGAAAGAACTTCAGAGTGTGAGGAAATGGAACCGCTGCACAGTGATGCGAGGGCGGAAAAAAGTCGAAAAATCAACTTACGTATTTTGATTCAAATGTATTTTTTCATTTTTTCTCGACATTTGAATAGTCTATTTTCAAAATTTGGTGCTGATTGAACAAAAATTGAATTTTTTCCAGAGCTTTAAAGTGGGTGTGAATCATACTTGAAATTTAAGCTCCCATATAAAATGTATGGAAAAACAAAAACAAACTTCCTCTAAGTTTTCAAATATGAGCACACATTTGTACACATTTGACGCTATATTCATTTTAAAGATTTTTTTGTCAGCTTTCAGAAAACCTAGGGGTTATTTTGCGCAAACTTGCGCAACATATGTTTTTCGGCAAAGAAACAACTAGAAAGCCCTTATGTTGAATAACATTTGACCTCCTGCTTATAGTTAGCGTATTGCTTTACTTATTTTGAGAATAAAAGGAGATACATGTGTATCTTCAAATTGTTACGATTGTATTGCTTCCATTTCTTATCTTTTATCATTCCACTTTTTATTTTCAAGGCTCACACGTCATGAAGCTTTACGGAGCCATGCAAGCAACTCATACATAGACGAGAGGTCAATGGGAAAACATCTTTATATCTAAATTATTTCCTACATTTTCTCAAATTCAACAGTTTTCTATTCATTTGTATCGGCTCAGCTACCATAGCGTTGTGTTCGATTTATGACCGTTCCAGAATATTTTCGTATTTAAAATTTCAATTGCGATGGTGTCCCTTTGGGTCCTGTTTCTTGGTTTTCTCGAAGTAAAAAGGACCAATTTTAATTAGAAAGCATGAAATGACACCCTAATATTCAAATCCGATCCTTTGATAAGTTGGTTGGCATGAATTTATCAACAAGCAAAAGTTTGATATTCACGCAAAACGTAACGCGTGGCATGTGTCAAACGCCAAAAAAAAGGCAAATTGTCATATACAATTTACAGTAAATAACTACACACTCAAAACAGATTTGCGGGCTCGGCAAAAACGCGCACAGCCGTCTGCTCAGTAAAACTATCAGCTGATATCCCAGCAAAAAGTGACATTTGTTAGCTGACTCTCAGCAAAACGATTGCCGGAGCTCAGCAATGAACTGTCAAAATTGCTGAGATCTCAGCAAAATGGTTGTTTGCTGATTACTCGGCTGTGCAAATCTCGGCAAAAGAATGGAAAAATGCTGATATCCCGGCAATCTGAATTAAGTGTGTACGGAAGTCTTTAAAGAACTATAATTGAAGATGATGAGCAGATTTTGTTGAAGCTGGAACGTTACGCCAATAAATAGAAGGAAGTTGTTTTTATCGAAATTGTAAACCTTAGATACGTTGGAAAAAAAACAAAATACTTGAACTTATTAATCCATGTTAAATATATCAGGTTTTGTAATTGTTTGCATTACACACTTCTGGTAAACTTTTTTTTGTCATGTGTGAGTAATTACGTGTTTTTGTTTTTCTATCGGATATTTTGCCTAATTCAGATACAGTCGAACTTCCATGAGTCGATGTTCCTTGACTCGATATCGACTCATGGAGGTAAATTTTTCCATACTAAAAAATAATTTCTGGGTTACTATGATGGTCCCCCCAAAAAGCCTCCCAAAGGATTTCTGTTCCACTACTCGATATTTCCTTGAGTCGATGGTCCCTTCAATATCGACTCATGGAGGTCGATTTCTTTACAATATTTTCTTTAGCATTGATTCAACATTTTTTTGTGTTCATGAATATTAGAAATTTATGGAAAATATAAATAAATACATAACTAAATACTGGTACGAAATTGCTTTAGTTGGTTCAAAAGTGTAACGGTCAAACGAACTGGTTCTTCTGATCATTTAGGAGAACTTCATATAGGGGAACTTCAACGTTTCTCAAACTGAACAATAATTTATTTTAATCGGTTCATAACTAAGTTGGTTTTAGCCAGTTTGCAAAATTATTTAGTTTCGTTGACTGTTATTGCACAGGTGGAACTTTTTTGGTTTTTTCAAAAGCTTATCGGATTAGTGAACCGGCTTTCCTTATCACTTATTTTGGTCCTATGTTTAGTCGTTCATAAAAATAAATTAAAAATTATCAAACTGGGCAGCAAAATTAATTAACCGGTTTATAAATTATTGTTTTTGATTAACCGGGTCTCAAAATTATCTTTTTTTTTGTCGAATGGGCATCCATTTACTAGTGGGATGAATTTCTTGATGTTACCGGTTCGAAAATGAACCGGTTTTCCAATTCACTTATTTTATTTTTTTTGGAAGGTTAGCTATAAGATGCAATTATAAAACAACTATCCTCAAGAGATATACTGTAATTATTTACCCGGTTAAAAAATAGATCGGTTAGACAAAACGGTTCAACAAATAATGCATTCTCCACTTGTTTATCATCATAATGTATAGAACATCAGCATAATAAAAGTTGGACGAAATCCTTGATTTTACCGGTTCAAAAGTGAACCGGTTGAGCAAACCGGTTCGCAAATAATACATTTTATTCATGTTTAATTTCACATGAAAATAAATAATAAAAAAAATAACGATTTCTAATCGGAATTATAAAATATTTTTTACCGGTTCAAAAATGAATCGGTAAAATGAACCGATTCGGCGAAATGAACATTTCTATTGTACTATTCGCTTCTCATTCAAAAACAATCTGTTATCTCCATTGATTCCCTTTTGGACGTTTGAGGTTAAAAAACATTCCCTGGATTCCGGAACGGTCCTGAAAGTGGCCAACCAGGTCCAAAAGTTTTGAATTGACTTTCAGTGGTCCTATTTTGCAAAATTATGACAAACGATGTGTCGCAAGATAGGTTTTAAATTTTTTTTTTGTGAAAAGTTGATGGAAAAAGTTACCACAAAATCACCACAAAAAAGCCCAGATCATGACCAACCGACAACCACAAAAACAGACAATTTAGGACGAAAACGATAGACCAATTTTCCCTTGAAAAAGGCCACATCCCATGGCCGAAACGTCGGGCAGATTAAAATAAATCGTTTGATTTTGTAAGACTGAGAGTGCCAAATTCCTCCGATAGGTTTTAAAAAAATCCATATTTTCCACTTCCCCAGGGGAACCAGGATTCCGGAACGGTCCTGAAAGTGGCCAATGTGGCCCATAGGAAGCCAACATGACTTCTAGTTAACTTATTCTAATAAATAATGAAGTTTTTATAAGCTTTGAACGAATATCATGCATGTTAAGACTTTTTGCCACCTTTTGTATGGAGCCGCATAACTGTGCGCTGTGTCGTTCTTAACTTTTTAACGCCCAAGATGTGTTTCAATTTGAATCTTCATTCAGCTCTCCGAGGATGTAAGGTTAAGCGCACAACTCTGGCGTAGAACACGTTCAGCGTGCCTGTCTGAGTCATGTTGATCCTAACATCTTACTTGGTAAAGGCTATATTTCCAAATTGTATGGAAATCTTCGCGTTAAGTACTGTTCCTTTGAATTCCACTAAGAATTTGCATCCTTTGACAGATACGTATTTCGACCTCAACTGTAAGGTCGAAATACGTATCTGTCAAAGGATGCAAATTCTTAGTGGAATTCAAAGGAACAGTACTTAACGCGATATTCTTTTTATTTACAGATATTCCCCTAACAAGCCCAGGTTAATCATCATCATGGAAATCTTGTTCAAAACTTCACGTTTCAACTTGCCCCGGTGTACCTTATCGTTACCTTGTGATCCGTATAGGTACAAATAACTCTGAACGATTGAAAGAGATGGCTACCACTCAAAAATAATGGAAAACGGACTGTCAGATTACTAGTTTACAGCATTTTTAACTCGGAAAGCTGATGATCATTTTTAGTGTAGAATCATGTCCTGTACAGCGGAATTTTTTCGACTTTCCATACAAGGCTGTCGATTTTAAATCGATTTTTGTTCTATTTTTAAGCAAAATTGATCCCTTCAAATATCTCTATTTCCGTAATCAATGCTTCAATTGAGCTGAAATTTTAAATGTACATCAATAAGGAATTTTGTATTTATTTTTTTTACTGAAAAAAAAATCAGATCCTCATTATTTTTTTTGGAAATTTTGCTCAAATTTAAGAAGATTGGCTCAAATAATCACCAATATCTCGGATCACACTAATTTTATTCACAAATCATATTCAGATGATCAAAACTATCTTCGAAGCTTTCTATTTATGCAAAAAGATTGAAAATTCGGTGACTGCAACGTATAATATTTAAATTTTAGTAAATTACATATTTTGAAAACTGTAGAGCTCGATTTTTGAGAAAAACTCAAAAACTGTTCTACTTAAAAAATTTTGAAACATGATCTTGATATAAGAGCATTATGCACTAAAAATTTTGGTCGTTGATAAAAGTTCATGACTTTCATATTTTTTTGGAAACTAATGTTACTATACGGCCTACCAACCACAAACATCTCTAAAATTTCTCTTATTTTTTTTACGCTCTCAGTCTTGTTTGATATATTTTATTGAAACTTTTTTATTCAATATGACCCTGCAAAGAATGTCTAGGTTCAATTCCCGGTTGGTCCAGTATTTTTGTCCATAAATTCTTAAATAACGATGCATTTTTAAATATTTTTTTTTTATGTTTTTCTGCCCCTTACACCGCTTGTTACAGCATCGAAAAATCCTTCCAACTCCCCTGTGGGGACACATCTTCCTGTGAAAAAAATCTTCACTGGAATCCCAGGATATTATCTGGAGATAACCAATTTCAAAATAAATCCTAGAAGGAATCCTGGTAGGATGCATACCAGAAGGAATCCCTGGAGAAATCCCTGAAGGAATCCTGGGATCAATCCGTGAAAGAATCACAAGGAGAGTCTCTGAGGGAATCATGAAGGAATACCTAAAAGAATCAAGGAAACAGTCCCTTGTGAAATTTAAGAAGAAATTCCGAGAGGAATCCATGAACGAATCTCGAAAGCATACCTGGAGAAATCATGAATATAATCTGAGAATTCCCTGGAAAAATCTATGGAGATGTCATGGGAGAAGTCTTTGAAGAAATCCCAAAATAAATATCGGGAGCAATACTTGAAAGAACGACCGAAGGAATCCCGGGAGAAGAATCCTTGAAAGAATCACTGAAGGAACTTCGGGAGGAATCCCTTAAGGAAACCTAAGAAGAATTAATGTAAGAATCCCGAAAGGGTTTATTACAGGAATGCTGGGAAGAATTCCTGAAGGTAGTACAAAGAAAAAAATATTCATGTAAAATTCAGCGGAAAATCATGCACATAAAGGGATTGCTAGAGTTAGTGCATATTTACATGAGATGTCATGTAAAATTACGTTACGTTCGTCTAAATTTCCGCTAATAGTCGCGTAACCGGTTGGCGTCCATGATGGTTTACGCGATGGTTGGCGGAAAATTACACGATGGTAATGTAATTTTACATTATATCTCATGTTAAAGTGCACTAACTCTAGCATTCCCTTTATGTGCATGATTTCTCGCTGAATTTCAATTACATATTTTTTTCTGTGTACTCCATTGAGGAAACACCCTCCTGACCCTGATGGAATCCCGGGAGAAATTCCTGAAAAAATCATTGAAGGTATCTCAAGATTTTTTTGCAGGAATCCCAGGAAACATCCTCGGAGGAATCCTGGAAAGAATCGCTGAAAAAATACCAAAGAAATATTGGGATGAATTCTTAACGGCAGAATATCTGGAGTAATCCGGAAAATTGACAAAATCTTGGAGTAATCCATGGACGAACCTAAGAAGAAAATCCTTAAGAAAATCCCGGGAAAGATCAATGAATGAATGCTGGAAAAAACCCTGAGGAAATTTGCTAACGGAATTCATAAAAAAAATGCCACTGAAATCCGAAAAAGAATTTCTGGAGAAATAAATGCAGAAAGACCTCAAGAAATCCAGGGAGAGTTATTGGAGGAATCTTTAACGGAAGCTCAGGAGAAATTTCTAAAAAAAAATCCCAGGAGAAATTAATATTCAGGAGGACAATATCCAGGAACGGACGGAATAACCTAAAGAATGCCGGAAGGAGTCACGGGACAAATCCTCAAGGGAAACCTGGATGAAATCTATGAAGGATCGCAGGAGAAATAAATGAAAGAATTTCAGAATTCCGACAAAAAATCCCATCCTGGGAAGAATCCTTCATGAATAAATGAATTTCGGGAAGAATCTCCAGCGGAAACCTGTGAGAAATCAGTGAAGGAATCCCAGCAGTAATTCCTAAAGGAACGCCCGTAGGAGTTTCGGAAAGAATCCTGGCAGATATCGTGGAAGATGCTGGAATGCTGGAAAATACTCCTGATAGCATGCCGGAACATAACCCTGAAGAAACTTTGGAAGTAATCAATGAAAGAAACTTGGCAGGAATTTCTAACGGAATTACAGACAAAAATCATGGAAAAATTCTCGATAGAATCCTGGAGAAATATCTGAAAGAATCGCAGGACATATCTCTAAAGAAGACTCAGAAACGAGCAATGGAGGAATCCCAGAAAGAATACCGAGTGAAATCGTTGAAGGAATCCCGCTCGGGTGCAATCCCTGTAAGAACCCCGGAACGAATGCCGGAAGGAAACCTTTGAAGAGTTTTGGTTCTTATCCCAAGTAACATTTAAGTTTTGTTCGACTCTACAAGAGATCTTCGTGACCAAATTTTTAAAACTTGCAATAAAACTGATTTATACATCAAAACCTCTTGATAACCTCTTTAAGAGCATCTTCCGGCTAAGTGGACCACTCTCGGAGAGGTTTTGCAAACCGCATTAGAAGTAGCAATAAACCCGTTTTAAAACCTAGTAGAAAAGTTTCCCATTATCGATTGTTGTTGTTTTTTTATCAACAAAACTATGACAGCACAAGATGCAGAGAAGCTTTTTCGATGGCACGTTAAGTTCAGGAGGATACATCATTCGTAAGTAGAAAGCGATCATTTTAAAGCAATATTTTAGTATTGTGTTGGTAGGCTTATGCGCATTCGATTTTACCGTGAATATTGGGGTTGCAGAACCATAAAATTAATGCGCTTCGAAAATAGTGAAAATTATCATCTTGGATTGAAATAAATCATTTGGTTAATTTAGTAAAACTATCGCGAATCACAAGAAAACTCAGCAGAGATAGTTTATTTATGGGGTCTCCAGTTAGCCTAGTGGTTAAGGCTATGGATCGCCAATCCGGAGACGGCGGGTTCGATTCCCGTTCCAGTCGGGAAAATTTTCTCGACTCCCTGGGCATAGTGTATCATTGTACTTGCCACACAATGTACAAATTCATGCAATGGTACTGCCGTGTGCAGCATAGTTGTCCCATGTTCTATGGGAATTCCTATTAACTTGGGACAACTATGCCGCACACGGCAGGGTAGGCAAAGAAAGCCCTTCAATTAATAACTGTGGAAGTGCTCAAAGAACACTAAGTTGAAGAGAGGCAGGCCAAGCTCCAATGCGAACGTCGAGCCATAAAGAAGAAAGAAGAAGAAGTTTATTTATGTGAGCACGTTATGGAAATTACGACAAACTATCAATTCATTGCTAATTTGAGCAAAAATAACTATTTTCCATTCACGTTAGCTAATTCTTCAATATGGCGACGACCATAATCAGCGACAATAATACGAAAGCAAGTTTACTTTTATGAGTGACCTGTCTTCCACTCCTAGCACCGAACCCTAGCTATCAATGCTCTCCATGACACGACCACCGGAACACACTCCATTGACTTCAGCATGTGACTCACCAGGACGCACGCACCATGGCATTATGGAAGCCCCCGACCCGTCCAACTCAGTCGAGCCCTGCCGCCAGCGTCAACACAGCCGTCCTGGTCCTGTAGTTGAGACTGAGGAACGGGGCTTCCAACGTGCCTCGCTAGGCAATTACCCTTGTGTTAGTATCGCTTCGCGCAGTGAACTGTCTTCCGCTCCTAGCTCCGAACCCCCGCTACCAGTACGTACGCTCCATGACATTATGGAATCCTCCCATCCGTCCAACTCAGTCGAGCCCTGCCGCCAGCGTCAACACAGCCGCCCTGGCCATGTAGTTGAGACTGAGGAACCGGGCTTCCACCGCTCAGGCAATCTGCGCATCTACTACCAAAACGTTCGAGGACTGCGCACGAAAATCGAAGACTTCTTCTTGGCCGTCAGTGAGCTGGATTACGACGTGATTGTGCTAACCGAGACCTGGCTAGATGATCGTGTTTTTTCTTCACAACTATTCGGGGCCGATTACTCTGTATTCAGAAAAGACCGTAGCGCACATAATAGCAACAAGTCAAGGGGTGGAGGAGTTTTGATAGCTGTTTCTTCACATTTAAACTGTTCGTTGGACCCGGCGCCCGTTAGTGACCGATTGGAACAAGTTTGGGTAAAGGTCATACTGCCTGCTAACAACGTAAGCATCGGTGTGTTTTACCTCCCGCCAGATCGAAAAAACGACCTTGATGTCATTCATCGTCACATCGACTCTATAGCTGCTGTCCACAACAACCTGTCGGATAATGACTTGGTGCTCCAGTTGGGTGATTACAATCTGTCGCATGTCCACTGGTCCGCGGATATAGACAATCAGCTTTCGGTAGATCTGCATCGTTCCCGGCTGTGTCCTTCGAGTTCGGCACTGTTGGACGGACTCTGTTTCCATGGGCTTTTCCAGGTTAATACAGCGGTGAACAGTAGCAACTCGACACTCGATCTCGTTCTTGTTAATGGCGCAGTTTTGCAGAATATTTCGCTTTCCGAAGCCGGTGTAGCATTGACACCGCTTGACAATCATCATCCAGCAATTGAGGTCCAAGTCTCTTGTCCTGTACCGATTGCATGTGATACGTTACTGGACAATACTGGGTACAACTTTCGAAAAGCTGATTTCGAGTCTTTGAATGCAGAACTGATTCAACTGGAGCCAGCTCGAGTTAATGGAAGATATTGACGAGGCTGTTGGATTCTTCACTAACCCCGGCTGCAAGCAGTTACGACACATGTCCCGCCGCGACGGCCGCCCAGCAAACCGCCTTGGTCCAATGGTCGACTTCGTCTGCTGAAACGCCGCCGATCTTCTGCTTTGCGTTACTATTGTAATCATCGATCGAAACAAGCTAAACTAGATTCGAACAGGACAACTCGAGAATACAGGAGCTACAACGCGTTTCTGTATTCTCGCTATAAGTTTCGAACAGAGCAGAGCCTCCGAACCAATCCAAAACGTTTTTGGTCATTCGTAAACTCCAAAAGAAATGAAGACGGTCTACCAACATCGATGTACCTTGATGAGGAAACAGCCAACTGTGCCGCCGATAAATGTGAACTTTTTGCTGCACAGTTCAAACGCGCCTACAACGATTTTGTAGCTGGGTCTGCGCAGGTTGAGCTTGCCTTACAAGATACTCCACGTGACGCCTTCAGCTACGACATGTTTGTGGTTTCAGCGCAGGATGTAGCAGGAGCAGTAACAAAGCTGAAGTTTTCATACATCCCAGGACCAGATGGAATCCCCGCAGCCTTTTTGAAGAAATGTTCAGCTTTGCAAATACCGCTGACAATTCTTTTCAATCGCTCTCTAAAGCAGTGTGTATTCCCGAGCAGTTGGAAAAGATCTTATCTCTTTCCAACTTTCAAAAAAGGTGATAAGCGTGGCGTGAGTAATTATCGTGGCATTACTTCACTATTCGTGTGTTCGAAGGCTTTTGAAATCATCATCAACGACTCCCTGCTCAATAGCTGCAAACATTACATCTCTACAGATCAGCATGGATTCTTCCCTAAAAGATCCGTCGTCACCAACCTTGTCGATTTTTCAACCGAATGCATACGTGCCATGGATGCTGGTAAGCAGGTGGATGCGGTTTATCTGGATTTGAAAGCAGTATTTGACCGCGTAGATCATCGAATCCTTCTCCATAAACTTGCGAAATGTGGTGTAACAGCTGGCTTTATTGATTAGTTCGAATCATACCTTACCAGACGATCGCTGTGTGTGAAGATCGGGACGTACGAATCGAGGCCGTTCACAAGTCTATCCGGAGTGCCACAAGGGAGCAACCTTGGACCACTACTGTTTTCGCTTTTCGTCAACGATGCATCTCTCATTCTTCCTCCAGGGACCAGACTTTTTTATGCCGATGACGCCAAAGTATACATCATTGTTAGTGGATTGAACGATTATCATTGCCTGCAGGTGTTACTAAATACCTTCGAATCGTGGTGCTCAAGAAACTGTTTGACGTTGAGTGTAGAGAAGTGCCATGTTATATCGTTCAGTAGGAAGCGACATCCAATTCGTTTCCCATATACACTGTGCGGAGCCACACTAGAACGAATGCAATGTGTCCGTGATCTGGGTGTTCTGTTAGACGAAGAGCTGACATTCAACGTGCATTATAACGACATCGTCTCGAGAGCAAACAAGCAGCTTGGTTTTGTTCTTAAAATGAGCCAAGGATTCAGAGACCCACTGTGCTTGAAGTCATTGTACTGTGCTCTGGTACGTTCCATTCTGGAATTTGCTGCTGTGGTATGGTGTCCATTTCACATAAGCTGGATAACTCGAATTGAATCCGTGCAAAAGAAATTCGTGCGATATGCCCTGAGAAATCTTCCCTGGCGTGATCCGGAAAACCTGCCTCCATATGCGGAACGCTGTCGTTTATTGGGGATCGATACTCTGGAGGACCGGCGTTATGCGTCGCAAGCCACTTTTGTTGCAAAATTGCTTAAAGGTGAAATCGATTCGCATAACATATTGGCAAACATCGATATCTACGCCCCTGAGCGGTCCCTGCGTAACAGGAGTTTCGTTAGTCTCGGTAGCTCAAATACTTTATACGGGCAACATGATCCGACTAGACACATGACAATGAAATTCAGCCAAGTTTTTCCTATCTTCGACTTCAATATACAAACTTTGACGCTACGTAACCGTGTTATAGAATATTTTAGACGTAATTAACTTTGTGCTGTTTATGTTTTAAGTATGTTTTAAGTTTATATTCATTAAGACAATTTTTATGTCAGATGAATCAAATCAAATATAAATAAATAAATAAATATAAATAAATAAATAAAACTAGCAGTGTTGTAGTTTCTGCTTTTCCACCAACAGATGTAGTTATTAATCGAACGGATCGCCATCTGTTGAGAGTTTTAACAGTTTTATTGTGGTAATAATGATTGCCAGAAGGTTTACATATCGGAGGGTTTTGTTTACTCTCCTGTCTTTATGCATATCTTCAAGTATACTATAAAACATTTCATCAATGGTTTTCATAAAAGCAGTCATAAAACTGTGAGTTTTAATTATTGCTGTGATAAAACCCTAATAAAAATCACACAAAACCAACCAGCAATGTAATTGTTACTTGGGATATGCTTGAATGCTTTTCTGGAAGACAAAGGCTGCCCCTTTGTTATTTTTTTGTCTTTTAAAAGTTGCTATATGCTCAATTTATACGCTTAAAAATTGTCCTGTTAATAATAAGAAGTGAACAATGAGAGCTACAGGTAAGCAGTGTAGCACGTGGAGTGAATAGTGAAGCGTGAAAAGTTTGATTAAGCTGTGAGGAGTACCCAATGAAGAGTGACGAGGAAGGTGTAAGTAGTTTTAAGTGATCTGTGAAGAAAGATCACTCAAGGATTGTAGTGAGAAGTGAGAAGAGAGGAATGGGAAGTGAGTTGTGTGAATTGAGTAGTGAGCAATGAAGACTGAGGATCACTGGTAAATGAGGAGTGAGAAGTTAGAAATGAGAAGTGAAAAGTGAGAAGCAATGAACGACCAATGAGGAATGAGTAATGAGGAGTGTGGAGGAGTAAGTAAGCAATTTACAGTGAGACGTAAAATGCAAGCAGTGAGGAATGAAAGCAGTGAGGAGTGTCAAGCTCTAAAAGGTGAGTAGTGATAACACTTGTTTACAAAATGAAAAGAAAGTCGTGAGCTTCTGTCAACGACACAACGACACGTTTTAATCAACTAAGCCATAGAACAAGTAAAGATTCTGCGAAATAGAAAGCCAAACTGACTTCAAAGCCACACCATGAACATTCCTTATTTCATAAATGCATCTCCCTTTCGGCTAAGATGTCAATCCACAACACACTTGCGTTCCTGCCCACTAACTACAATTGAGAGCGATTTTTTTTATCAAGCCGAGACTTACTCTCGCACAAGCAATCTGTTTGTTGGTGTCTAATTTAGTATGCGTTAAGGGCAAACGTCTAAAAATCCAGCTTCAACAGTGCATCAGAACTTCAAACGCTCAAATCTCAAGAAGCAAGCTTCAAACAACAGTGCGTTTTATTATTCTGGCGGCGATTTTGGGATTCTAACAAGTCTGTCCTTAAGAGCTCGGCACGGTCTCACTTGTAGTTAGTGGGCATAAAGGTGAGTGTGCATATTGGCATCTAAGCCGAAAGAGTGATGGATATGTGAAAAAAGAAATGTTGATGGTGTGGTTTCGGAGTCAGTTTGGCTTTCTATTGCGCAGAATCGTTACTTGTTCTGAGGCTTAGTTTGTTAAAGCGCCGGTCAAGTGAATACGGAGTCGTGGGTTCGAATCTCACCAGAACGCATTCTTTTACAAATTTCATTTCTCAATTTTTCAATTAGCAACATTTCGAGCCTTCTTATTACGAGTTTTTTTTTTCAGTATGTTAGGTACTGGTAGAATAAATCAATGGTAAAATTTTATAGGGGTTTTCCAAGAACACTATCTCCCACGGAAGATATCCTATGGCATTGATTGCTAGCTTGACACATGAAATCCCATAAAATCCCGAAGAAGTTTTCGGCTTAAACCAATTTTATCGCATTGACAATGCTAACGACCGGGAAAATCGTATGCAGCAGCGGCACGCCTCAAGGAAGCAGAAATTTCAATTTAAAATTGCTTTCACTGCAACTGCATTGTGTGTGCAGCAGCACAAATCGGGCTTACAAAATCTGTACTCCGGAATGGTACTTTTCTTGCCACGCTCCGTTCGCGATTTACCACACTGGCTGCTGCCACCGCCGTGATGTAGAACTTCCGTCATGAATAACTTAGCATCATCATCAATAGCATAACGGTCGTCATCTTTCTGTAACAGGCACCGCGCGCGCATACACACATTTACAATACACGTACCTTGCAGGTATTCTCCGCTGCTGCGGTGGTGGTGGATGCAAATATTTTGAGAAGCTTACATATTGCCTCTTTACAAGTGCATCAACGAGTGAGTGCTAAGATGGGGGAAGAATTTCAATTTGTGAAATTGCTACCTCCCCCAGACCTCCACGAAGCAACCAACCAACGGTCTCCGAGTCGTCGTCGAGGCAGGGATTTGGTCCAATACCTACCGCCGGTAAAGACAAATGCCAGCGAAGAAGTTTTCTGAGGGAAATATAAATACCAAGATGAATGCCAACTTTTGAATTCGACATACCAATGCGTTTGCCATGGCGATAGCTGTTCGGAGACCAAGTCGGATGGTGGAATTTGGTTTTCCAATGTCGCTGATAAGGATTGTTCGACAAGCAGTCAGTGGAGCAGGGTAATTTATCAATTGAACTGGTATATAGCTCTGATCGAGATTTGGCAAACTCAAAGTTTGTCATTGGGTGGAATGTTGAGATAAGGTGGTTCTCAACCATTCAGAGTATGTGAGCTATCTTGAAGTTGCCAAAAGTTAATGGATTTTTTTTGCCAAAATCACAGCTGAAACTCCCGCAGAAATGCTTGGAATATTAAAGAAGCCTGTGGAGACATTTTTTAAGACCTCCACCTGGAGGAATTCCTAAATAAATCTTGTAGAAATCCAAAATTAAAAAAGAAATCCTGAAGAAATTACTAGACGAATTAGTGTGGAAATCTTTGTTGAAATATTTGAAACAATAGCTGGTGGAATATCTGAAAGAATCCAAGGGAAATTTCTTAAGAAATCAAAGAACGAATCTTCGGAGATTTTTTTTTTTCAAAAATACCTGAAGGAATTCCTCACGAAACTTCTTGTGGAATTCCTGATAGAATAACTTGAGACATTAGAAGATGAATTCGTAGAGATAAACCTGGACCATTTTCTAAAGGAATTTCTGCAGAAATTTGTGGACGTATTGCTGATGGAATTACGGAAAAAGTATCTGGAGAAGAAAAAAAAATGGTCAAATCTCTGTAAATATGGTTAGAAAAATTCTTTGGAAGTTTTTTTTAAAGAAGTACTGCAGACAATCTTTCCTGGATGAATTTTTGAAAAAATCCGTGAAAAAAAATCCTTAATGTATTCTTTGCGGTAACCTTGGAGGAATTTCTGTTTAAATACATGAAGGAATACTCAGAGGAATTCTCGAAAGGTATTCCTGGAAGATTATGTGTTGGAATATCTTTCGGATCGAATCTGAATTTTCTGAAAAAAAAACATGGATAAATTTATGAAAAAATCAAGCTGAAATTCCCGAAGAAATTCTTGTAATACTGATGGAGCCTTTGGTGATATTTCAGAAGAATTCCCGGAGAAACCTCGAAAGGAATCTCTGGAGGAACTTCCAAAAATGTTCTTGAATAAATTTTTCAAGTAATATTTGAAAAATAGGCAATATATATATGTGAGTACGCAATATGCAAACATGTAGAAATCTTTCGAGGAATATTTGAAATAATAGCTGGAGAAATATCTGAGGGTATCCAAAGAGAATTCTAAGGGGAAAACAAGGAGCAACTTATCGGAAAATATCTTAAGATATTTAATAAAAATTCGTGGAAGAAACTTTTAATAAAATCCCTGAACCATTTCCAAAATCAATTTCTGCAGGAGCCCTTCAACATAATGTTGAAGAAATTCCTGAAGAAACATCTGGAGAAAACAATGGATAAACCTATATAAATATTCTTATAAAAATCATCAGAAAATCTTCCAATTGATCTGCTGTAGAAATTCATAAAAAAATCAGAAAAACATATTTGAATGAACTTCTGAAAGAATCCGTTAATAAATTCCTAAATGTATTCTCGGAGAATATGTTGAAGGAATTTCTGAGAAAAACAGATGAATACTGCATATACAAATATGAAGGAATTCTTGGATCTCACAATGTTCGTGAAGAAAGTTCTAGACGAATTCCGGTGGAAATCTTTGCAGGAATATTTGAAGAAACTCAAGGTAAATTCCAACCAATGAACGCGTTTCCGTAGCAGTTCTTGGAAGAATCCCAGAAGAAATTCCTAGCGAAACTTGTTGTGGAATTCCTGACAGAATAACTTGAGATATAATAAAATAATACATAAAGAAAGCCGGTAATACAATTTCTGGACCATTTTCTAAGATAAATGCTGTAGCAATCTGTGAACGTATTGCTGAAGGAATTACTGAAGGAAGAAATAGATGAACCTCTATAAATAACCATAGAAAAATCATTTGAGAAAAAAAACCCAAAATGTATTTTTTGAGGGAAACATAGATGAATTTCTAACAAAATACACAGAGAAATACCCGGAGGTAATATTTAAATAATCTCAGTATGAATATGCGCAGAAATCCCTGTAGGTATTTTTCATTCCTCTCATCTGAAAAAAGTCGGGACTTTCAAGTCTCTGGAGAAATTCCTGAAGGAATCCCCTTGGGAAACCCTGGAAGAATTTCTGAAAGAAGCCACTGCAGTGGAAAAAAAAATCTTTGGAAGACTCATTATAGGAATATGTAAAAAAAAAATCAATAATTCCTGTAATAATTTCGGAGAAGATTTTTTTGAAGTAATCTTGGGAGGCATTTCAGAAGAAATCCATGGTGGACTTTCCAAAATAATCACTGAAAGAATTGGTAATAGAATTTCTTGAGAATTTTCTGAACTAATCTATGGAGAAATTTCCGAAGAAATTTTGAGCAATCCCTTAAGGATCTTTTACCGACTTTTCAAACCCTCTAAGCAGAATACCCTCTTCGAATGAGTGTAATCAGTTTCGTACCTTTTAATTCCGCCCTATTTGCTAATCCTTTGACAGATACGCGTATTTCGACTACCATTCGTAGTCTTCCTCAGTGTGAGTTGTTGGAGCGGTATTTTAGTGAAACTGGCAACACTGGTCAAATACGAAGAATACCTTTGTGAAGTGCGGATGTATACACTTAAATGTAAGTTCGAAAATATTGTCATTAGGGGCTGTTCATAAGCCACGTAGACCTAAATTTGGCAATCTCAGAAACCCCCCTCCTCCCTCGTAGACTTTTGTCCATACAAAAATTTTGAAATTTGTATGGAGCGTAGACTTTGGCCAGACCCCCCCTCCCCCCAAAAAGTCTACGTGGTTTATGAACGGCCCCTTAGGTTATAATTAGTGAATAAATAAATCTATTTCACAGCATTGAAGCTGCTATAAGATGAAAGCTGCTGCCAATAGATGTTTTTCCGTGCAAAGGTGGTGCTCCCAACATCAGTTATCCACTGACACTGAGGAAGATTACAAGTGGTAGTCGAAATACGCGTATCTGTCAAAGGATAAGCAATTAGGAAGGAATTAAAAAGTACGAAATTGATTACACTCATTCGAATCCCTTAAAGGTTTTTATTTTAAAGAATCGCTAAAGAAATTTTTTATGGTTTTGCCAGCAGATTTTCAGGAAGAATTCTGGAATGATATATTCAATCTATGAATGGTTTCTTAATTCTGAAGCAACCCATGAAGATTTTATAAAAGATTTTTTCAAGAAATTTCTAAAGCAATCATTCCAAGAGGAAAATTGTATTGATTTGTTTTTCAATAAATCCGGAAAGGAATTCTTGATGACATTTCTGGAGGCATTTCCAAAGGAATTCTTGAGGAAATTTCTGAAGCAAGTTTCTGAAGATTTTCTTAAAAAATGCATAGAAAAAATTTTGAAGGAATCCCTGGTGGGTTTCTAAAAGAACCCCTGGATAACTTTTTGAATAAATACTCAAAAGAAGTTTTGAAGTAATTCCTGAATTAATTTCTGAAGCAATCCATGAAAGATTTTCGAAAAAATTACTTCGTAAAAATTCAATAATGCCTCATGCAATTTTGGAGGGTAGTCCTTTAGAAAGCAATCCTTGAATAAAATTTCCAAATGAATCCTCCGATTTTTTTTTGAGGAGGAAATTTCTAGAAGTATCCTTGGAAAAATTTCCATAGAAAGCTCTCAACAATTTTTCTGGGATTTTTCAGAACATCTTTCAAAAATTCTTTCTGAAGATTTTCTGAAAAAATCCCAGAAACGTTTCCTAGAAAAAGTAGGTATTTAACTGATTTCCTAAAGGAGCTGCTTCTACACGTAAGGTGGAATATTCACAAGTATATTTTATCCTTAAATTCAGGAGTACGCAAAAATATCAAAAATTCGTATAGGCAATTTTATTATATTAAGGAGAGCGGAAAAAAACAATGCCACAGTGCTTTTTATACGCATCAGGGTGCGAATAAATGGGAAAAATTATAAAGATTTCATCAGGAAGTTTTTTAAAGATGAGGGGGGGGGTAGTTGGCTCACATAAAACAAATTAAAAATTTGCATCAGCCTTAATGAAAAGTTAGAAATAGTTTATGAAACAATCGTTACATATCATACACGTGAGTGATGTAAAAACTTACTATTGCAATAAGAAGACTATTTAGGTTTTTTTTTCCTAAATGTATCCTATCTAAATAGAGGTTTCAGTGTACCACTATATCAATTTTCTATGGTGTGTGAAGAATTAGCAATAAGTTAAAATTCACAAATACAAAGAAATTAAAAAAAAAAAAAAAAAAATTTTCTATGGAATGACTGAATTGTTACCAGGGAAGCTTACTCTATGTTCTGATCTCGTCAAAACATCACCTTACCGACCATATGTATCCCTTTAAAGTTCATATTCAAGCGTTTCTACACATTTTCAAATGTTTTCCTAAATTTTTGGTACAAAGGATAAAGATATTTCTAGAATATGTTAGATATTTCATTCAATATAAAGTCTTCTTATTGCAATAGTAAGTTTTTTAAACTATTTCTAACTTTTCATTAAGGCTGATGCAAATTTTTAATTTGTTTTATGTGAGCCAACTACCCCCCCCCCTCTAAACAATCATTAAATGTTAGAGGGGCGAAACCATTAGATAAGATGGTATTAGATCTTTAGATGACTTCCTGATGAAATCTTTATAATTTTTCCTATTTATTCGCACCCTGATGCGTATAAAAAGCACTGTGACATTGTTTTTTTTTGTTTTCCGCTCTCCCACTAAGCCACTCACGACATTACACTAAACATAGTAGGGTAATTGATCCGATCATGGAGGAGTTAAGCGCTGGGTTCATGTTTAAACCACAATTGTATCGCCCCAAGCAAACTTTTTACATGGATTGAATTGAAAATAATAAAATCCATCCTTAATCTACGGGAAAATAACGAAATATTGCCACTTTGATGTTGTTATGAGCATTTTATTCGTTTTTATCTGAAAGATCATTGTGTTCCTAATGTTGCGGTATGTGTTCCTAATGTTGCGGTATCCCATTGAAATCATATGGGATACCGCAACATTAGGAACGCTACCGCAACAATAGGAACACAGCAGCAAACACATTTATGAAAATATTTTTTTAAAATAGGTTTTTGGGCAAATCTTAAGCAAACAAATGGTGCAATCTCATAATTTAAGCACCATACATCTATTAAAAATACCTTTTGGTAACATTTCAGTCGAAAAAGTGCTCAATTGCCATTACCGCAACAATAGGTACTACCGCAACGATGGGAACAATTACCCTAGTCATTGACTTAAATAGATTGACGTATAGGGCACTGCATTATTTTGATTTTGTATGGGATTTTGACGTTTCTTGGCCTTGTTGTTTACACAATTTCTGTAAGAGTGAAAGGGAAGGATAGAATTTCATGCAGTGCCCAATACAGAAACTTTGTAAACAACAAGGCCAAGAAACGTCAAAATCCCATACAAAATCAAAACAGTGCAGTGCCCTATGGAACATTGAGATTATGGTCCACTGCACGAATTTGTGCTGGCCTGCTTACTCTCACACGAAATTTGACGTTTGAGCGGTGTCGGCACCGCTCAAACGTCAAATTTTCTGTGAGAGTAAGCAGGCCAGCATAAATTCGTGCAGTGTACCATTCTGTAATAAACGATCAAGCTGCTAAGACGTTATTCTAATTTGGTGCACTACAGTAACGTTACCTAAATGGAATTCGATTGTGTTCAAAGCAGCTGAAGTACTCAAGATTACTGATAAAGATGGTTAATGAAAAATAGCAGAATTAAGAGTTAAGAGACGTTTATGGAGTGTTTAAGGGTTAAAAGTTTAAGAGTATCCGAGACTCCCTGGAGTTTGGGCTATCTGATCTACAGGCGTAATCAGTGTTCTATTGTAGTATTATGAATGAAATTTATGGTTACATAGCCTCATGTTGCTATGTGTTTTTAAGTGGTGAGTCAATTGTCAGTTTGAGGATCTCCAAGAGCTTCCTTGAGTATAGGTCATCGGATCTACTAACGTATTTGGTTGTCTCTAAGAGATTTACGCAATAGAGGAAAAGTTAAATGGGCTTTTATATTCCCCTGAAACCGCTCTGACAACCATTGAGATGCCTTGAAACGCTTTGAACGCCTCTAGAACCCCCATGAAATCTTGATGAAATTTACTTGGGGGCTGTTCATAAACCACGTAGACCAAAATTTGGTCATCTCATACCCCCCCTCCCCCCTCGTAGAGTTTTGTCCATACAAAAATTTTGAAATTTGTATGGAGCGTAGACTTTGGCCAGAACCCCCCCTCCCCCCAAAAAGTCAACGTGGTTTATGAACGGCCCCTTGAGAGCCTCTGAACTCCTCTGAAACCACTGTGAAACCTCCTGAAACGCATTGAAACGTATTGAAACGCATCCAAAACCCCCACGAAACGCCATAAGCCTCTGAAGCCCCCTTAACCCACTTGAAACGCTTTAAAACGCCTTGAAACGCCTTGAAACGCCTCTGAAACCCCTACGAAACCTGCGAGAAATTCACCTGCGAGCCACTGAAGCCCCCTAAAACCCTCCTAAAACCTCCTGAGACACCCTGCGACCCTGGGATCCTGGGACACCCTGCATTGAAAACCTTTAAAACGTTTCGAAACGCTATGAAACGCTTTGAAACGCCGCTGAAGCCCCTACAAAACCTCCATGGTATTCATCTGAGATCCTCTGAAGCCCCCTTAAAGCCCTCTGAAACCTCCTGAAGCACTGAAACGCTTCTGACCCCTCCCCCTAAAACTCCCTTGAAATCCCTCTGACCATCCTCCTTTTACATCTGAAAGCCTCAACCCCCTCTCCTTTGGATCTGCAAGCCACTTGCCCTTCTCAAACTTCTTCGCAACCTTGAAATCCGTTTAGGCAATGAACTGAATCCATTTAGGTAAAATTCTATTTAGGCAGTCCCGACTTCGGGTGTACTCCGAATGTCGTAATACTTGGTGGGTTTGTAGGTACATCCAAAATAAGCAGGCCCGTATTTTTTCCGTCATTAGAGTAACCAAGTTCAAGATAGAGTGGTACAAAAAATCCCCGATTTTAAATTTCTTTGTTTGTTTGAAATATAACAAACGATAGTTTTCTGGAAAATACGTTGAATGGAGCAAATTCTGTTTAGGTACATAACATTTGCAAAAATATAAGTTTCTCACGGTTCAATGGTGTCAGTAGCAAGGGGACGGCAACCTATTTTTTCACAATGGATTTTGACAGGTTGGATTGTGCCTCCTTACGTGGAGCATAAATTTATGCTCCAGCCAAAATATTCACTAACACAGTCGTGAAATTTGAATGTTTACCTTTTTACGAGGAATATTGTGCAAAACGCTTGCATCACATTAGATCTCATATAAGTGTTGATTATGAAGAAGCGGCATATTTGATAATTTTCAATTTGAGAGTGTCAATGTTTAGGTGAAGTTCCTACAGAGAGTGGGAATTGTTTGTGAAAAGACACCCAACACCTTTTTCGCAAACATTGTTCGCCAAAGTGCGTTTTCCCGCTGCTGTATTGAGTGAATGTTGGTATTAGTGAGCTCTGGTTGCGCATGATAGGCGGCAACAAAATCAGATCACCATAGCACCCCCGTGGTCAGCAGGCTTGACAGAAACTCCCTCGCGAGAAAATGAGGGAGCGATTTCGGCGATTTTCTGAGGAGTGAAAATAAAACTCAGGAATCACAACGCAAATCCTCCGAGGAGCGAGCTTGCTGCGCAGCGAGGAGTTCGTCCAACACTCATAATTGCTTTTTGTGTTTCTCACGTCTACTCACACTCAAAAAGCTCTCGCGAGTTCCACTTCCATACAAAGAAAGACTCTCGAGGCGAAAATCGCACTCAAAAACCCGAAATAATCATCGGCTATTTTTTCGTTCCCCTCTTTCTCGCTCAGTTTTTATTGCCTCTCTTTTTGGGGTTCGTTGGCTCCCTCGCGACGAGGCAAAAGGCAAACACCGCTCTAGAGCATGTTGCAAAACTCTTTTGATTTCGAGGAGGATTATCAAGCCTGGGTGTCAGGACTAAAAGGTACCTTGTTTTTATGTTTTTATCAGAAAGTTCAGTAAATTTGGCGCATTAAAAAATCGGAATTCTATATCCTACAAAAAGAAGTTTAAAATATATATTCTAATTATTTTTGATGAACTACAAAGTCGCATATCACAACATTTGGAGTTGCACTACATCGATTTTCTATGGGATGGTTGATTTTCTCTGCTATTGACCATTTAAGCAAATACTATGGAGTTCTCTTAATTGATTTGTTAATGCCGTGCATTAAAGCATTTGTATTGCATGTTGTAGTGATTTTAATGGCAGAAGCTTAAAGCAGTTTAAAACACTTTGTTGATACCTAGAAGCCCATTGAATAAAACTTATTTCCTTGGCTTTTTTTTCAGCAAAAACTACACACTAACCGGGGACTGTTTAGTACGCATTAATATTGATCCCAAAACTTTTTTCCTTGGCACGTGCTTATGTTATCGCTCCTCCTCCTCTTCTTGGCGTAACGTCCTCACTGGGACAAAGCCTGCTTCTCAGCTTAGTGTTCTATGAGCACTTCCACAGTTATTAACTGAGAGCTTCCTCTGCCAATGACCATTTTGCATGTGTATATCGTGTGGCAGGCACGAAGATACTCTATGCCCAAGGAAGTCAAGGAAAATTCCTTTACGAAAAGATCCTGGACCGACCGGGAATCGAACCCGTCACCCTCAGCATGGTCATGCGTTTACCGCCTCGGCTATATAGCCCCTATAGCTTATGTTATCGCATCAGTTTTAATACTTTATAAATTGCATGAAGTCATCATAAAGACAGACTTGTTGGAATTCCAATATGGCCGCCACAATCGCCGACTTTGGTACCTACTCAAGATTTTGAGGGCACAAATCTCTAAGTAAACAAAACCAGCGCACCTGAGCTTCTTCTTCTTTATGGCTCTAGTCATCCGCACTGGGACTTGGCCTGCCTCGCTTCAACTTAGTGTTCTTTGAGCACCTCCACAGTTATTGATTGAAGGGCTTTCTTTGCCTGCCATTGCATGAATTTGTATATTGTGAGGCAAGTACAATGATACACTATGCCCAGGGGAGTCGAGAAAATTTTCCGGGAATCTAACCCGCCGTCTCCGGATTGGCGATCTATAGCCTTAACCACCTACCTGAGCTTCTTATTTTAAGCTTATTACAAGTGAGCAAGAACAGAATAATAAAATGCATTGTTTTTTGAAGTTTGCTTCTTGAGATTTGTGCGTCTGAAGTTTTGATGCACTGTTGAACCGGGATTTCAAGACGTTTGTCCATAAGATAACAAGTCATAAAAAAGCATTGACATTTCCCGTTCTGGGAGAACTTTTTCAATCATCATTTTGAACCGTAAACGTTTCTAGTGCATTTGGATCAAACATTATTCCAAGTCACATTTTTTTTGGTTTATGTATCATGAACGCGCATGCTTAATCGTGGGCTACATTTTGAAAACCTCTGCCATGAAGATTAATTATTAAACAAAACTTCATTCAACGTTCTGCTCTGCCATTTCCAACAATGGCACTGAACAACGTTCCCACTTTGGGCACAATCTTGTACTCCGATCAACGAATGAGCTTTTGAACCAAAGGTGAATATGTTCCGATCAAAGAAGCATACGTCAGAGGACTTGGTATTCACATTCACCCAATCCATGCTGGTCGAGCCAGCTTCGCCATTGAGAGAAAATTTAACGTTATTTCACAGCAAAAGCGCCCCCAGCAGCTCAAAGGAAAACGACTCACATTGTAACAGCCCATCGTTGTAGCAACAACCCGTTGATTCCCGGCGCAAACTAGTTGCTTCGGCTTCTGCTGTTTCGTCACGTGGCGCACAATGCAAAGGCCGGGGCAGGGAGTCGACCCTTATTCTGAAGATCCTTCCGGGGGAATAGTTATAAAACACTTTTATGCAGCGACAAATTCAATTTTCATGTGGCAAGGAGTAGTTTCGCCGCTTTTATTATGCTTTTCATGCTTTGTTGAAGCCGTCGTTAATGGCGTCATCATCGCCATCGTTGTGGTTCGTGATACCATACCGATTCACCGGAGTACAGTGTCGCCATCTTCATTGTTATTGTTATCGTGCCGGTGCAAGGGCGTAGCCAGCTTTTCGGCCAGGGGGGGGCGAGCACCCTTACACTGAAAACCACTTTGCAGTAACAAGGAGTTCAAATATTTCATCATTTAAAAAAAAATAAAAGTGAAGTATGAAATATGGGTGATTAACAGGAATGGTTCAATGGGAGAATCATAGATGATTATAATCCTGAGGAATTCCTCAAGATATTGATTCAGGAATTTCTTAACAAATGCCATCATGAATTTGAATTTATCCAGCAGTTTCTCCAGAAATTATTTTAATATTTTTCCAGGTTATTTTAATGTAGATATTCCAGCAGAAATTACCTTCGGAAAACTTGCAGTAATTCCGTTGGGAATACCTTCAGAAATTTCTTCAATAATTCCTCCTGAAGTTTTATTACGAATTTCACCATGCATTCTTTTGAGAATTTCCCCAGTAATTCTTTACAAATATCATTCTTAATTCCACCAGAAATCCGTTTGAGGAGCTCCAGAAAATACTTTGAGAATTTCTCCGGGAATTCTTTCAAAAATTCCAATCAAACTAAGATTCCTTTCCTTGAGGAATACCCTAAGAAATTTTTGGAGGAATTTCAACGAAAAATCCTTTAATGAATTCCATCGGAATTACCGGAAAAAATTCTTTGAAAATTTCTAAAGGAATTCCTTCGAAAATTCCTGGAGGAATATCTTTGGAAGTTACTAGAAGAATGCATTCGGAAATATTTAAAGGAATCAATTATAAAATAATTTCAGGAATTTATTTCAAAAACCTTGAGGGATTCCACCGAAAATTCCTTGACAAATTCTTCAGAAATTTCTTGAGGAATTCCTTCATTTCTAAAGCTCCTTGAGAAATTCCATAAGACATTCCTTCGAGAGTTCTTCTACGATTTCCTTTAGAAGATTCTTCGGGTATTCCTTGAGGAGTTTCTTTGAAATAGATTTAGCATATTCCTTGAGGAACTAATTCGGAGTTTTCGTGAGGAATTCTTCCGAAAATTCCTTGAGGAATACCTTCAAAAATTCTTGGAAGAATTCATCCGGAAATTTCTGTGAGAATTCCTTCCCAAATTACTGAAGCAATTCTTTCGAAAATATTGAAAAAAAATCCACTAAAAGTCTCATGAAATATCCCTTCTGAAATTCTATAAGGAATTTCTTTAAAAATCTTTCAAAACTTCATTGAAAAAATATTTCGGAAATTCCTGAAGAAATGCTTTTTGTGATTTTTTATTTCCTAGAGGAATTCATTCGGAAATTCTTTGAAGAATTCCTTTAAAAATGCCTTGATAAGGAAAATTCTTTTACATATGTATGAAATGTCTTATGGAATACCTTCGGAAATTTCGTGAGAAATTGTTTGATAAGTTCGTTGAGGATTTTTTTCGGTTTTTTTTATAAATCTTTACGAAATTCCTGAAGGAATTCCAGCGAAAGATCCTTGAGAAGTTTCTTCGGAAATTCCTCAAGAAACTCCTTCAAAAATGTATTGCGGAACTCCTACGAAAACTTGAGAAACTTCTTCAAGCATTCCTTCAGAAACACGTTCGGAAATTCCAGGAGAAAATCCTAAGGAACAACCGTCAAAAATTTTTGGAGGAATTCATTCGGAAATTTTTGGAGATATTTCAAGGCAAATCCATAAGAAATTTCTTTGGAAATTCCGGGAGGGATTTCTTTGGAAATTCGTAGAGGAATTCTTCCGGTAATTCAGGAGGAAATCTTTTGAAAATTCCAGGAGAAATTCCTTTGAAAATTCCTGGAGGAATTCCTACGGAAATTCCTGGATAAACTCCTCCGGAAACTCATGGAGGAATTCTTCGGGAAAATCCTGGAGGAATTCCTTCGGAAATTCCGGCAGGAAATCCTTTGAAAATTCCAGGTGAAATTCCTTTGAAAATCCCTGGAGAAATTCCACCGGAAATTACTACAGGAATTTCCTCGTAAATTCCAGGAGGAATTCCTTCGGAAATTGCTGGAAGATTTCCTTCGGAAATTCCTGATGGAATTCCTTCGGAAATTCCAGGAGGAATTCCTTCGGAAATTGCAGAAGGAATTTCATTGAAAATTCCTGGAGGATCTCCTTCCTGGAAGATTTCCTCCGAAAATTTCTGAAGAAATTCATCCGGAAATTCATGGAGGAATTGCTCAGGAAATTCCTGGAGGAATTCCTTTGAAAATTCGTGGAGGAATTTCTTCAGAAATTCGTGAATGAATTCTTTCGGAAAATTTCTGGAGCAATTCCTTCGGAAATTCATGGAGGAACTCCTTCGGAAAATGCTTTAGGATTTCCTTCGCAAAATAACTGGAGGAATTCCTTCGGACATTCATGGAGGAATTCCTTCGGAAATTCCAGGAGGACATCCTTTAAAAATTCCAAGAGGAATTTCTTTGAAATTTCCTAGAAAATTTCTTCGGAAATTCTAGGAGGAATTTCTTCGGAAATTCTTGGAGGAATTTCTTCGGAAATTCTTGGAGGAATTTCTTCGGAAATGCGTAGAGGCATTCCGTCGGAAAATTTCTGGAGGAATTCCTTCGGAAATTCATGGAGGCATACCTTCGGAAAACTCTTTAGCAATTCCTTGGCAAAATTCCTGGAGGAATTTGTTCGGCAATTCAAGGAGGGATTTCTTCGGACATTTATGAAGGAATTCCTTCGGATATGCCAGGAGGAAATCCTTTGAAGATTCCAAGAGGAATTTCCTTGAAAATTCCTTCGGAAATTCCTAGAGTAATTCCTCCTGAAATTTGTGGAGGAATTTTTCCGAAATTTCCTGGAGGAATTTCTCCGGAAGTTCCTGGAGGATTTCCCTCGGAAATTCCTGGAGAAATTGCCACGAAAATTCCTGGAGGAATTCTCTCGGAAATACATGGAGGAATTCATTCGGGAAAATCCTGAAGGAATTCCTTCGCAAAATTCCTGGTGGAATTACATCGGAAATTCATGGAGAAATTCCAGGAATTTCGAACAGAATTTCTCCTGGAATTTCTGATGGAATTCTTCCTGGAATTTCAAAAAAAAAATTCTTCAGGAATTTACAAAAGAGTTTCTCCAGGAATTTCCGAAGGAATTTCCAAAGGAATTCCTCCAGGAATTTCCAATGGAATTCCTCCGGTAATTAAAAAAAATCTCCAAGAATTTCCGAAGGAATGCATCCAAGAGATTCCGGAGGGATTTCTCCAGGAATTTTCGGAAAAATTCTCCTAAGAATTTCTGAAAGAATTCCTGCAGGAATTTCCAAAGGAATTCCTCCATAAATCTTCAAATGAATTCGTCCAGCAATTTCCGAAGGAATTCCTCCCGGAATTTCCGCAAGAATTCCTCCAGGAATTTTTGAAGGAATTCCTAACGGAATTTGTAAAGGAATTCCTCCATGAATTTTCGAGGGAATTCCTCTTGGAATTTCCAAAAATAAAATCCAAAAAGACTTTCCGAAAAAAATTCTCCAGGAATTTCCGAAGGAATACCTCCAGGAATTTCTGAAGGAATTCCTCCAGTAATTTCCGATGAAATTATTCCAGAAATTTCCGAAGGAATTCCTCCTGGAATTTCCAAAGGAATTCGTCCAGTAATTTCCGAAGGAATTCCTCCAGGGATCATAAAAAGCATTCCTCTAAGAAGTTTAGAATGATTTTCTAAGGAAATTCCGAACGAATTCCTTCAGGAATTTCCGAAGGAATTCTTCCAAGAATTTGCGAAGGGATTCCTCCAAGAATTTTGGAAGGAATTCCTTCTGGATTTTTTAAGAAATCCCTCCAGGATTTTTTGAAGGAATTGCTTCAGGAATTTCCGAAGCAATTCCTCCCGGAATTTCCGAAAGAATTTCTCCAGGAATTCCTTCTGGAATTTCCGAATGAATTCCTCCAGGAATCTCCAAAGGAATTTGTCCAGCAATTTCCGAAGCAATTCCTCCCGGAATTTCTGATAGAATTCCTCCAGAAATTTCCGAAAGTATTCATCCTAGATTTTTCGAAGGACCTCGCTAAGGAATTTTCGATTGAATTCCTCCAGTAATTTCTGAACGAAATCCTTCAGGAATTTCCGATAGAATTTCTCCAGAAATTTCCGAAGGAATTCTTCCAGGATTTTGCGAAGGGATTCCTCCAAGAGTTTTGGAAGGAATTTCTCCAGGAGTTTCCAATGGAATTCGTCCAGCAATTTCCGATGGAATTCCTTCAGGAATTTCCGAAAGAACTCCTCCAGGAATTCCTAAAGGAATTTCTCCTGGAATTTCCGAATGAATTCCTCCAGGAATCTCCAAAGGAATTCGTCCAGCAATTTCCGAAGGAATTCATCCCGAAATTTCTGAAAGAATTATTCCAGAAATTTTTTGAAGGAATTCCTAATGGAATTTCCGAAGGAATTCCTCCCGGAATTTTCGAAAGAATTCCATCAGGATTTTTGGAAGGAATTCTGCTAGGAATTTCCGACGGTATCCCTCCAGGAATTCCCAAAAAAATCTAAAAAGAATTTCCGAAGAAATTCCTCCAGGAATTTCCACAAGAATTCGTCCAGTAATTTCCGAAGGAATTCCTCCAGTAATTGCCGAAAAAATTATTGCAGGAATTTCCGAAGGAATTGCTCCTGGAATTTCCAATGAAATTCGTCGAGCAATTTCCGAAGGAATTCCTCCCGGAATTTACGAAAGAATTCCACCAGAAATTCCTAAAGGAATTCATCCTGGAATTCCAAAGGAAATCGTCAAGCAATTTCCGAAGGAATTCCTCTCGAAATTTCTGAAAGAATTCCTCCAGGAATTTCCGAAGGAATTCCTCCTGGAATTTCCGAAGGAATTCCTCCAGGAATTCCGCTAGGAATTTCCGAAGGAATTCCTGCAAGAATTTCCAAAAAAAAAAATCCAAAAAGTATTTCCGAAAAAAAATCTTCCACGACTTTCCGAAGGAATTCCTCCAGGACTTTCCGAAGGAATTCCTCCAGGAATTTTCAATGACATTCGTTCAGCAATTTCCGAAGGAATTCTCCAGGAATTTCGAAAAGTATTCCTCCAGGAAGTTTGGAATTATTTTGTCCAGGAATTTCGAAAGGAATTCACCAAAGCATTTCCTCACGAATTTCTCTATGGATTTCTGAAAGAATTCCTCCAGGAATCTCCGAAGGTATTTATCCTAGATTTTCCCAAGGAACTGCCCAAGGAATTTCCGAAGGGATTCCTCCAGGAATTTCTGAAGGAATTGCTTCAGGAATTTCCGAAGGAATCCTTCAGGAATTTCCGAAGGAATTTCTTCAGGAATTTCCAAAGGAATTCCTTCAGGAATTTCCGATGGAATTCTTCCAGGAATTTGCGAAGGGATTCCTCCAGGAATATTGGATGGAATTCCTTCAGGAATTTCCAAAGGAATTCCTCCATGTATTTCCGAAGGAATACCCTCAGGAATTTTCGAAGATATTCCTCCAAGAATTTCCAAAGGAATTCCTGCATACATTAAAAAAAATACGGGGATGCAGGAGAATTTTATTTTTACCTAGTCAAAAGCAGTTCTGATCATCTAAGTTTTTGGGTAAAGTTAGAATATAGTTGCTCGATCAGGGGGGGGCCACGGCCCCCCCCTGCCCCCCCCTGGCTACGCCCTTGGCCGGTGGTATTGGTAGATACCTATCAGACTACCGCCAGCGGGATAATAAAACGACGGATGTTTGATCGTTTGTACTATAGTTTGCGATTGATTATGGCTGGATAGAAGAGAAGAATAGTAAATTCAACACTCTATCGTAGGTTTCTCGAAACTTTGTAAGTTTATTTTATCGAAGGAAAGGAATCGCTTCTTGTTTGAAAGGGCTCTGATCAACAGAAATATATGACTTTTTGCAACACTAGGGCATCCTGCTTTGCGTCTTTGAAGGTATTTAATACAACGTCTGAAGTGAAAAATATGTTACTTTTATAAGGCCGTTATTGGCAGCCGCATAATGCCCAGTCCCTCAAATCAATCTAAACCGAATGTCTTCAACACCACCTAATTTACATGCCCAATAGTGAATTGGTTCCCATTTTCCGACAATTACCGTCAATTTTCCACCAATTAGTGCTTGCCATCAGCCATAGAGTTCTTTCCGTACATAGGGTATGTGTGCCATCAGTAATCTCACGCTCCCATATTCATCCTATCCGAAAACAAGCGATTACGGCACCGATTGATTCCGTTCTTTTTGTTATCATGGGTGCTCACTTCTAACAAAAAATACAAAAATAAGAAACAAAATAAACAGCGCTTCAATCCTTAGTTTTTCGTAGGATGAAAATGGGAGCCACATGCTTAATAAGGGAACGAATACCCTACTACATATCTACCGAAATGTCCGTGGCTTCCAAATGGCCCACACACCACCAGCTGGATCCGTATAGCTTCCGTTCAACTGCTATTCTGCTGCTGTTGGCACACAGCATCAGTTGCTCGGTACAGAAACCCACACTCGGTCGTTCGGAAGCTTTGGATTGAATTAGTGACCCGTGAACGAACACACGAATAGCCTTCCGCATTGCGTTCTACTTCCAACCGAATCCAGGCAGGGGGACGTGCAATGAATTCCTAATGGGCTTAGTCTGTGGATGACTTGGGACTCGAGTGGATAATGACTGGGAGTATTTTTTTTTCTTTTCAGACGATGATGAGTGAATATCCGACTTGACTCGTTGGTGGTTTGGGACTCTAGGGATAGCTGAAATGTAAGATCAACCACATTTTGTGCTTATGAATTTGGCACACGTTTGATCGCTGAACAAAGCAAATCATCAGTCGTAAGCATACAGATTGATTCGTGATTTGTTTTTGCAATGCATGTTTGCGTATATAGCTCCGAACGGATCTGTGTGCATTATTGTATCGAAATGAGAAAGCACCTAAACAACGAAGAATTCCATTAGCATGCACGCATGACATCGCTGGTAAACCAGTAGTAAGGTAGTAAGGTTGAAGTTTATTTTTCCACAATACATAGCGACACGTACTGAAAAAAAAAACACAGAATGAAATTGTGAAAAAAGTCGTGTTCTGGTGGGATTCGAACCCACGACTCCGTATTCGCTAGACCGGTGCTTCAACCAACTAAGCCGCAGAACAGGTAACAATTCAAGTAGTAGAAGCATCGTTTTGCGACTTGCTCTTTTATGAGCGCGTAGTGTACATTTGAAACTTTAAACGCGATTATCTCGGAATCGTGTTTTCCCAAAAACGTCGATGTGGTGACTACTCTTGCGGAATCAGTTTTTAACCGATTTTAACCATTTTTTTTTGAGTGTTTGATATTTAAGTGTCGTGTTCTTGACCGATCAATATTTTTCGTAAAAAACTTCATATTAGTGTTATGGTTATTTTATTGATTTTTTGGCTGAAAAAGTGACTTTTTTGAGAAGAATCGTTTCCGTTTGAAAATTAAAACTTTCTTTTTGTTATTCCGATCGTTCCTGGACACCACAAGATCCTCTAGTAATGTTTTTGTTTTTGGTTTTCGCTATCAGTTCTGCCGTTGGACTGTAATCATAGTCACGGCAAGGCTCTTTACATAAAAACACTTTTTACAGAAATTGTTATAACTTTGGTAATTTGTAATATTTTTTCATGTTATGATACTGATTTTACACATTAAATATTGTACTATGCATGACGTGAAAAGAGAATTTCAAAAATATGTACATACGTTTACATAAATACATACTTTTCCTTGTTCTCCAGCACCTCAGCATCCCCCGTAGCAAGGATGGAAAATGTCGTGAAATTTCATAAAAAAAGGTCATGACATTTTTATTCCGGTGCAAATTCGTGTTCGTACGCATCATCAGTCCATAATGTTGATTAGTTGTGGATAGTCAATGATGTCATCGACTAACATTTCCTACTAGGTGTAGTGAAATTAACAAATAACGAAATGATATTTTTATGACATTTCACATCCCTGGTCCATAGTCTAGCGTTAGTAATACCGAGTCTGTGCTGGAGACGGCGTAGATTGTATTTCCGTAAAACCTTTACCCTCCAAGGCTTCATAAGCCACAGTTTTTTTTATTTCTTAGAATTTTTAAACCAATAATTTAAAAATTAAGCGAAACCGGACATGCAAAAACTTTTCAAAAATTAAAAGAATTATAATTCTTTTAAAGTAATAGATGCAGAAGCTTTGTGGTTCATTTTTTATGGAAATAATAGGAGAATATCCAATAAAAGTCGCATAGAAAGTGTAAAGAATGCCAACGAAATGTATACAGAACTCATTAGAAGATGAATCACAATTTCTGAAGATTCGTAGAAAGAAAATGAAATTTCATTCCTAAATTTTAATAAATTTGGTGCCAAAAATTGTTATAAAACACTGCTACAATCCCAAGTAACAATTACATTGCTGATTAGTTTTGTTTGATTTTTATTCGGGTTTTATTACAGCAATAATTAAAACTCGCAGTTTTATGACTACTCACTTGAAGTGCAAATTTTCGGTAATATCAATCCGTGTGGTCAAATTATGAAATTCAAATAACTCAACGTACATATGTTCAGATGGGTAAATTATTGGTTAAATTGGGAAAAAATCCACAGCTCAGGTGAGATTTGAACTCACGACCCAAGTTTTATGACTGCTTTTACGAAAACCATTGAGAAAATGTTTTATAGTATACTTGAAGATATCCATAAAGACAGATTTTGAGAGTAAACAAAACTTTCCGATTTGTAAACCTTCTGGTAATCATTATTACCACAATAAAACTATTAAAACTCTCAACAGATGGCGATCCGTTCGATTAGTAACGACATCTGCTGGTGGAAAAGCAGAACTACGACATTTCTGAGTTTATTGCGTTCATCATAAAAGTAAACTTGCTTTCGTTTTATTTTCGCTGATTATGGCATTCGCCATATTGAAGAATTAGCTAACGTGAATGGAAAATAGTTAGTTTTGCTCAAATTAGCAATGAATTGATAGTTTGCCACCATTTTCATAACATGCTCACATAAATAAACTCTCTCTGCTAAGTTTTCTTGTGATTCGAGATAGTTTAGTTTTACTAAATAAACAAATTGATTTATTTCACGCCAAGATGATAATACTCACTATTTTTTGAGGGGATTAATTTTATGATTTTGCCACCCCAATATTCACGGTAAAATTGAATGCGCATAAGCCTACCAACACAATAACAACTAAAATATTACTTTGAAATGACCGCTTTTACTTACGAATGATGTATTGTCCTGAACTTTACGTGCCATCGAAGGAGCTTCTCTGCATCTTGAGCTGTCACAACAACAATCGAGAATGGAGAATTTTTCAACTAGGTTTTAAAACGGGTTTATTGCTACTCTTAATGCGGTTCGCAAAACCTCTCCTAGAGTGGGAGCCGGAAGATGCTCTTAAAGAGGTTATCAAGAGGTTTTGATGTATAAATCAGTTTTATTGCGAGTTTTATAAAATTGGTCATGAAGATCTCTTGTAGAGCCGAACAAAACTTAAAATGTTACTTGGGAATGTACATGCACATAATTCAGTTAAAATCTGTTATGAGAATCGCTTAAAGTTCTTGTAACATATACTAAAGTAATGTCAATTATTTCGGCCACCATTTCTCGCTGAACATTCTTAAATATCTCTTAAAACTTTCAAAAAATGTGAAACCATTCAAAATTTGAAAAATATTCTTCTTAATTATGGATACATTCTCTATAGGAATTCAACTAAAACATGTACAAGATAGGGCCATTTTCAAAGTACATGCCTTTTACGCATATCATTTATTATTATGATTACCGTAGTAGAGTAGCACTTGACATTTCATCTAACTTTGTATGATAATTTCATAAGGGTTTTGAAAAAAAGGGAAATATTTTTGAAAATGTATCGGACTGTTTTCTTGGAATTTAATTCGAGATTCCTGTCAAAAAAATACCTAAAAGTGCTTGAGAAAAATCGTCATGAAATTTCTGTGAGTGTGCACTTCCAAGATTTCTGACTACAATTCTCCAAAGAATACCGCTACGAAGCTCGACCCCGTTGTTGTATCTAGATTTCAAAAATATTATTTAGTTTTACCAACAAAAAATAAAACCATTTTATCATATTTTGGAAATCTCTTCACAATACTAACCGAGATGGTCAGCCGATACAAATTTGACCTGGCCACAGATCAAGGCGATAAATAATCTTTCAATTCGGCCCACTGCGTCACCATGGCATTTCACACTCAAAACTGAAAGTGAGTAATGGCTACGTGCACTATATGATATAATATAATTTCCCATTTTGGAAATAATGAAGCTAAAAAACATTTGATTTTTCAAAATAAACTTAAAAAAAAACAAAGCAAATACAATCAATGCGAAAACCTCTGAAAATTGGAAGAATGACAGAGAACTTTTCAACAAGTTTGTTAATATTAATAATGGTAATTTCTTCCCCGAAGGCCCGAGGAAAACTAGAAAAGAAAAACATTAGAAAAGTATTTGGTAATCTTAGCTTTGAGTCGTGGAGCTTGCTAAAGTTTTTTGGCTGAAACTGAAATCTTCTGTTAAAAGGAAGCTACAATATTCTATCCATTCCTTAAACATTTCCGATTGATCGTTATTCTTCAGAAACCCATTTTCCATAATAGGGCATTCCCCAGGAAATTATTTACCACAACGGGACATTCCCCAGAAAAGTATGGCACCCATGCGAAACATTAGTTTTAGAATGAGGTTTTCAGCTTCTAGGTCGTTCTATTGAATCCCAGTGACCAGAACATTTCAGCGAAATCACCCATCATTCCTAAAAAATCAAAGATTACAGGATAAAATGATTTCAAATGAAAACGATTGTCGAATAACAAGTTTTTCTGAAATATATCTGAAGACCAGTTCTCAGGGAGCGGACCTTGTATGGTGGTTAAAACACAAGACTATTACGCCGAGGACCTGGGATCGAATCCCACTCCCGCCATATACTCACAAAATGTGGGCTCTTCCTTCTGAAGGAAAGTAAAGCGTGGGTCCCGAGATGAACTAGCCTAGGGTTAAAAATCTCGTCAATACAAAAAAAAAACAACCAGTTCTTAAATATAAAGCGCGACAATTAACACACTTCTGTTCAAAGTATTTATATGGAAAAGTTAACACTTAGGATGACGCCAGTAATTTTATTAGTACATCTTTTAATAACAATTATGGAAGAGGAAATCTTTATTAAGCATCAATCAACTATAACTCCAAAGTGTCCGGCCATTTGGCTGAACGCCTTTTGCCTGAATGACGGTTTGGATGAACGCTATTTGGTCGAACTCCGTTTGGCCGAATGAGTCGTTCGACCGCATGCCGTTTGGTCGGATTACCATACCATACTTAGTGGTGAGGTCAAACTTCAGGTTATAAACGATGTGTTCAAAATATTTGTTAAAATTTTCAGAAAATGGTTTTGCCTTGTTTGGTTTGGCATTTGGCTCTAAGCCCTTTTCAAACTATTGCCTCAAAATTGAGTTTTTGCAATGAAAACAACTAACATGTTTCACTATGTGTTGTACATAAATGTTACAAAAGATAAATAAAAGCGTGTGTTCTACTATCCAAGTTTGAAATTGATCGGCTTACATTTAGAGCGTCTATGTTTCTATAGACTGAGCATTATTGAGGACATTCAGCTACCCGCGTGAAAAAACGGCACGATACAACAAAGCTTGTTAGTAGATGCAAGTGAACTCAAACTATACCACGAATGCCCACTTCCATAAAGCTGCAATGCATTGGCATTGCTACATCAGACGGATTGATAGCAGCCAAACGCAGTGACAGGATAGCTCATCATGCTCATTGCAACTGTCGAAAAAGCAGCTGCGTCTGCAATCTATTGTGGGTGATGACGGACGGCGACCACTACCAGCACGAAGACGACGATGAGGATGATGATCTTGCATTGATGCATGGATGCTAGGAATTTCACGTTTCTACTGTCCTGGTCGATGTCGTAATAACAACGTCATTCCCAGCAATCCAAGTGAATCGAATGAAATTGCTCTCTTTTGCAAATGGAGCATGCAACCATATCATAGACTTGTGCCCAATCAGTCACTGCTTGAATATTGTTTTTGGTGATGAATCGGGTTTCATTTTCTGTGAAATTAAACTTTTGTAAAAATTGTCTGCAATTCCAAGGAAGTATAGATGTAATAAGAAACACAGTTTTTTATATTGATTCTTCTCAATCCAATGACATTGTTTTTAAAAAGCATTTTCAAATTAGCAACAGTTGTATAAAAAGCTGAAGAAAACAATTTAGATTGATATAACGCACAAAACTACTGCTTCTCCACTCAACGAAAGAGTTAAGATTTAATTTGCTCTGATATAAAAATGCGATTCTGTACTATCAATATTGAAGCGAGCTTCGCCCAATAAAATCGGTTCAATTTTCCTTTCAACCCCAGTGGATCGTATCCTTCCCATGAACTTTTCTATAATTGGACAAAATGGTTCCACTTAAACGTAACAAGTTCCAAATGGATTTCGCAATCGACTGGATATAGTATGACCGTGCATTGGAGTGGCCACTTTCCTCAATTCCTCCGTCTTCAACTATGACAATGCAATAACAGCATTCGGAGTTTTTCTCCTCAAGTATCCTTTCCCACCCCAACACACTAGAAACGAACAGTTGCCGGAAACCATTATCTATCATTAGGAAACGTTTCCACGGTGTTCCATAATTAACTCACAACTCAGCACAGAGCGGTAGACGAAGAAGAATCTCAGAATTCGCCCACTCCGGTTGGTGCAGCTAATTCTGTCGATCTCATCGTCCCAGTTTCCCAAATATACAGTCACCAAAAAAAAAACATTCAAATCTCGACCACCCGACCATCCGAACCGAGCAAAATCAAAGTTTAGTTTCAAACTGTTTTTGCGCTCTCGTTTCCACAGTTGTCCCGGTTCGGTTCCGGAAACACGCTACACCATGGAATTGGATTTCTACGATTGGAATGCCGATGCTATTCGAGATCCTAACCTATATTGGACCACAGACAAGTATAGTTGGTCGAACTGTGGTGGCTGCTACAGGCGGTCGGAACTTTCGGAATACGCATTGACGGAATGCAATTTTATTCAATTTAGAGGTTTTGTCCTCCAGCGCCGCCGGTGGGATGAACGAAGGGGAAGGAAATTTGTGTGGGCTTATACAATTATGGTTGCGATTGGGATGTTGCGTCGGAGCGAATGGGATTGACAAATATACGGACAATTTTTTTTTCAGAGTAGGAAATAATATTACATTAGAGGTTGTATTATTTACTATTTAAGTACTGCTTCATAAATATTATGATATTGTAAATATTTATGGACGTAATACACTCCCATTCAAAAGTTTGGGGTCACCCCCTCAAAAACATGTCATTTTTTTTAGGCCCATATCTCCGCCAATTCACGTCCGATTTCAAAACCCTAGGTTTCATTCAAAAGATAATAAGTCAAAGAAACTTTGAACATGATTTAGAAGAAACTTTTTCAAAACATTTTGTATGTAAACTCAACCCAAAGTTGCCAAATTTTCTAAAAAAATGAATATAAACTTACGGCAGTGTCGCTGGAAGTTGGGTCAACCAAATTTTAAGATGAGAGCGGTAATATGACCCATTTTCTATTAGCTTTCAACTGCTTTTTACAGAACTTAGCTAAAAAATCTAGAAAAAAGTTATTAAGTTAATTAATCCTTGATGTCATCGATCAAAAGTTTTGGGTCACCCCTCAAAATGCTGTATCGGCCAAAAGTTTGGGGTCACTATCGTAAAACATGGAAAAGTGATTTGTTGGTATCTTTGTCATCTTTCATTCAATTTTAATTCTTCATGGCTTATTTGAAACAAAATGAATGATACTTACTGCATAGACATTGAACCACACAAATTTGTTGAAATTTACATACTAAAACTTAACGTAAAGTTGCCTCATTTTTTGAAGCGTGGTAAAATGTGCTAACTTTACATAACATTTTTGTATACAAAAATCGTTAAATACGTTAAGTTGAAGACATCAAACGTAAATTTAGTTAATTATCTTTGAAATGAGCCAAAAATAATTAAAATTGAACTATAGATGACGAAGATATCGCCAAATCACTTTTCCATGTTTTACGAAAGTGACCCCAAACTTTTGGCCGATACATCATATTGAGGGGTGACCCCAAACTTTTGGTCGATGACATCAAGGTTTAATTTACTTAATAACTTTTTTTCTAGATTTTTTAAGCTAAATTCTGTAAAAAGCAGTTGAAAGCTAATAGAAAATGGGTCATATTACCGCTCTCATCTTAAAATTTGGTCGACCCAACTTCCAGCGACACTGCCGTAAGTTTATATTCATTTTTTAGAAACTTTGGGTTAAGTTTACATACAAAATTTTTTGAAAAAGTTTCTTTTAAATCTTGTTCAAAGTTTCTTTGACTTATTATCTATTGAATGAAACCTAGGGTTTTGAAATCGGACGCAAATTGGCGGAGATATGGGCCTAAAAAAATGACATGTTTTTGAGGGGGTGACCCTAAACTTTTGAACGGGAGTGTATATAGCCATTGTTTTGGCTCGGAAGATTAGTGGATATAAGATCCGTCTAGCGTACAAGGGAGATATGGATTTTTTTTTTCGTAATTTCACTCAGAATTACATTTAATAACTTGGAAAAAATTGAAAATTAGAAGCCACAGAATTTTGATATAATAGCAAATTGTGAAAATTGCGAAAGAAAATCGCGTTCTGGTGGAATTCGAACACACGACTCAGTATTCGCTGGACCGACGCTTCAACCATCTGAGCTATAGAACAGGTAATGCTTCTGTGGAATAGATAGCCGAACTGGCACCGAGCCCACACCATGAACAATCCTTTTTCACAATTTATCTCTTTTTCGGCTTAGGTGCAAATCTCTTAACATGCTCGCGGTTGTGCCTTCTAGCTACAAGCGAGAGCGAATGTTTTATAGTACCGAGACTTACTCTCGCATTCCGCATACCTAGACACCGAACCGTATGTGTTGCCGGTGTCTACAGGGTGCGACAAGAAAAAATGCGAACATTTCAAGGCACTTTTACACGCTAAATATGGGATATATATGACTATTTTTTCATGACAGTGTATCAATTAATTTCTATATTCTAGTACTACAAAATGAAATCGAATATATTTGATGTTCTACATATGATAATGTAAGCTTAAAAAGTGGGTATCAATAAATTGCGCACCCAATGGTCATAAAACCTAATGGCTAAAACAGTGAAAAAATAGCTTTAATTCGATGAAAAACCAGACCATACTGTTCCAGAGCCAAGTAGTTTTACATACTAGATGAAATAAGTACATATATGTGATGATTTTGTAGAGAAATTTGAAAATTTTGTTATTTATATCAGATATGAAATTTAGCGACCCATGTACTTTTCTGTGGTTTGAAAGTTCTGATTGTCTTCAGCTTCAGGCACCGTCCTGTAATAGTTAGTGACCAAAATGTGAAAAAAATAATTCACTTTTCTGAAAACTAGCCTGTTAGAGATCATGGAATGTTGAAACAAAGATTGGTTAACGTCAAGTGGACGAAAATGAGGTTTGAAGTTGAAAAACACTTTTGCATTTTTTCCTGCCGCATACTGTATTTAATATGGGTCGAGAGCTTAGTTCGACTTGAAACAAGGAAAATCCATGGTGTGGGATTGGGGTAAGTTTGGGAGCCTTAGTAATGGTTCTTATCATTGAACATGGTGAACAGTATTGGTGATCGATTCTGATAATTTCTTCGAACGCCTTCGTTCCACTCAACACATCACGTACGTTTTACCATGTATTTCAAAAACTCTTTCCAGGAATTTCTTCAAAAACTCTCCAGTTATTCTGTTACAAAATCTTCCACGGAACCCTTAAGAAATTTCTTCAGCAATTCATTATAAAATCTTCCAGGGATTTCAATAGCAATTGCTTCTGAAATTGCTCTAATTTTCTTGATATAATCCTTTAGAAAACATCTAATGAATTTCACGCGAAAAACCTGGGATCTACCAATGATTCTTCTAGAAAATGTTCCAAGGCTTACTTCAACGATTTGGCCAGGGATTCTTTCAGAAATTCCTCTAGATTTTTTCTAAGAACCTATTAGAATACCTTCCATGAATGCCTTTCAAATTGTTACACACATTTCTTTAGAAATCCTTTCAGTGACTCTTTCAAAAAATCTTCCAGGGATTACTGCAGAAGTTACTCCAGAAATTTCATCTTAAGGCTGCCGAGGATCCTTTGAATTATTACTGCAGCGGATCCTTTAAACATTTCTCTTGAGATGCCTTCAGATTTTTCCATGGATTCTTTTGGAGATTCTTCCGAAGTTTCTTCCGGAAATTCTTCCAGCGGTTTTTTTTATGAATTTCTTCCAAGGCTTCATTCAGGAATATCCCCATTCAGGAATTTCAAAAAAAAAAAATCCCAAGAAATATGAATTTATTTAGGATTTTTTTTTCCAGAAATTCTTATATGGTTTTCTTTCAGTGGATTCAACAGAAATTCATTCTGTGATTTCTTCAAGAATTCCCCCTGGCACTTCCCCATATATTTTCTCAGAAATATCTACTGGATTTTTCCAAGTATATTCTGGAAATTTTCCAGTTCTTTCAGGACCTCGTTCAGCAATTTCTTTTGAAGTATTTCCTAGGAATTTTCTATAGAAAGACTATGTGATTTTAAAGCAATTATTCTAGGTATATTTATATAGGGGTATTAAGGTGGACCAAAAAATCGTTTTTGCTCCATACCGCCTATTCGATTCATAACCAGATTCTATGCCTTCTCCCAAATTTTTAGCTGAATTGGTTGAAAATTGAGAGGGTACAAGCCCTTTAAAGTTTGTATGGGAATTACAATGGGAAAACGACCGAAGCATTTCCTCAAGTGTCCTAGAGTGGTAGTTGAAACTTGGTACTCCTAGGCTACTTTATTAGCTACAACTTTTTCGAAAACCACATTCAAATCGGACGTCTCATTAATTAGTTATCGATTTGTATCCAACTGGAGAATCCCAGCAAGTAACATTGCTGGATGCCGGGGCCCGTAGCGTAGTGGCTACACGTTCACTTCATAAGTGGATGGTCATGGGTTCGATCTCAGCCCCGGCACTTGCAATTTTTCGTCAGTTGCTCTTTCCCCCGAGAGCGGCTGACACCTGACCCTCTTCTGAGCATATGCTCGAACAAACCCGGAAACTTGGATATCGGCCAACGGCACTTCATAATGGACCCTCAATCGGACTGGAAATGGAACAAGAGCCACACAGCAACATTGTGCTCATCATTCTACCATGGACAGGGTAGAGAAGTGACAGCAGCGCAAAGGCTATCAGTTCGAATTAGAATTAGTGGAATTAAAATAGAATACATTTAGGTGCTGTACAAAGTGTTAGTGCAGCCGCAATTAGAATCGCTCACGCAGTGCCCTAGTGGACAAAAGAGCTGTAAATTAGGTTAAGTGGTTGAAGAATAAAAAAACATTGCTGGATATGGCGCCAAGGATTGCACACAGAAATCATGACTACTATGTTGCTCTGCAAATTGCAGTGATGCCCATCGAATAGTGTAACCATCATGATCAAAGATTTTCATTCTGGATTATTATCAATAACTAAAAAGCGTCCGAATTGAATAAAAGTTTACATTTTTTTTTCTCCAGATATTTCTCGAGGAATTCCTTCAGAAACCCATCTCGGATTTTATTAATTATTATTATTATTAGTTTTATTTCAGCACTTGGCATTTTATTTAGTGTTTCTTCCAGAGATATCTCATAGGATAGCTTAGGCCATTTCACCTGGAATTTTCCAGGTCTTAGCAATATTTTCCTTTTATTTCTGGAGGAATTTCCTTTGGATTCCTTTAGATATTTCTTTAGAGATTTATTTAAGAATTTTCTGCAAAGATTGTTCAGAAACTCGACTATAATTTTGAGCTTGAGCTTAATTGACCGCCCGTGGTTACTACACCAGCATTTGCACAAGGAACCAATGAGATACCTGCCTGGGACTGAGCTCTTCAGTGTGTGAGTGTTGGTGATCTTCTGTTTTGAAAGGGAAAGGAATCGAATGCAATTGTTTGTATCCACATCAGACCAATTACCTCTGCGTCTGCACAAATTCATGCAGATGATGGGATATGGTTGGCTATGAGTTCACACATTGGTGCATGGATGCCAGGCTCAAGGTGATAAATTGGTTCATATTTATTACTCTAAAGATAATGCTTTCGCTCAATTACATAACTCGTATGCATTATATGATATATAATCTGTAAGAGTTTGAAGGAAGAGAAACGGCTTTTTCAACCCGTTTCTGATCTAGCGATGGCTATATTTCGGGTTACAGTACCTAGGCGACCGAAAACAGGCTAATGATATTGTAACCTGTGAACTTTTTTCGCGTGAGTACCATTTTTATCTTCCAAGCCACCTGGTCGACATCTCGGGAAAGGTCACCAACGAATCTTTGACCTGCTCAGAGATCATGCAAAGCTGTAGTCGCTTCCACAACCCTTATCTACCTCCTGTCCTGACACTGGACTATCGGCAACTGCATTTGGTCTGCCAGGAGGGCGAGAAGAAGGGTTACACACAGAGAAACGGACGCCACACTCTGCTCGCCTTTTTTATGGTTAATTCAAATTCCCGGTAGTAGGTCGCGGTGCTGGCTCCTGTTTGACATTTGCTCACCACCGCCACCTAGTGATGGCCCGGTCAAACACAATACATTTAACATTGGGCGATTGCGTTTTCGTGACGATGTTTTTTAATGAAATTTGTTCTGGATGTTACATCTGTTTCTCTGTGGTTTACATCAGAGCTGCGGCAACACACGTGAGCTGGGAACAGCTTTCATCGTGATGGGTGATATGCAGAGGCACGTGATCGGTTGGTGGCCGATTGACAAAAGAATGTGCAGGTTGAGGATCAAAGGCCGATTTTTCAACTTCAGCATAATAAACGTGCACAGTCCACACGCCGGAAGTACTGATGATGACAAGGACGCATTTTATGCGCAGCTCGAACGCGAGTACGATCGCTGCCCAAGCCATGGCGTCAAGATCATCATAGGAGATTTGAACGTTCAGGTAGGTCAAGAGGAGGAATTCAGACTGACGATTGGTAAGTTCAGCGCCCTCCAGCAGACGAACGAAAACGGCCTGCGACTCATTGATGTCGCCTCCAAATATATAGCCATACGTAGCACCTTTTTCCAACACAGCCTCCCTTATCGTTACACCTGGAGATCACCACAGCAGACGGAATCTCAATTCGACCACGTTATGATTGACGGAAGGCACGTCTTCGACATTATCGACGTCGGGACCTATCGTGGCGCCAACATCGACTCCGACCACTATCTGGTGATGGTCAAACTGCGCCCAAAACTCTCCGTCATCAATAATGTACGGTACCAGCGACCGCCACGGTACAACCTAGAGCGACTGAAACAACCGGATGTCACCTCTTCATACGCGCAGAATCTCGAGGCCGCGTTGCCAGACGAGGGCGAGCTCGCTGAGGCCCCTCTAGAGGACTGCTGGAGTACAGTGAAAGCAGCCATCAACGACACAGCTGAGAGCACCTTCGGGTACGTGGAACGGAATCGACGGAACGAATGGTTCGACGAAGAGTGCAGAACGGTTTTGGAGGAGAAGCACGCAGCGAGGGCGGTAATGCTGCAGCAAGGGACTCGACAGAACGTTACAAACAGAGGCGGAAACATCAGACGCGGCTCTTTCGGAAAAAAAGCGCCGCCTGGAAGAAGCGGAGTGTGAAGAAATGGAACTGCTGAGCCGTTCCCAAGAAACACGGAAGTTCTATAAGAAGCTATAAGGCCTCTTGACGGACGGACGTGAGGTGATCGAAAGGTAGAAGCAGCACTTCAGTCAGCACCTGAACGGTGTGGAGAACGTAGGCACGGGAGCCCACGGCAACGGAGGAAACGACGACACCAGTGCAGCGGAGAACGCAAAGGAACAGCTACCGGAAGAGAGGAACGAAGGGGAAATCTGCTTCATTTAAAATAAAGGCGACCATTTGAATGTGAGAACTTAAGGACAGACTTGTTAGAATCTCAAAATGGCTGCCACAATGGCCGACTTTGGCACCTACTCACGATTTCGAGGGCACAAATCTCTTCGTAAACAAAACCAGTGCACCTGAGCTTTTTATTTTAAGCTAATTATTAGTGAGCAAGACCAGAATAATGAAATACGTTGTTGTTTGAAGCTTGCATTTTGAGATTTGTGCGCCTGAAGTTTCGATGCAAAGTTGAAGCGGGATTTCAAGACGTTTGTCCTTAAGGGCGATCACTATTTTGAATGCTGCCTACAAAGTGATATCCTCCGTCGTCTTTCACCTAAAATAAATGAGTTCGTGGGAAGTTATCAAGTCGGCTTCATCGACGGCCGGTCGACAACGGACCAGATCTTCACCATACGGCAAATCCTCCAGAAATGCCGTGTATACGAGGTCCCAACGCATCACCTGTTCATCGATTTCAAAGCGGCATTCGACAGTATCGACCTCGCAGAGCTACGGAGAATCATGGACGAAAACGGCTTTCCTGGGAAGTTGACTAGACTGATTAAAGCAACGATGGACGGTGTTCAAAACAGTTCATTCGAATCTCGCCGGGGACTGCGACACGGTGATGGACTCTCATGCCTACTCTTCAACATCGCTCTGGAAGGTGTGATGCGACGAGCCGGGGAACGATTTTCACAAAATCCGGTCAATTTGTGTGCTTTGCGGACGACATGGACATTATTGCAAGAACATTTGGAACGGTGGCAGAGCTGTACACCCGCCTGAAACGCGAAGCAGCAAAGGTGGTGGTGAATGCCTCAAAAACAAAGTACATGCTGGTAGGCGGAACCGAACACGACCGGATCCGTCTGGGTAGTAATGTTACGATAGACGGGGATACTTTCGAGGTGGTGGAGGAATTCGTCTACCTCGAATTCTTACTGACGGCTGACAACAACGTGAGCCGGGAAATTCGGAGGCGCATCATCAGCGGAAGTCGGGCCTGCTACGGGGTTCAGAAGAAACTGCGGTCAAAAAAAATTCACCCACGCACCAAATGCACCATGTACAAAACGCTAATAAGACCGGTGATCCTCTACGGACACGAGACATGGACCATGCTCGAGGAGGACCTGCAAGCACTCGGAGTTTTCGAGCGACGCGTGCTAAGGACGATCTTCGGCGGTGTGTGGCGGAGAAGGATGAACCACGAGCTCGCTGCACTTTACGGCAAACCCAGCATCCAGAAGGTGGCCAAAGCTGGAAGGATACGGTGGGCAGGGCATGTTGCAAGAATGCCGGACAACAACCCTGCAAAGCTGGTGTTTGCTACTGATCCGGTTGGCACAAGAAGGCGTGGAGCGCATAGAGCACGATGGGCGGACCAGGTGGAACGTGACTTGGCGAGCATTGGGCGCAACCGAGGATGGAGAACGGCAGCCTCAAACCGAGTATTGTGGCGTACTATTGTTGATTATGTCTTGTCTTAAATGTGATGTTGAACAAATAAATGTATGTATGTATATCCATCTCTTTCGTTAAAGGCTAAAAAAATTAAGTCGGATCAGAAATGAAAATTTTTGAGCGCTTCAAAGTTATGGGTCATGTTCAACGCCTTAAAATGTAACTTTTTCTTAATGCATTAGGAAGTTAAATTTCTATAATTGAACATTTTTTTGTAATATTTTTATTTGTTTTGGTCAACGTTAACTTAGTTGACAATAACATTGTGCTTATTGTACAACTACTTCTACATTAATAAAATAAAAAAAAGAATAAACTTTCTGTACTTAAGGTGAATATAGAATGAAGCCATACCTTGAATTTTCAAAAGCACAAATCTGAAGAATCATATATCCTATCGTGCTGGAAAGTTGATCGATTGGTCACCTTCTGGTGGTGCGTCATTTGGTTCCTCAGATTTGTACTTTTGGAAATTCGAGGCGTGGCTTCGTTCTATAATCACCTTAAAAATATAAAATCTTAACAACAAAAGTATTCTGGTTTCTTCAAAAAGTTTGGGAAGCACTTAAACCATGCGTTATGCCCCGTTTTTCTCTATAATGAAATAACATGAGGGCATTTTGCGCAGAGGCATTACCCCAGGTTACGCTCTCGAATCTGTGGTCCTCCAGTTGATCGGCGAGTAACTGGGTGCTCCCGATAAAGATGAGGGAAAGGCAATTCCAGTAATAATAATTTACAATAAATTATAACGAAAAGTTGTGTGTATCCATAATTGGAAACTTGTAAGAATGGTTTTCGTACAGATTAGTTAGTTGAGGTATGAACAAGTAACTCTTCAAGCTTCAGCCACTGCAAACGATAGAAGACTTCCATCCTCGTATCATAAGATGATGAAATGAAGTCGTGTAACACTTGGTGGGCGTCGTAGAGATAGAGTGGTTAAAACCGGCGTCTGCCCTCTCCTACGCAACAACGTTAATTGATTGTCTATATTTTGGGGTGTGAAACTTCGGTAAACCACCCACGAAACCGGAGTACATCCATGAAAATTAATATTGCTTGTTAGTAGAGCAAACTGTTGCTAGGGCTTGGGGTCGTTATCAGAGTAATCAGGGTGAATGGAACATGATGTTGTTCAAATGATTTGAAAAGATTTTACTTGAATTGCTACGGCATTACTTAAATTCAAATAAATTTTGTTTTTTTTTTATTCTGAAATAAACACAGCTGTCTTAGTTTAGCAAATGTTGCACAATTTAATTTAGCATGTGCAGTGGAGTAAGTAATTGGCTGGTGTCCATAGTTTGTGAAAACTTTTGGACAATGGATCTTATACTAGGCAGTTTCCTCTATAACATATTCAATTTTATAGTACATAATTGACTTTGACTATTACCAATAAGAAATCAGTATCGCTATATCTTTCAAGATTGACGTAGTCTTGAACCAAAAATAGTTTACGTACAGCTTTATATATGGTTTATGTGTTTCAACTATGATTTGCTTGAAAATTCAAACATTTACTAAACATTTTTGGCGTACACCTCCCAGCTCTGAAATATTAGTCTCATTAATTTACGCCACCACCCACTCACCAGACACAGAGTTTCACAATTACAATAGACGTATTCCCGTTCCTTGTTCAAAGCACGCACTCTTCCTACAAACAGCCCGCATACAAACGTCCCATGGCGGCGTCGGCCGTCGAAAGTGTGTTTACAGTCCTTCATCCTACAATGACGGTAGCGGAAGCACAAACAAGTTCTCGCGCCACCGCCACCCGGAGGAACGCGATCTCTCCGTCGGGTCCGGCGTTCTGGCACACTCACATAAAAGCCGGCGGCGGCGTGGCGCGGCGCGGCACAGCAGTAGGCTAAGAAAAGTTCCATGAAACGATTTGCAAGCACTTTCAAGCGGCAAAAAGCGACTAATCAAAAGATAAACAGCTTCCCGCAGCATGCTTGGCAGGCAGGCACAATTGAAATCCTCCGCGACCGAACGCAACTGCCTTGCCGTCACATCACACCGCAGAGATCAGGCCGTTCGTCTTCCTCGCGAAATCGTTTACAACGTGGACGCAAGTAGAGAGGGAATGGTACGAAATGCGCTATTGGAGTTTGCTATATCCTAATGTTAAAGGTTTTCAGCAAATGTTTACAGCATGCTCGAATGCAAAAAAGTTCTCCGTTGTCCGATTTTACAACTTACAGCAACAGCACTGAAGAACTTTGGAAAATGCTCACCTATTAGTTTATTTTTTTACCCGACTCTCCTCCACCTATCCAGAACGATAAAGGAAGAGTGGTCGCAGCGCAGGATTTGATTGCGTCTCCTTTGTCTATCTATGTGGGGGGCACGGAACAGCGCAGCCCTGGCAGGAAGATTCATGACCAACAACGACGATGAGCAATCACCGCAAACGGAAACGCGCCGTGTAGTACGGAGGAAAACTTTTGATGCCTGATGGGAAAAGTTTGTCTTCATCTTCTGCCGGATATGGTATGATTTTGTAGATAGGTTCATAGTACATCCTTTACTATGTTGTACGTGTTCAACAACAGCACGCTACCCATTTGTCTGTGTATTTCCATCAGCTTACAAAGGAGGAGGGGTACCTAATTGCAAAAGGCTTGAATAATTCAAAATGTAATTAGTTTCGAATTATGTACGAAATAATGACCCGATATATTAGGGGAGCTTATTACTCAATGAGTATACTGGTTACACACAGATTTCAAAAGTACAGAGATGTGAACATTTACATACATATGTGGAAAATAGATAGTTTAGTCAAGTAAGAACTTTTAGATCGCTCAGAATAAACAGAAGGTCTCAGCAGAACTCTTCATTGGATTGTTTCCATTCAACGATCCATTTAGAGGATTTACGGATTCACGCATTACATCTTATAATAGAAATACACTAGAACGCCAATGGCGCTGTACTCAGTTTTCCTATTTAATTATTTTAATAACTTTAGTTGTAATAATTGATTATACTTAAGTGCCCATCTTGTAGAGGACTTTTTGTTTTGGTAAACAAAATTTATTTGACACTTATAGTACCGCTACTGACACTGTAAGGGCGAGGCAAACTAGATGTTAGTCACACGAACAGTCGCGACATTGGATTTCTGTGGCTGGTTATTCTAATCATCTTATAAAGTATCGTTTTGAGTCACTATCGCATACCGCCGTTGGGGGTAAGAATGGGTTAAAAATGCATACTTCCACATTCATTGTTCTAAAACTTTTACTTCTTTATATGAAAAAGTCCTTTGATCGTTGGAATCTGATCTTTGGTAATGCATGCACAAATGATGAAAACATATTTGGAGCCTTCGCGACGATGGGCGTGAGCGAATTATTTATTCGATGAGCATCAACGCCCTGCAACCTCATACTTCTTCACCGACCGAATGGTCCCAGAGGGTTTTGAAGATTGCCATCCAAGCCGAAAGAAAGATAATGTTGTGACAAATGGACCGGGTTGGTGTGACGCTTTGAACTCCGTTTAACCTTTTATTCCGATGAGTTGTAACTTGTTCTATGGCTTAGCTTGATGAAGCGCCAGACCAGTGATACAGAGTCATGGGTTTGAATCCCGTTCAATATAAGTGGTTACTTTTTATAAATGTATCTTTCAATTTGTCAATTAGCCCGTGTTAGCCTAGGTCAGCGCATGCGTCTCTCGCATTTCAGCGAACATTTAACGGATTTTGACAGTATACTTAAACACATAGGGTAAGTGCTCCAATTATGGTTATAGTACCAATCATTCGTCATAGTTGATTTTCACCCTTTAACGGTGTAAACCAACAAGGAAAAATTTGTGAACAACAGATCACGTTCACAAAAGATGGTTGCACTCATTTAAACTTAACATTTTGCTCAAATTATGGTAGAAATAAATCATTTTCCTAAGTGTAGAATTAGCATAAGTTAAAATACACGTAAATAAAAAAAAAAAATCATTTTCCTTAAAATTTCGGCTTCCTTGCACCCTTTTTCGCCATAGTGTACCAGTTATGGCTAATCCCATAAGGAATGCATGCAAATAGTGCGAAAAGGAACCGAAGTTAAAAAATGTAACCATAATTGGTACAGGGTTCCTATCATTGGCACACGCTGTAATAAATACTAAAAGTAGTTTTGGCTCCGTTTCTATATTTTTCATGTAAAGTGTGGAAACTTAGCTACCTTTTAACATATTGATGACATTCGCTGGTCTTCTTGTTATTTTTATACAAATAGTTTTCCTTAGTAGTGCCATATTTGGTACATCCACCCTACCTAGTTTGTTAAAATGGACAGAGAACGTCGGAATGATCCCTGTGACCGGAGTAATTCTGGAAAAACTTTGTTTGTGAATAGTTTTGAATCTTTTAGGTGCTACCGGATGTGGCCATTAGACATACATAATCTCCGGAGGAAACTGCTACATACTGTATACAGGGATTGAAATCCATAGAGTAAATTGGGGCCAAAATTCGAATGGAGCAAGGGTTTCTTTTGAAGTTTTTGGCCTCAAATCAAATAACACTAAACCAAAATTTTTGAAGTACAATTTAGCACTGATTTCGAAACCGTGCTTAAAAATTTTTTGAGTAGAGTTTTAGCTCAATATCGAGTTTAAAAAAAAAAGACAATTCACACCGTCTTCAGCCAGAGGCTGCACAGACTGAACACATTACTTACACTAGACAACGGACAACACAGAACACCCAGTGGCCCAGTGATGAATTTTTCGTTTGACGAAAAGTTTCCACCGACTGGAGCGGGAATCGAACCCACACTCCGAGGCGATACGCCTAGACGACTGCCGACGCTAACCGCACGGCCACGGAGCCCACAACTTTTTAAAATATGGAATTTACTAAAATTCAAATATCTTGCGTTATGTTCAAGCAATTTCAAATCTTTTTCCATAAATTGAAAACTGAATACAACACTATTCGATCATCTCAATGCAGGTTTTGCTTCAGATTGATGAAATTCAAGATATTGGCGAGTTTTAGGGACGATCTCCTTAAATTTTAGCTAAATTTTCAAAAATATATGAAGAAATGTATATTTTTTCAGTAAGAAAAAGCAATCTAAAAATTCTTTCTCAACGTTTATTTGACATATCATATTTGGGCGAGTAACAGTAAAAAATTTAGCTAAATCGGAGCATTGATTACGGAGAATGAGATGTGTGAAATGAGCGACGTTGCTTAAAAATAGAACAAAAATCGTTTTCAAATCATCAACCTTGTATGGAAAGTCGAAAAAAATTTCGCTCTATTGTAATTTTTTTTCCTTCGGGTTTTCGTACTCAGGGCATGATTCTACACCAAAAATGATCATCAGCTTACAGAGTTCAAAAAATGCTGTAAACTAGTGTAATTTCTTTCGGGTGTCAAGGTTGTTCGAAGCCTTTTTGAAAAAGAGTCTTTCACTCCAAAAATTATGAAAATGAATGAATATTTCGAAAAGTTATGACAAAATGCTGATTTTTAATCAAAAAGTTGTAATATGCGATGGTCCTTCCAACACATGGAATGGAATTGTAATGAAATCGAATTCAATATTTTATTTTTGAAGATGCTTCAGCAACTTTTTGCAAAAAAGTTTTGGAAATCATATTTTACACATAGTGGGGCAAAAGTTCGAGTCATGTGGCAACTCTAAGTAAAAACCTAAAATTCTTCAAAATGTACATATTATCTCTAAAAATGATGGCATTAGTGAGAAAATTCGATCAAAGTTAAAAAAAAGTTGTTTATCTGAATTTTACAGAAAACTTCTTATTTTTGGTGTTGTAAATTTAACCCTGATTTGGGTAAAATCCAGATCAAACTTTAAAGTGTATTCCAGTTCCAACATCAAATATTGATTGGATTTAGGTATTCCTATTACCTTAGTGTCAAAATAGTATGCTACGGTTAACGAAATTCTACAAACACTAGATTTGAACTTTTGCCCCCGTGGTGGGGCAAGAGTTCGTATAAGACACACACATATAAAAATTGTTGTAACTCAAACTTGAAAAGACGTTTGACCAAACTTTGTTCTGCAAAATTTTAGTTCTAGTTGGTAGAATCGCGCTATTAATTGATTTTTATCTGCTTAGATTTTTAGAAAAAAAAAAATGAATTTTCAACTAGGGTCGAATTTTTGCCCCACCTTACTCTAATCCATTTTTGGCGGCCTCATGTATTGACCTTAGCGGTACGGTGTCTAAGAAGAATTCACTCTATATACTTAACTATTAATTTTGGATTTTGAACCTTTGTGATTAATCCACTTAAAGTGCGATAGAAATTCATTTGCTTCAAATACATGAAGGTGGAGTATTGGCGTCCTCCACAAAGTAGAAAATCATATATTGTCAGGAAGTTTCCCTAAAAACTTTTACATTGTTTCCTTAAGGTGTGTCACTTTTTGTGGACGAATCCGTAAAATGCTTTTTTTTTTGTTTTGGTTTGCTATGATTTTTTTTTTGGAAATTTTTGTGTATTCTACAAAGTTGTTCTTTGTGATGAAATACACCTCTTTCTGCTTTTTTCTTCTCACTGGAATAACGCTCCCAGTGAAATAGAGCCTACATTTGAACTGGAGAATCTCAAAAGGTTTTCCTGGTGAAGTCCTTGAAGAAATCCATGGAAGAATAACAGGAGCAGGGATGAGAAATGTACTGGAAAAACGGTTACCGGCTGTACATTTGACATTTTTCCACACGAACATCACAGGCCCAACCAAACTCAAAATAAATGTCATAACATTTTTTTTCCAGCAGCCTTCTTCCTCGAAACGGTTTCCAAGCGCGAGAGCGCCAGTACTCGAGCACAACGACGACAGAAATTCCTGTCTCTCCCGTTTTCGCATTTTTCTGCGTTTCAAACCGCTTCTAGACAATCTTCTTTACATGCATCACAAAGCTAGGAGTGTGCTCTAGCTATTTGTGCAAATCGATTTAAATTATTTATTAAAACAAGTGAGTTATTAGCAATTGAAAATATTTGACATTTTTCGCAATCACCCGCCTCAACATGACTGTTCATAAATATTTTCGTGGAGAAGGGAAAACCATCAAGCGTCTGCTTGACTGCCGTCGGCGCGGCGTCTGATGGTATTGGCGCTGTCGTTGTTTTGTTTTTATTTTACTGCCAGTATCGATGAACGGTAAACAGATAAAAGTCTCATTCTCATGCCTGAACAGGAGGAATTTCTGGAGGTAATCTAGGATTCCTGCGTAAATTTTTGCTGGAATAGCGATTACAAAAAAAAAAATGCAATTACAAAAAATGCCGAGGAATGCCTGCTGGAATTTCTTCCGAAACTCTTCTTGAGACAATTCAAGGAATGTTTCCATCAATTCCTCCAGGAATTCCTCCAGTTGTTCCTTAAAAGTTTTTTCCAAGAATTCCTCTAAGGATTCCTCTAAAAATTTGTTCAAGGATTTATTCAATATTTTTTCTGGTATAACCACTAGAAATATTTTTGATAGGATTCCTTCAGCAATTCCTGCTGTAATTTATGCATGGATTTTCACAGAGATTATTTCAGAAACTTCTGGAGGATTCATTTCACGATTTCCTGGAGATACCACAACGGCATTCCAGGTGCAATTATAACAAAAATTTTCAAAATAGTTCTAATGAGAAACTTTAGAAGGAATACGAAGAGGAATTCCTAGAAGAATCCCACGAGGATTTTTGATGGAAAAATCAAAAAAAAATATCGCTGAATTTCTGGAGAAATCCCATGACTCCCATCAACAATAATTGTAGCAATCCCAGCAAAGATTCTTAGAGGTAATCCCTGTGAAATACTTGAATAAATTTCAAGTCAAACTTCTAAGGAAATTGCATGAGGAATCCTGAATGGAACTCTGTAGGCATTCCTGGGGAATCTCCAGGAGTAATTGGCGGAGGACTTTTTTTCGGAAATTCTGTGGAAATCCCAGTGGGAATTCCTAGATAACTTTCCAGAGGACTTCCTAAAGGAACTTTGGGAGAAATCCAAGGGCAAATCTTGGAGAAATGCATAGAGAAATCTGTGGAGAAATCCTCTTGGAATTCTTTCACAAATGTTTGGTCGGATTTTTCTAGGAATTCATCTTGTGATTTCTGCAGAGTTTTCTCCGAGAATTCCTTGAGGAATTTCTCTTGGAATACAAGTAGAACCTCCTGCTAGGATACATTTAGATATTTCTGATAAGATTTCTTCAGGAATTCTTGCAAGGATTCCACAAACAATTTCAACTGGGATTTCTTCAGTAAATTCTCTTAGGAATCCTCTAAGTATTGCCAAATTTCTTGAGGAATCCCATAGAAACTTCCCAGTGGATCCTATTAGAAATATCTGAATAAATCCCAGCACCATTCCTACAGAAACTCCAGCTACAATTCCTGAAAGCCCCCTTGACATTACCAGAAGCAATTCCTCCAGATTTCTTGTACAAATCCCTAAAAAAATCATAGCAGGAAATTTTGAAGTAATATCTGGAGAAGTCACAGCAGGACTTAAGGCGTGTCAGGGCATTTTGAGGCGCTTGTATATGTTTAGGTTTCAAGAGGTTTACGGATGCTCCAGAAAAGTTTCAGGGAATAGTATGAGGCACTCAGGGGGATTCAAAGGGTTTCAAGGTATTTCAGTGAATATCGGCGGAATTTAGGGGGTTCCAGAGCACTTTAGTAGAGCTTACGGGGTCTCAGTGGTATTTTCTGAGAAGTTTCAAGACAATGCAAAATGTTTCAATAGGTTTCAAGAGTTTCTGTAAAGCTTAGGAAGTCAAGGGGGGGAGGGGGGTGATGGTCTCGTAGAGGTTTTAAGGCGTTTAAAGTTATATTTAAGTGTTATTTATCATTTCATTTGGATTTCTTCAATGCCATCGAAGAATTCAAGAAATTATTTGAGCTTTTTAGGAATTTACGAGAATTCTTCGAGGAGATTCTCGGAAAATCTTCCAGGATTTTATCAGTAATGCATCTGGATGTTCCCCATGAATACCCGCAGAAAATCATTGGGAATTTCCGAGAACTCCTGGAGTAATTTTTGGAGAAACTGGAGGGATTCCCGGGAATCTCCTGTGGAAATTCCCACTGAAGGTCTTGAGAGATTTCCGTGAAACTCTTGTAGGAATTCCCAAGGAATTGATTAAAAAAACCTCCCAAGGAAGTCCAGACGTGCCAACTTGGTCAATTTAGGAGGGTTGGTGGAGTATGTCAAGCCTGGTTTTTCTGTTGTTTTAAAGGAAAAATCGAAAAATTGTCAAATATTTAAGGGGGGGGGGGGGCAAAACCATGCTTGCCCCCCTAAGTTGGCGCGAATTCAAGGAACTTTTGGGGGAATTCCAGAAGGAATTCCCCAGAAACTCTGGCAAATTATCCGGTGGAACGACTAGTGAGATTTACGAAGAACTACAGGAGGAATGCCCAAAAAGAACTTCTGTTGAAATTTCCGAGAAATTTCTGGAAGAATTCTCTACGAACTTCTTGGGAAATTCCCGGGGAACTCCTGGAGATTTTTTTGAGGTACTCCTGGAGGAATTCTCTAGAAGCTCTAGGAGGGATTCCCGAGAAACTTCTGGGGAAATTTCTCTGAAACTCCTGCAATAATACCCAAGAATTTTATAGAGGCATTCCTGAGCATCTTCTGAAGGAAGGAAGGAACTCCTTGAAGAATTTCGGAGACACTCTTGGAGGAATTCTGGATGAACTTTTGGAAGAATTCCCTTGGAACGGTAGAAGGAATTTCCGAGGAACTCCTGAAGGAATTTGCATAGAATTTCGTGAGGAACTTTCGGAGAATTTCTGAGGGAATTTCCGGGGAACCCTTGGAAAAATCCCAAAGAATTACCATCACGAAAAAATCTTGAAGGAATTCCTTAGGAGTTTTTGTAACAAAAGAGGAACTCCTGGAGAAATTCCCAAAAAAATCCTGCAGTAATTCTCGAATATCGCGTGGAAGGGATTACTAGAGGATTTTCAAAGTATCTCTTGGAGGAATTCTGGAAGATTTCCTGGCAGAATTCCTGACGAACACCTGGTGGAATTCCCGTGGAACTCCTAGAAGAATTCCTGATGAATTTCTGGAGGAGTCCTTGGTGGCATCAAGAGATATTCTGGAGTATTTTTGGCGGAATTCCCAAGGAATTCCTGAAGGAATTCCCGGGGAATGTTTGTGCAACTCGTGGAAGTATACCTGAAAAACTTCCTTAGGATTTTTTGGGAAAACCCTGGAATATTCCCGACAAGTCCTAGAGAGAAATATGCATTATTACTAGAAGGGCTTCTTGATGAACTTCTGATGTAAATTTCATGGACATTCTGAGGAATTTTCGGATAATTTAGGTAATCGTTTTCAAAGAAATCATGGATAAATTTCTCGAAAAATCTTTGAGGGACTCCACCACAAATGATGTAGGAGTTCTTGATATGATGCCAAAGGAATATCTGTGGGATTCCTGGGAAATTCCTGGAGGAATCTCAGTAAACCAATGATCGTATAAGATGTTGAATAAGATGTTTATGTGGAGGCGATACACGTACATTTTACATGCGCCTAAATGGAGGCGTGTACGCATATGACCTTCATTTTATCATCTTATGCAACATCCTATACGATTACTGGTTCTCTGGGAATGCCTGTGGACCTCTGGAGAAGTTTCCTAGAAATTCCTGGCGAAATGTCTGAAGAGCTCCTAAAGTAATTTTCGCGGAACACCAGGAAGGCTTCAGGGTGAACTGATGGAATTTTCTGGAATAAGTTGTGGCGTTTCTGTGGAAATTCTGGAGAAGTTCTCAGAGTAATTCTAACAGTATTTCCAGGAAACTCCTTTAGTAAATTGTTGTTGAAGGAACTTTAGGAAAATTATGTGCTTATTATGGTCCATAAAGCTGAGTTGAACAACGAGAATAAGCTCAACTAATATTCCTGATCATATAAAAAAAATCTTAGACCATGAGCCTGTACACTGTTAGTGGTATGTAATTGTAATACCATCGAAATGAACAATGTGCAATAAGACATCTTAAGTCGTCTTAACAACTACTAAAGCTTATTTAAAGTTTCAACTTTGCACGTAGAAACCCCAAGAACCAGAGCATCAATCTGTATTCGGCGCCACCTGCTCATGAAATAACGGTGAAAACAACTATACGCCCCTGAAAGAAGCTGCAGTAAATGCATGACAATTTCTCCACAGCTGTTTGCCGAGCATCTCCCATCTAAATACAATTTCCACATTCCCCCTTGGGATCTCAATTACTGCTGTAATTACTGCTCAAACAGTAGCTAGCACCTTCTGGTGAATCAGCAGTCTTTGAAGTTGTGTTCCCTTGTATCATCTTGTGTTTGTAACCTGCTTCGTACTTCGGAACAATTTCTAGTGAAACGAGCTGCTACCGATGACATGTGTGTAGCACTTTGCTACATGTGCGGAATGAAATTCATACCGTAGTAGTTTTAATTGATGTTCAATGTGGCACTCTATTAAAGATCAGAAGCCGTAAACATATTCTATAGTTAATGATGAAAAGTTTCGATTGACGTATTGAAAGCAGACCGAATTTTCATTTGGGTTAGGTTCATGTAGAAAATAAGCCGAGTACATACATATGTATAGAAGGTAAACTAGGGCATTTGTTTACGAAAATCAGCACAATGTTTACCCAGTCTATGGAGTTGTTGCTTGTTGCTCCAAATATTTACCTATTAACTGTGTGGTACCATGGGCGGATGGTGCTCATTGGATGCGGGTGTACTGTATCGATTTGGTTCACGAGGAGGGAAGCAATCTGAGTATCAGCTGTTCCAATGTGGGAATCTTCGATTACGTATGGTTGCTGTTTGCTAATGAGTGTATCTATATGAACTGTGGAATTAGCTTGGAAGATTATCATCATAATGATAGGGGTAATTTTCTGAACAAAAAACAGATTTATCTCACCACAGAATACATCAAACGCAAGGAACTTATTGTTCGTCACAAACATAGGAGTAAAATAATAATTACAAAAAAACATTTTCTTTCTTTTTAACTGGCTCAAACCTTTTGATCCATAAAGTAACAAAGAAACTTGTTATGATTTTATAAAGCTTCTTGTTTCACACATGTCAAAGAACATTTTACAAGAAACAAAAATCTATTTGATACGAACGTTACAGTTTGAGCCAAAAGATCAAAGTTATTCAACAATTTGTTCCCATTATTTACTGGAGAAACCTTTCACCAAAGCCAAACAGATCAAGGCCGACAAGAGCTAATTACAAAACACAGAAAGTAATGTCCTGCTACTTTTCCGCTTTTATCGCTTCCTCTGCACCAGAACCCTGACTTTACGACGAGCCATTCAAAAGTCCATTTCCCGGGTTGTTTGTTGAGCATCCGCGCCCTATACCCACACCCACCAGAGTCCGTCTTTTTCCAGTACCAGTACCAGTCAGTTACTGTCGACCTCGACCACCACGACGACGATGATGACGGTAATGGTGATGACGATGCGAACGAGGATGCAAAATTTAATTTCCATTGCCTGACGCAGTTGAAAAGTTTCTATCAGATTGTTTCAATCGGAGCCAGGCGACCACGACCACGACGACCCCTCCCCTCAACTTGGGTGAAGGCGACGCCCATCAGTCATTGAGACCGTCCGATGTAAGTGAAAGCTGGGTACAATGACGAGCGAAACGAAAAACGCGACGGACGATAAAACGGGTCGAGATCTTGATGGGAAAGTTTTCGGAAAAAGGCCCCCCTATCGAGATCAGTCGAGAGGAACAAAGAATCTCAAGAGGTTTAACTACCCACTCCATCTTCTGGTTGGGAATGGAGGGCCACTTTTACAAATAAGAGACTATTTCCGGGCTTGTCATCACTGTTGGGAATTGTCAGTGCTAATTAAGTGGAGATGGAGCTGTTTGCGGAGGGGTGGGATAATCTGTTTTTCTGGATGGATGTTACGGGATTCAATCAGAGGGCTTTGAGAAAGTTAACTAAGTTGGTTTTTGGACGTAGGTTTCTAGAATTGGCAGGCTACTTTTTAAACTCTGAGAAACCATGAACCAATTTATAGTATTTAACCTTATGTGGAAAAAGGCGAGTACCCATTTCCAGAATGATGAAGGAATGTTAAAACACCGACAAAAGACGTAACTCTTAGATCAACAACAACTGGAAAGGTTTCACGAAACACTGCGTTATATAATATCGTCAGAAGAAGGCGCTAGTGTGAAACGTCAAACGAAAAGAAAAACGATGCGCGCGCCTCTGGTTGTGAAAGGTACAGATATGAATATTTTAAATGATGGTTAAAGCGTGGTCAAAGAAAATTTCGCCAGTGCTACGTCTATTTGTCTGTGATTAAAACGTGATTGAAGTACGGTACTCTTCCAGGCCAAAAACTGTCATGGGCGGCTAATTTTTGATAGGGATATTTATGGACAAACAACACCGATGATGATCATGATCATGATGATTCAAAACAAGATTTATTGATTTATTACCGTGGAGTGATGGTGGTTTGATTTTGTCCTTTGCCCATGAGCGTGCCTTGCCGAGTGTAAAATAATTTGAAATGCCTCAACCCTCTAATACCTGTGACTGTGAGGACTCTCGTTATGGCAACACTGCTAAACGCGACGCATCGTCTGTCGATCAACGGCTTTGCGAGAGAGGAAGAAGAGATATCAGAAAAAAAAGCTGCGCAACGTATGACTTTCACATCCGTTGCGCAGCTTTTATCAAATTCATTATATTCGCTAAAATTTATTGAACATCCTGTTTGAAATTACTCTAATACTAATAGAACAGCAAATTTAATATCCACTCAGTAAGGATAATCAAGTACGGTTTATTATTAGTGGCTAAATTTTTGTACAGTCACTTGTAAGTTTTTTTCATGCATGCATACAATGTGAAATTGAATTATATACATTGCATTAGGTGACAGAAAGTACGTGGATATTTGCAGACTAATTAATTCCCTCTTTATTATTGGGTCATCAAAAATGTGACTAACTAAATAGTTATGAAATTATAAAATGAACTTAATAAAAATTCTGTTTGTAGCTTGAAGCTCACTGTCAACAAAACTCGTGGTTTGCTCACCGGTTTTAGCGAAACCTTACCCCAATAAACTTCAACATTTTTTATTTGGGGTTACGGAAGGATGAACGATCTAGCAAACACCACCGAGCACAATTGCCAATCTTGATATTGGCCAGATTCTGCAGAGGAAGAAATGGTGCAGTGTCACCTTTGCCAAATTTGGGAACATTTCAACTGCGCAGGTGTCGATGAGAGAGTTATGTGGTTAAATCATCCAATATTCAGTTTACCTGTAAACCCTATGGTGGTAAACAAAAGGCATGTACATCGGCAGCTGTAAAGAAGAACCTTAAGGCCTTAAGTCGACGGCCAGTTCGATGAAAGGATCAAAAGCCAGGGTCCAAAAGAGGAGGTAAGCCACTTCCGAGCACACCTGGAAGCATAACCGCCAGTAACCGAGCTGCGCTCCTTGAAAAGTTGCTAATGCTGGATGATGAAGAAAGATGCTGCTGTTCCTCCAGCAGGAGATCAAGCGGCGACAAATGGAATGGAAAGAAGCTTCTCCGCGAGCTACAGTTAAAGGAAGATTTGGCGATGAAACTGCTACAGCAGCAGATTAAGCGAGAAAACCCTAGAGAAACACAATGAAATCAAAAAGAAAATCGAGTTAAGTACTGTTCCTTTTAATTTCACTAAGAACTCGTATCCTATAACAGATACGTATTTCGAACCTCAACTGTAAGGTCGTCTTCGGAGTCTCGTACTCGACTTGAGTCGAGTCAAGTTCGAGACACTGAAGACGACCTTACAGGTATTCCATTAACACGCCCAGGTTCATGATCATCACAATGAAATCACCCGGAAGCATGCCTACACTACAGTAGAAAGAGAAGCCTAGCGTTGCTAGTCACTCGACCAGGCTGGATCAAGATCAACGACCAGATCGAAGTTTACCCGCACTATCGGAAGTGTCATTGGCGTTAAAAGACATTCAAGACGACCCTCTAGCACCAGGCGGTACTTCTGCATCTCCTGCCGCCCGCACAACAGTGTACTCATTCCGCTTCCGCAAGCTTCGCTAGGCAATGAGCATCACGGTTTAGTTCAAGCACTTGGTGGCCTTTCTTAGAAACAATAAGAATCCCGAAGACTGTCCCATTTTTATCAGCTGCTATGAGCAGTAGACAGCCACCAGCGGCTATTCTGCGGCAGATAACATCATTCGCCTACGGGGACACAGGGTGCCTCAATGGCCACGCTTTGGAGTCGGTAAAAAGCCGATTACTTTTTCCATCACGTCATCCAGACTCTGCGCACGTTATACGGGAAGGCCAGAGATCTTAATTAGATCTCTGATGAACAAGAATCATCAAGTTTCTGCTCCTTGAGACAACCGGTTGGAGACGTTGATGCCAACCTCGTGGACCATTTGAAAGCGGCCGGTCAGAAAAACCACCTGTCCAATCCAGTGCTCATGCAAGAGCTCATGGAGAAGCTTCCCGGTACGATGCGACTGGACTGAGCAGTCTTTAAGAAAAGACATCAGTCGACCACTTTGGAAACTTTCGGGGAATTCATGTCGGGACGTGTAACAGCGGCGCGTGAGGTTACTTTCGACAAAACCGCACGAGTGGAAAGACGTAAGCCGAAGGGCATGGACATCCTCCACGCCCATTCATCTGAAATAGAATCATCCCTTCATTGGACATCCGAGCCCTCGGCGGTGGGTAGTACTCTCAAAGCCAGCCAAACAGGTAAATCTTGATGTCTGCAAAGCAGTTGGGCGTGGGCGGGGTTGACCCTGCCCGCCTTCCGAGGACAAAGTGGCGAGGACCACTCGGGAAACTGGCTAAGCGTCAGCATGTTACCGTGATGAACTCTCCAGGATGAGTCATCGATGTTCGTTGCTGCTAGGCTACACAGCTAACCTTGAGGGTGTGATGTGCACTAGCCCCTCTCTGAAGCAATACCTTCTTGGTGGTTCCGGAGAGACGTAGGGTTTGACGACCATATAGGAATGTGTTTAGTGGATACGAGGAGAGAGTAGTCCTGGCTTTTACTATTGTTGTAGAAAACGGCCTCAGCCCCACACTACCCTATTCTTGATTGCAGATTATGGTTTAGAAGGAAATAAAAAGCAGGTAAATCTACTAGTGAAGTTAAAGATCTCCGGTAAAAATAGGTCCTCTCTGTATGATGTGGATCATGTTCACACAGTTCGTCGTATGGAGCTCCCATCCTAGACACTAAAGTACCAAGATCTTGCACGACGCTTCCCTCAACGTCAAGGTCTTCACAACTGTTGATTGACTTGGACAGCCTTCGATGACTTGGACAGCCTTCGACTATGTGACTCTGCTTTAGTAAACATTATTGGACCACGAGATAAATGAACAACTTCGTGAGTACTTCATGTTAGAGAAAAAGTCAGACTAATTTGGGATGCAGCGGCTAAAAACAAGTGGAGTTTCCGACAATTTCAAACTCCTGACAGGGCCCGGTCTTCTCGCCCAACTTCCTCAAGTCTTGTGCCATCAAAAACAAATACAACGTGGATGACTACACAGCGTAACAAAAATTAACTTTTGTTCTGTCTCAAGAGCAAACTTATGTGTCTCTGACAGATTTTGGGCCGCTGAATGCGAATCCGGGCTCAGATTTGCTCCAACACGTCACAATTTTGAGCTATACCTCAATTTATACGGCAAAATAGGCGATTTTGGGCTTTTTTGACTGCAAGCCATTACGTGTGGAAATATTTTTTTTAGCAATCAAAAGGTTAATTGGTCAATTAACATCAAAATTAACGACTCATGCAAAAAATTTCGTTTTACCAAATCGAATTTGATAGTTTAAAGCGATTTTGTTAGGTACGATATTTCCCATACAAGTCACCCTCCAAAAGTTGCATGCAAGTTTTCATACTAACATAAAATACTTAAATCTATCAAATTTGATTAGGTAAAACGAAATATTTTGCATGAGTTGTTAATTTAGATGTTAATTGACCAATTAACCTTTTGATTGCTTAAAAAAATATTTCCATGCTTAATAGCTTGCAGTCAAAAAAGCCCAAAATCGCATATTTTGCTATATAAATTGAGGTATAGCTCGAAATTGTGACGTGTTAGAGCAAATCTGAGCCCGGATTCGGATTCAGCGGCCCAAAATCCTTCAGAGACACATAAGTTTGCTCTTGAGACAAAAAAATGTTGCGCTGTGCTATTTGGGCAGTTCGTGAGGCAACAGCAAAGAATCTGGTACTTGTCCAGGAGAGGGTCGATAAATCAGAACCATTTCTAGGGATGAAGTGGCTCCCAAGGTGGCTTCCGAATGACGAAGCTTTTATATATTCATTTGCATTCAGGGGTTATGTTTCTCGCATTCTTGAAGAACAACATACTCATACTAAGCATGAAGTACTCAAGGTAGTCATGAGTTTGTTTAACCCCCTCGGGTTCATCTCGTTCTTACTGATTCATGGAAAAGTGTTGATTCAGGAAATCTGGTTTAGAGGACCCGAGTGGGACGAGAAAATAGCGCAAGATCTGAACGTCAAATGGAGGTAATGGACGAACCTCTTCCTCTCCGCATACCTCGATCCCCCTTTCCAAAGAACTTCGAAAATCTGCAAATGGTACCATTTGTTCGATCGCCGCGATTTGATGTGTCGAAAACAAATCGATAAAATCTGCAAATGCACATCTTTGTCGATGCCAGCGAGGTCGCTTACTCTTGTGTAACATGCTTTCAATCAGAAACTGAAGGGTTGGTGCAGGTTGCCGTTGTTTGGGATAAGACCAAAGTTGCTCCGCTCAAGACGATTGATCCCTAGGCTCAAACCGTTCTAGGAACCCGTATGCTGAAGCTCTGGAAGGTGTTCGGAGTACGATCTTCACGAAATTCGGTCAATTTGTCTGTTTTGTGGATGACATGGAAGCTGTGTAAGTTTGTGCTCCGTTCAAAGTTTTGCTAATTAAAAATGAATCAAGTCATTAGGTCCGAAATTTATATGTTTGATTATAATTTCAGTGTAATGTTGTCAGTTGTACATATTCAAATTGTCCATGTTCAAACCACTTGGCCTAAAAACAACCTTTAATGTGAGTAATTTTATGTTTTATGTATGACTTGACTACTCAAACTTTGTATGTAAATTGAAGTTTGCCCTGAAGATGAGTGAATAAACGCTGGAAACGTCGGCTATAATTAAAACCGTTGTTTTTATAAGCAACCCGATGACCGAAAACGCTCCTGCAATTGTTAATTACTTTATTGATAGAACATTTGAAATGCGGACAAAACAAAGTACATGCTGGTCAATCCCACCGAGCGAGACAGGACAAGCCTTGGAAGCAATGTTACGATAAACGGGGATACTTACGAGGTGGTTCACGAGGTGGTTCACGTCCTAATGGCTGACAATAGCGTGAGCCGTGAAATAGGAAGCCGCATCATCAGGGGACGTCGAGCCTACTTCGGGATCCAGGAGATGCTGCGATCTAAAAAGATTCACTTCCGAATCAAATGCACCATATACTTTAGGCTTATAAGACCGGTGGTCATAAGACCGAACAAGGAAGTCGGCAGTTGTCAAATTACCATAACTAAAAATGACAAAACAACCTTTGCCGGGTTGGCATGTTTTTAATAAGATAAAATATTATCAATACGTAACACTTGAATTATGTCCATCATACACCGATTTCACCAACAGTTCAAAAGTTTGGTAGTTGGCCGACAGCTTTTCCGCACGAAGCTCTTCAAAATTGGAAAAAATCAACATTTTTTTTCAGTTTAATGCACTAGTTTTCACGTGTATATGCCTAAACTAAATGAACTGAGTCGATATTTTCTGGATTACATTGATTTTGAGAGGCCTTGCCCCTCCCTAACCACGTCACAAGTTGGCGTGTCTGTACCTATCAAGGTATGATTGTACAAGAAAATCGAATTAATAACCGTTCCTTTTCATTCCAACTATTTTTTTGCATCCTTCCTATCTCAGATACGTTTTTTGACTTCAGCTATTAGGTCGTCTTTATTGTTTTGTACTTGACTCGACCTTTCATTGCTCTTGCAGTACAGTATGCTGCCTTGATATCGTATTATTTTTGGATATTTTTAATCATTTTTGTATCTTTTAGAAAATATATCAAGCACATCAGAATTACACTTCAAGTTCGACAAGAATTAAAATACATGTAATTGAATTATTGCCAAAGAAATTTCATGAAAGATATATTCGTATATACAACTAGCAAGACAAACATTCACAATATCGTTAAGCTGAAAGCTTGCCTGGGATCTCTTCTCTATGACAACTTCTCAACTGAAACATCTAAACCCCTCCCGGCTACTTACATTGCATTACGGATTATGAACACTCTGATGGGTAGAACCACATCACAATCAGTTACCCTGCCACGAAAGCAATACTTTCTAGCAGAAACACACCGTCTCCGAAACAGATTCTTTCCAACATTTCTGCCCCGCCAAAGCAAGCAGCGCGCAGAAGGACGAAACTTATCCCACGTTCCTAAGGAGGACGAACTATACCTCCTAGAGCAAACTAAATTCTACTCGTAAACATCAAACTCCGTGGAACAACTCTTTCCGCCGATTCCAACATTATCTTCACCATTTTTCACACACACAACACACATACATGCACGGCACGGGGGAATATTTCTGCGAAACTTATGCATCAACACGTTCCGCGTCTCGTCTTAAGAACTTCTTCGTCCTTTTCCCAAGGACCCCCCCCCCCCCATAGTTACCGTATCTCACGATATACATACAACTTATAAGAGGACCTACTAGTGGTGCACACTAGCTCTACATTACACCGCCACTTCGGATCAACTTTAACCCTTCTTGTGCGGAGTGTGCAACTGGCTGCGTCTCTACATATATACCTATACGCCTGTTTGTTTCCGGTTTCACGAAGAAGTTTCGCAGGTGCAGGATGCCACCACACACAGCACCCCAATCCACAACCGCTAAGTAGGTACCTATACATTTTATTTCCGCAGAATTTGTAGCTCCAGAGAACGAAATAATTTGAAAAACACACATCCACTTCAGCCGGTTCGTATATCGAGCACACCGCATGTTGGATGTTGCATTTAGCTGGTTTCTGGTCAGAAGAAGTCCCTAGCTACTGGCTGGTGACTAATCTCCGAGGGATAGATGGGAAAGTTCGATTCAGGTGCATTTGGGATACAGTTTGTATCCTACTTGTTAGGGGGAGTTTTGAAACGTGCTCCTAGTATCACATGGAACAGCAGCGTTAATTGTAAGGGAGTATAATTGAATTACAATTGCTGCATCATCCTATTTTTTTTTTCACAAACTTTCAAATTTCTTTTGAAACTTAAATATTTACAATAGATCCTCTTGCCGAAAACTTCATCTGCATCTATTAGGAAATGAATTACTACAAATATTAAATAGTGGTGGACGACATTGAATACGTTATGACCAAACATTTCTGGTATACGTTCAAAGCCATAGCGACGATCAAATAAAAATGGTATGATGAAAAAGACCCACAGCATAGCAATACAGGACGCTGCTGGTTGACAGCAAAACGATACACATAACATCTTCCATAGAAAATAGGTGAGCCTTCTTGAATGTTCCTGTTCATTGAGCTGCATGAACCGATAAACTTTCATTCGTCTTAGCATTTAGGATGACAAAACCAAAAAACTCCAATAAAAATGTTGCATCCATTTGTAGGAGGTCTACAAGTATGGATGGATACTTCACATGAATGATGTCCAAGTTCTATATATATGTCACATATGAGAAACTTGCCAATGGGATTCTACATCATTCAAATTTTGCCGGTTAGAGCTAAGTTCTGCATGAAAGAAGATAGACTTTTGGCCTTGACCTTGATACTTTGTTTGCTACAAAGTAACTTACTTAAATCCAACAACGAGCACACATTAGAGCATAAGGTAGATTTAGAAAAATTCCATCAGGCATTTGTGGAGAAATTCCTGGGGGATATATTCAAAGATTTCTCCAGTAATAACTCCAGGAACTGCTGATGAAATTCTCTGAAAGTTCCTGCTGGGATTGCTAAAGAAATGTCTTAAATGATTGCTCCAGGAGATTTTTCAAAAAAAATAAAAACACGCAAAAAACTTTTAGTGATGTTTTCAAGGATATCATCACATTATGTTTCATGAAAATCCTCAAGGAATGAAGGCTAGGATTCCTCCAGAAATTCTTCTTGGGACTCCTCTAGGCATTTCTCACTGGATTTCTTCAGAAATTTCTCCTATGGTTCCTCTAGAGATTTTTCTAAGAATTCCATCACTGCCAAGGTTTGTCCTGTCTCGCTCAGTCCCATCCAGTGCCTAAAAAATTCAGCCCAATGATGTTCAATCAGTGCGAAAGCGCACTTAAATAAACGAATGCAGTCTACCACAAACATGACACCGAGAATGAAAGTGACAAAGAGAAAGCAAGACAATGAGAGCGACGCCTCGTTGTGTAATCAACTGTAGCTGAAATTCTGTTTTGATCTTCAGTCCGAGCTCGGTGAATATGAATATGATTTTTTTTAATTTGGAAATGACTTTTTATGATTGTAGGCTATTTAAGGCACGCAAATGTCGATATTTTGCCCTAATTCTAGTAGTTATGCTTTCTTTAGGTGAATGGTATGCACCAGCAGCACTTTTTGCTTTTAAATCGTGCTAAAACCAAAAAATATCAATTGGGTTTTTAAATTTTGAAAAATGTGTTGATTTTTTGGTTTTATACGGAAGAGCACCTTTTTCTGAGTCACTATGATTTTTTTCAGATTTTTAGAACTCTGTTTTGGTACCTAAAATCAATTTCAAAGAGATTTTTTGAAATCACCTTTTGACAGCTGGGCAACTGTTTGACAGCTCCGCCCAGTACAAACTGTGTCGAGGGGTGATTCGACAAATCGCTCCCATACAAACTTCAAAATGATTTTATAAATTGGTTCCCGGACACCAAAATTCATGAAAATTTGGATTTCGGCTTTGTTTGACATGCAGATTTAGAATATCGAATTATCTCAACACCGTTAAAGAAGCCAATTGAACATGAATTTGCTGACTTTGAATATCAGAGTGTGGTAGAAATTCAGCCGACAGCGAGATAATGAATTTTTCATCGCTTGAACTTCAGAGAGTGGCACAGGGGTTGTCGAGACGATAATCAAAACAAAAACAAATCTACGACGCAGGAGCCACTGGGCGTCGGTGGGGATGACTGTAATTTGGATAAATTAAGACACTGGTCCCATCTACCAGCATGTACTTTGTCTTAGCCGCATACACACCACCAGTCCGACCTTTGCTGCTTCACGTTTCAGGCGGGTGTACAGTTCTGCCACCGTTCCAAATGTTCTAGCAATAATATCCATGTCATCCGCAAAACAGACAAATTGGCCGGATTTCGTGAAGATCGTACCCCGGCTGTTGAGCCCGGCTCGTCGCATAACACCTTCCAGGGCGATGTTGAATAGTAGGCAGGAAAGTCCATCGCCTTGTCGTAGTCCCCGTCGAGATTCGAATGAAATGGATAGTTCACCCGAATTCCTGACGCTGTTCTGCACACCGTCCATCGTTGATCTAATCAGTCTGGTTAGCTTTCCGGGTAAGATGTTCTCGTCCATGATTTTCCATAGCTCTGTGTGGTCGATACTGTCGTATGCTGCCTTTAAATCGATGAACAGGTGGTGCGTTGGGACCTGATATTCACGGCATTTCTGGAGGATTTGCCGTACGGTGAAGATCTGGTCCGTTATCGACCGGTCGTCGATGAAACCGGCTTGGTAACTTCCCACGAATTCATTTACTTTAGGTGAAAGACGACGAAAGATGATCTGGGATAGCCCTTTGTAGGCGGCATTCAAAATGGTGATCGCTCGAAAGTTCTCACACATTAACTTGTCGCCTTTCTTATGGATGGGACAGATTATCCCTTCCTTCCACTCCTCCGGTAGCTGTTCGGTTTCCCAGATCTTGACTACTTAGTGGTGCAGACAGGCAGGCTTGTTCTTTGCTCCCACAATGTGCCTCAAATACACGTTTTGGCTCTCTTTATCTTTGTGCGTTCCTATCGAAGTCGTTTGCGCGAGAGCGATGCACAAAGAGAAAACGAGAGCGAGACAATGAGAAACGTCGAATCACTAGAAACAACACAAGGTGTATTTTTTGTGCCTCATTTTTGAGCAACCCGGTAAGTTGTTCGACAATTTCTGTGGTGTTGTTCACAGTACACTGAAATAAATTTTATTGTAAAAACTACCGATTCCATAGTTAAGTTGATAATCGTACCTATGATTCTGTCAGTTTGACTAACAGTGCAGTTAACACTACCAAAAATAATTTTAATTCAACAGCTGGGCATACTGTGTTGTTAGACGCGTGTCCAGGAAAACTGACAATGTTTTGTTTGTTGAGGTGACTACGTTTTTAGTCAAATTTACTGCAATGCATTGTAACTTCAATCATATTTCAGTTAACTTCACAGATTTTGTTGTCGGTTGAGAATCATAGGTACGGTTAGTAATTTTACTATGGAACCGGTAGTTTCCATAACAAAATTTATTTCAGTGTATGAGCTCGCTGATCGGGTGGTTTGACATAATTGCAAACATATATACCTGTGAATTTGTTAATAAATGATTTATTATCATAAACATATTTATGTTTACTCCCGGCGTGCACAAAGTGCCTCAATTTTGAGGAAACGCACTTTTTTGTGCAACCAATCCGCTTGTTTTTCGGAGTCACAAGCTACAAGCAGGAAGGTGGAATATAATGAGAGAAAACGCTCTACACCCTAAAACGAAAGTACACAGCGAATGAGTAACTTGCGAAAAGACAAAGGATTTTTCACTCATATTTGCGTACGACTGGATCAGCACAAAAAATGTGCTGATCCGGTGTTACACAAATTTGCGTGAATTTTCACACAAGTTTGCATGAAATCTTTTGTCTTTTCGATCGCTGAGTGAAAGTTACTCCTTGCTCTGTGTACATCGATCTTTCCGTGTAGCTTTTGATGCGGGAGTGCGGTGCAGACTTGTTGTTCTCCCGTTTTGCTCTGAGGAGGATTCCATGCCTGCAGACAGGTGGCCAACTTTTCCGGGCCTATCTTGATGAGTTCTGCTGCTATACCGTCCTTACCAGCCGCTTTGTTGTTTTTAAGCTGGTGGATGGCATCCTTAACTTCCCTTAGCGTGGGGTCCTCTGCTGCTCCAACATACTCATTTCCTCCGTTGCCTTGATCTCGCGTGCCTACATTCTCTTCGCCATTCAGGTGCTCGTCGAAGTGCTGCTTCCATCTTTCGGTCACCTCACGTTTGTCCGTCAGGAGGGTCCCGATTTCGGCTTGCGGCACGTAGCCTTTTGCGGGATGCGTTAAGTTTCTGGTACAGTAGACGTTCGCTCGGTGCAAACGCTTTAACTGCAATGCTTTTTAACTGCAAGTCCGCTAAGTGCAACAATTTTGCAGTTATCGCACCGCTATCCTTCAAAACGAAATGTCAACAGCGATGCGATGTTTTTCGCATGCACTTTTGATGCAATGCGAGGTTTTCCGAATGCACATTGGCTGGATTTTGCAGGGACTGACAGTTCTTTGACGTCTGTCAGTTGTTGCAGTTATCGAATTTTATTCGTTAAGTGAAACGTAAACATGTTGCATGTTGTTTTGAAATAGATTTCAATACAATTTGGAAATTTATCCTTCGCTAAACGATTGTTTGAATCAAAAACTATGTGTTATGGCGATCGAACTGTTTATCCTCATTAGAAAACATCATGTTAACCCGCTGTTTCATCTTGCCCCACCCGTTTCAACTTGCCCCGATGCACCTTAACTTCCCGAGTAAAGTTTCATAACAACCGGATAACAAACTGTGTTATCTGATATCAAAAAAAAATAATTAACTAAATTTGTTCTCATTGAGGCTGAATAAGCAGGCAACATAACAAACATGATAACAACCAAGAATACCCGTGATACCAATAAAAAATATCCCATTATGTTATCATCAAAGGCACTTCTGTAAATCTATCAATTTTATCCAATTGAAAACTTATTTTGTTATCAGAAAGATATTTGCAAAAGTTATTGATAACTAACTTCCGTTGTTGTTGTCGACGATGATGCCCCCAGTTTGACAGGTAATGGTAACATGAACTACCAAGTTGATAACACAAAATTGTAAAATTTGTTCTGGAGCGAACACTAGTTATCGGTTTGTTGCCTTGCCTTGCCTTGTTGGCTACAAAGTAACTTTACTCCAATGCCGAGCGTATAGTAGAGCACCATTTTCGTCGGTCTTGGGCGATGTTCCTCCAGTTTCCCCGAACGTGTAGGGATCGTAGATCTTCTTCAACCGCGTGCAGCCAGCGAGTTCGCGGCCGCCCACGAAGTCGCCTACCTCTACCGGGTTCTCTGCTGAATATTGTTTTCGCTATTCTTTCTTCCGACATTCGCACTACGTGTCCAGCCCACTGAAGTCTGCCGTATTTTATACGTTTGACAATATTCGCATCTTCGTACACTTGGTACAACTCGTGATTCATGCGTCTGCGCCACACTCCATTTTCTTGTTTCCCACCGAGAATTGTCCGCAGCACTTTGCGCTCAAAAACTCCAAAAGCTTATTGGTCTGCCTCCTTTAACGTCCACGCTTCGTGACCGTAGAGGGCAACCGGAAGAATCAGCGTCTTATACAGAGCGAATTTTGTTTGCGTTTGCAAGTTACGGGACCTAAGCTGGCTACGCAATCCGTAAAAGGCCCTATTCGCAGCTGCAATACGCCTTTTCACTTCACGGGAAACGTCATTGTCACATGTCACAAGTGTTCCAAGATAAACAAATTCTTCAACAATTTCAAACACTTCCTCATTAATCACTACCTCAGCACTAACACCACTAGGCCTGCTTCTGTCTCGTGATAATAGAGCCATTCCTCTGCACGCCTGACCTCCTAATCGCTCCTTCGAGTGCAATGTTGAACAATAAATTTGAAAGAGCATCACCCTGCTTCAATCCATCCAAGGTCACAAACGACGTAGACACTTCGTCCGCGATCTGAATACCTGATTTTGATCCATCCAGCGTTTTGCGTATCAGCCTAATTAGTTTCACCGGAAAACCATGTTCTGACATTATCTGCCAACGCTCATTTCTTTTCACTGAATCGTACGCTGCTTTAAAATCAATGAACAGATGGTGAGTCTGCAAGTTATATTCCCGAAATTTATCTAGGATCATCCGCAGGGTAAACATTTGATCCGTCGTTGATCGGCCTTCATGAAAACCAGCCTGGTATTCGCCGACGAAGGACCCCTCAAGAGGTCGCAGACTGTTGAACAGGACACGCGACAGTATCTTATACGCCGAATTTAAAAGGGTAATCCCTCTGTAATTGGCACACTCCAGTCTGTGCCATTTCTTGTAGATTGGGCATATGAGACCATCCAACTAAGTGGTGGGCAATTCTTCATCCTCCCAAATCTTTATAATAATCTGATGGTATCGGTTTGTTACTGCTCAGTTATTGTACTTTGCTCGGGTTACGTGTTTCTTGTAAACGACCCAGCAGTTCCATTTCCTCGCACTCCGCTTCTTCCAGGCGGCACGTTTTCTCCCGGAAGAGACGGGTCTACTGCTTTCGCTTCTGTCTGTATCGCTCCACATTCTGTCGGGTTCCATGCTGCAGCATTACCGCCCGCGCTTCGTCCTTCTACTCCAGAACCGCTCTGCACTCCTCGTCGAACCAATCGTTTCGTCGATTCCGTTCTACGTACTCGATGGTGCTCTCGGCTGCGTTGTTGATGGCTGCTTTTACCAGGGATGCCATACATACAGATTTATCAGTATTATATAGATTTTTAAGCATTCGTACAGATTTTGTTCAATATTAAATACAGATTTTTGAGCTAGAGAGGTTATTTTATTTTTGTATGGGATGCAGATTTTTCACCCAAATTTTGTATGGGTTACAAATTTTTGAAAATAGTGATACAGATTTAAAAAAAAATTATCTGGCACCCCTGGCTTTGACTCTACTCCACATCGAGCACACCCTCGTCCGGCAACGCTGCCTCGAGATTCTGCGCGTATGCGGTGGCGACATCCGGTTGCTTCAGTCAGTCTCCTGACGTCGATAATGTCGGAGAAGTGCCGTCCATCACCTACCTGAGCGTTTAGGTCTCCTATGATGATCTTGACGTCGAAGTTCGGGCAGCGATCGTACTCGCATTCGGGCTGCGCGTAGAATGCGTCTTTGTCATCAGCTTTTGATCCTCAACCTGCACATTCTTTCGTCGATCGGCCACCAACCGATAACGCGCCTCTGCATGTCGCCCATCACTATAAAAGCTTCGCACCATGGATCCTGTCCAATGCACCTCCTGCTACTGCCGTTCTACGCATAATTGTACCATGTTAAATGGGATTCCCATATAACATGGGACAATTGGGCGTAGAACGGCAGTGCTGCGCTACGATTCCGAACCCGCGGTCTTTCAGTACATAAATCAGAATCAGAATTAGAAGATATGTGCTTCGAAGCCAGTGGTATCCAAGTGGACGAGTGTGTGCTATTTTTAAGCATGTTTTATGTCATTTTGACCTTTTTTTTTGAGTCGGAGTGATTTTGTACGAAACAAACTCATGCATATTACGAAGCTTTTCGATGCAGGAAACAACGAATGGCATTTGTAAACATGACGAGCGTTTTCGTATAATGACACAAAATATATTTTCAGTGTATGGCTAATTCTCGCTGAAACCATGCGCCATTTATATTAAGTCTGAGATATCACATTTTTCTTGCTTATTTGCTAGAATATGGTAATAAAGGATGAAACCGCTTTGGTTGTGTTAAATTGATGGACCCCTCGCTTGCCAAGGGGCTAAAAAGATAAAGATAAAATAACGATTTTTCATCAAACTTCTTCCTTTTGTTATTCATGCTTTAAACCCTCCAGGTAATCTTGTTGGGACTCCTCCTGGTGATTCTTAATTATTCCTCATGCTATTCCTCTAGGACAGTGGTGCTCAGGATGGAGGATACCGCGGGCCAAATTTGCAATTCGGAATCGACCTGCGGGCCGCATAAAACGTCGATGCACAAAAACAACAAAAACAACAAACAACAAACAATTCTAAAGCATATTTATTAAAAATCTGAACTGTTCAGAACTTGTGCAAGGGTTAAACTTTATAATCTATTGCCCTTCGTGGAATTCAATTTAGATACATAAGTTTGGATGAGATAAACGTTTGATCTTCAAATTCAAACAAACAATTTAGAAGTTGCCCCTAGAATTGCCTTGAAGCCACTTCAAGATTTTGTCAAGCAGCTTTTACAAGAATTTCTTATGAATCGCTCCAAGAAGGTTTGCTGGAATTTCTCCTGAAATTTCTTGTGGAGTTTCTCCAGAAGGTTTTCGAGAAATTTCTTGAAGTTTCTTTTAGTTTTTCTAGAATTCTCTTGGAACACCTCCAAGAACTCCTCTTAGATTTGCCTTTGGAACTGCCCTGAAGTAACATCATGAATTCCTCATTAATTGTTTCCAAGAATTTCTAATAGAATAGCTTCCGGGTTTTTCCGAAAATTTTCCAGGAGTTTCTTGGAGATTTTAGTAAATTCATTCCATAAGTCTCTTCTAAAGTTGATGAAATACTTCATCTATCAATTTCTTCAAAAATTAGATTTTTAACAATTGTTTCCGGAAGTTTCTTCAACATTATCTTCTAAAGTTGCTGCATAAGTTGCTTCAAATTTGTTGTTCAAATTTCCCTCAGGCGTTCTAATCATCTTTCGTGTCTTGATGCAGTTGGTCCTGCAATCCTGTTTGTAGTTACTCCAATTTTTTTGTGCTGCTCGAGGAATTTATTCTAAAGTTGTTTAAGAAATTTATGAGAGGCACCAGAACATTTTTCTAGGAGATGCTCCTATAATTTCCATGCAGTATCGCTACAACTTTCTCATTGAGTTTCTTCAGGTTTATTTTCTCCAGGATGATTTGGGTTTCTCCATATGTTTCGCTTGTTGTTGTTGAGTTGCTTAAAAATTTTCTCCAATAATGTTTCCTGGAGTTACTCCAAAAATGTATCCAAAAGTTTCTCGAAAAGGGCACAGAAGACGCTTTATGAATCTCGCCTGAGATTTTTTTTCTCAGGAGTTTCGCTTGGTCAATTCAAATCGGATTCGTAAGTTTTGCTTCGAAAAAATGTATGAGCCTTATAATAGAAAAGAAGTGAAAATTAAACAATATTGGCAACCAAGCTGAGATTTGTTGAGTATTTTGTCAAAAACTTCGTGCTTTGTGTTTTTATGTTCTTCGGAAAGGCGAAATGTGAAATATTTGCTCAGCGTAACATTGACAGCGCTTAAAAACTGCAACTAATTTTTAAATGATTCAAGATTACATTTTTAACAAACTTTTATTTAATTCGTACCACTTATAAATAACTATAAAGCTGGCTTCGTGACTTAGCTGAAATGCCGAAATATTTCGGAGTTGCGATTTCGAATCTTACCAAAACGGATTGTTCTTTTTGTTTATTTATCATTTAATTTGTGTTCAACACTGTGAAAATTGATCTGCTTTTTTTGTTTTATATTTTAATAAATTTCAAAAAATCGTTCAAAATTTTCGATTTGTCTTAAAGTACTCCGCGGGCCGCATCTTAAGGCTTGGAGGGCCGCATGTGGCCCGCGGGCCGCAGGATGAGCACCACTGCTCTAGGAATTCCTCAGGAACTTTACCAAAAAAATAAAAAAATGTTTGGAGTTGAAAGAAACGGATAACTTTGATGCTTCCAGTAACCTATTCGTTCTACAAAGGAAGCCCGACACTAGACAACGTATTGAGGCGGGAATCGAACCCTTAGCACTAGGCGACTAAATACCTGGTGTTACTAACCGCGAGACCACGAAGCCACGAATTACGATTTATTACCAACAATAAATAATTTAAAAACAATTTTGTTTGTAAATTCCATTTACCTACTTTTGAACTATGTACTTTGTTTTTGGTTTGTAAATTGACCATTGCGTTAAGCAGGACTAAATAAGTGCTGATTTATTGCTTTGTATCACAGAGAACAGACGAACATGCTAGAACAAAATTGCTTGAAAATATTGTATAAAGAAAAAAACAAGCTCAGTAGCGACATCGACGGTGACTTTCCCACTCAAAAACTTGTTTCGACACCATGATGGCGCTTTCTGAAGAAATATTTCACTAGCGCACCTTTAAATTTTCCTACTCAGATTCTGAGCTGTATTTGCATGAATAACAAGAAGTTTATGATTATTTCACTTATCCAGCAACAAAATTTGAGCAACCCATTGATAATTAATTTCATTATTTTCAATAAGAAACAAGTTGAACAAGAATTCAATTAATGTTTTCCAAGTAAAACCAACACATTCTCTTTGTGTAACTATACTAGGGTGCACACTTGGTGACACTAGCGCCAAAAGGTAAAACAACGGCAAATTTGTACCCCGATTCGAAATTTGACAGCGCCGCGTAATGGCCACATTCCCAGTTATTTCAAAACAACCGTTGCAATGCTTCACACAACTGCGCTACATGAGCTTGGACGTCTGTTCTCTGTGTTTGTATGGTACATCTATGTAATTATATCGAATATTTCAGCACAGAGTTTATGGCCAGCACAGCACGAAAGCTCGGTACGAACCGACAAAGAACCACTTTATTCCACGGTTTTCCTATCTACCTCCATACACGATTAAGACTTCCGTTTCCGGCAGTAGGTAGGTAGCAGCAATGCCGTGGTTACGATAGTCGTCCTAGCGCAACAACAAAGCACTCTGAGAAGCAGCTTTTCCTCCCGACATTCCGTGTTCGGCACGTTCCTATTCGGAAACAGCATATAAGCTTATTTATGATGGCGCGTTTTGTACGACGAGGTATTTCACCACCACCGACCGGGATTGGCGTTGTTGTTGTCGTGCATTGTTCGGTAGGATCCAATGCCATGCGCCATAAACAAGTCTTGATGTGATAATTGAGATGCGAGGTAAGTAAATGGGGCATAGCTGTTGAGTGTTTGGGACTGTTTGAGGGGAAAGTAAACAACGTTCGAATGATGAAGTGGACGTGATTGGAGCTGATTTCGAATGCTTAGGAATGTTTTGTGGGGATTTGTTGGATGTAATTTTGAGGATGAATTGTTCCTTCGTGAGGGACCGGTTTTGAACAAATGGTGATGATATCATATACAAATTTATTATTCTCGCACGTGTAGGCAAACACATAACATGTGAAAATGTTCTGATCAAATTTGAGCTAAACAAATCTGAAAATAAATAACCTCTCATATTTTATTCCGAGTTTGGCAAGGCATAATTTATTTCCAAAGTAATCTCTTTTTTTACTGCGGGGCTGTTGAATCTTTAATACTTTTTTACCCGAACAAAATTTTCTTTGTCTGTCTAGGATGATACATCATACAGGAAAAATACACGTGTGCTGAAGTTGTTGTGACCCAGATAACATTCCTTTGAAATAAACTTGATTGTAAATATCTCATGAGAATATGATTCAACTAGTTGAACATAGGAGTGACGATGATCACAAAGTTTAGCACAGCTTTTATTTTTATTGGAGACTGTAATAATGTTATTTATGATAATTTTTTTGAATTCCAGCAATGAATTCTTGCAAAATATTGAATAATCTATGACAATAAATGGGAGGTTTTTATAACTAAAATCGTGTGACAGAAGCCGCAACGTATGTCCATTGAATAACATATTCACTGCTCCATTGCATTTTCCCCTGTAAACCGAAATTCTAAATGTCTCACTGCGACCTGCTAAATTGACGTTATCAACTTAGCACCGGGCGCTTGGGTCTTGACCTGCTCAAGCAATCAATTCAATGGCAACAGTTGTTAAAACATTTCCCCTCATGAACACGACCTGTGCTCTCTCCGCAGTCAGCAAAAACCCAACCCTCAGACGATCCCAAAAACAGACCAATCATGAATAAATCATCAGTGCTTTCATTGAACAAGGATGCCTGCCTATGTCAAGAAACCTGAGAAGTATAGGCAACTCTGAGCGCAAAGGCGTCCATTAATAGGGATACCATTGGGGCAGACTATCATGCGAAATAATGTTTTCATTGTTACCATGTTGTGATTTGCGGTGTATAAACATCCGAAAATTCTATAATAAGAGCAAGCCAATTTAAGAAGGTATGGTAACCCTAAACGATGCTTTTCGACACTTGCCGCTCGCTACCGACAGACAGGTTGGTGCGGTGGTCGGTGGCACAAAGTATATTTATAAAGTGGCTGCTGACTTGAAGAAGATTGATTCTTTTTCTGGCTCTCCGCATATACATTTCATGAGCCGGCTCCTGAGACAATGTTTCTTCGGTTATTTTTTTTTGGTTCGTGGCAACCTTCCGGCCGGTATTCCGGCAACGCGAGATCGTTGTTTATTCAAAGGGTCCTTTCCAGAGGGTATGAACTAAATCGGGTTTAAACAGTGGTTCCCAGAAACTCTTGGATTGGGCGAGTTGTTTTCGATGGTTTAACGATTCGATAGTATTTATTGAATCATAATAATATAATAAGATACAGAGAATTGACAAAATCCGAATATATAAAGCATACGTAAAATTTGTTCTGGTGTCCTGTACTGGTGGTGAGTACTGTTGTCCCAGTGAAACCTGGTGTGTATCAGTGGAGAGCACTCAACGGCTGCAGGTCTTTATCAGCATGCTGCCTACAAAGGTCAGCAAAAACCGAGCTGCCGGTTGCGTAACGACGACTCGAAGTACAACATCACTTATTGAGAGTAAACTATTCATATCAGACATGGGAAGTTATATTTCTTACAAATATCTTTATGAAATGTTACCTCAATCAAATGTTTACTCGGTGTTGCAAATGCGCTAAATTTAAATAAAGTTACCAAAGAGTATCAACATTTTCCTTGTTGATTTGGTTTGATGAAAGTTCTTTTGTAATTTATATTTCCATAATAAAATTGAAATATTTGGCAACAATTCCGTTTTGGCTCTACCCCATTTGGGATAATGCCAGTTGGAATAATGCCGTTCAGCAGAATGCCATTTGGCATAAAAGCCATTTGACATAACGGCCATTTGATATAATGGCCGTTTGGCATAACAATAATTATGCAAATTCTTACCAATTAGGTTGTTCTTCGCATTATGCCAAACGGCAATATGTCAAATGGCCGTTATGCCAAATCACATTATGCCAAATGGGGTAGAGCCTTCCGTTTTCGATAATGTTGAACTAGATAAAATGTCCATCGAAATGATGGTCTCAGTAGATACATGTTATACTTCAGGTCAGGTCATTCGTATCAATTCCAATATATACTCAACTGGCAACACTGTCACTTTTAAATAATATTTTTTTGAATTATTAATGAAAAAAAAATCGATTTCTTTTCTTAACTTCCGAGTGATCGCGTTATTGTATCTTGTACAACACGTTGAAAAAATCTCGCTTTTTGTATTCAGCATTGGCGTAGTACTTGCGGTGGTGGCCAACCGCGCGAGTTACAGAAGGTTAAACTCGGTATACTTCGATTTAGTGGACCTTCGATTATATAGATCCTCTATTTTATGTACTAATTTATGTAGATTTCACCTCGACTTTATGTACATTTCTTTAATATTAATATTGATTGAATTTTTAATAGTCAATCAGTTTGAAACTTGCAGTTTGTATTTTGATAACTTACAATGCAGGGGTTTTAGCCTTTCCACGCGCGGAGCACTTCATATCAATAAATTGTTTTGTGGAGCACCCATAATAGCACCAAAGCATACCTCATGACATACTGTTTTTATAAATCTTTCCTTTATTTGGAACAGGGAAAAGCCCCTTGAAGTGAAGTTCCTTTAATACTCAGCTTCATATATTTACCTTAATCCCATACTTCCCTTTCTGTTGATGATCACGATGAGCTGAGTATATGGGGTGATTTTCTGGCGATTTTTTTTATAGATGCCTTAGCAATGACAACATTTCTGACGGATGCATGCAAACTTTCAGACTTTTCCTCAAAGCTTTCTAACAAACTGCTTTCAACTTTCTTATGACTTCCTCGCCGAGAATTGTAATACATTCCTTTTTTTATTTTTGGTAGAGGCCTTATGCTTCCCATGTACTTAGCTGATTGAATTCCAAAAATGAAAAAATGTCATTTAATGCTTCGGCAGATTATTGACATGATTTGTATGTGACAAATTATTTCTAGTACTGTCATTGCAAAATCAGAGTTTGTTAGTCAAGGTTCCCCGATTTCAGCTGGTACATTCCCATGGATGAATCCCTGGAAGAATCTCTGAAGAAACCGCTTGAGCAATTCCTCAAGGAACTGCTCGAACAACTTCTGAAATAATTCATGGAACAATTTTTGAAGAAATCCCTGCTGAAATATTTTAATAAATTCAAAAGAAATTAAAAAAGTCGCTGAAGATATTTTCGAAAGTATCACTGATGAATTAGTTAGTGAGTTTTTTAACAAAAAAAAGAAAGAAGGAAAAAATATCGCTGAAGAAATTTCAGAAGGAATTAAAAAAAATCTGAAGTAAATTCTAACAGAATACCTAAAGAATTTATAAAAAAAAAACAAAAATATTTTAAGAATTCATATATGGTTTGTTTCGAAGAAATTCCAGAAGGAATACCTAAAGAAACACATGGAAACCCCTGAAGGAATACCTAATAAAACCCTTGAGATATTTAAAAAAAAAAAAAATCCTGGGGAAATCTTCCAATAAAAATCACAAGCAAACATTTAATGAACTCTTGTAGGAAATCCTAGGGAAATTTCTGAGAAAATACATATAGGCATACCCGGCGGGATTTCTGATGAAATCAGTGTGAATCTGTAAGAATCTGTAAGAACATCTTCAAGACTTTTCATAAAAATCCTTATGAGAATCTGTGGAAAGATTTCAGAAGGAATCCTTGTAGAATTTCCTGGCACTTTCTTGAGAAATTCTTGAGCAACTTCTGAAAGAAAAATGTCTTGAAGAAATATATAAAGTAATGTGAAGAAAGCTTGGAATTTTCTTTGACGGCCTCTCGTAGAATTTCCGGTCCAAAAATTATTTGAGAAAGTTCGTTGAACATTTTCTAGATGTGAATGCTTTAAAAATATCTGGAGGAAAGGAGTCTCTGTGAAAAAAATCTGAAGAAATTAGTAGATTAATTTCTGGAACAATCTATGCAAGATTTTTGAAAGAAATTCTTAAATTATTTTTTTTAATCCATGCAATGTTTTCTTATTCGTGCAAGACTTTTTAAAATATTTTTTGGTGAAGTTTCTGAAAGACATTTCATCTAAAGTCTGAAGGAATCCCTATGAGATTTTGTGAAATGAATTCTGACCGTAATTCTTTAGGATCCCCTGGATGTTTTTTTTTAAAGTAAATCTACGTGGAGTTTCCAAAGGAGTCCCTGCCCTGGAAGAATTTCAATAAGAATCCCTGGGAGATTTTTCCAGAAACTCGTGAAAGATTCCTGAAATAAGTCCTAGGATAGTGTGATATCTTTCCAGATATCAACTGCTCGAGTCTACTGTTGAATAAAAACTGTCTTTATTTCAATCTTACAAGTTTACAAATCACTTAATTCTACATACATGGATTTGTTCTCTACACAATGCTTATCCTAGTGGGAGGTGCTTGGAGTTACTTTTCATTTAGGCAAACCAATCAGGGATCAATAAGAGGTTTGCAACAAGGATGGAATAATGAAGAAGGAAGAGAGAGAGAGAGAGAGTAACAGCGAATAAGGCATCAACGCTTGGTGCGTGATGCACTTGGCAGCAGTCTAAGTCATTTATGTGTATGCAAGTATTATTGCCTGGGAACGGAGTGCTATGCTGAAGGAGTCGAGTTACGGTTCATGTGGGTTTTGCATTTGAAGTGATTTCTGAAGTGCCAATGACATGGGTCATTGCTATGTGACATTTGAGAATACATGAGAACGACGTGGGTCGTCGTTCTATGTTATTTGAGTATGAGTATAGGCTATAAATTATTTTAGGGTGCTGATTGTCGTTTTGTAACCAAGCAACAATTAGCTGATTATATGAAAGTTTTACGTTTTTGTCAAGTCGGTTTCTGTGACTGTGGGAAAGTTACAATCACCGAACATGTGGTGAAGTCAGGTGATTTATGATATGATGTAACTAAATACTCTACAATAGGTGTATATGAAAGAACTATCGAAAAATCTGTGAAAGTTTTTGAAAACTAATCCTTGGACAAATTTGTAAAGAAATCTCTGGAGAAAAATCTGGAGATATTTCTGAAGAAATTATTAGTCGTTTTTATTGCAAGCCATGGGAGATTTTCTGAAAGAATCCCTCGAAAAAATTGTGATGGAACTCTCAGCGCAGTTTCTATGGGAATCCCTGCAAAAAATCCCGAATGGACCTCACAATTTTTTAAAGGAGTCCGTGGAGGAATGTCTAAAGAAGTCCCAGATAGGTTTTCTGACAGAAATTCAGATTTTCACAAAAAAAATCCCTAGGGCTATTTTTAAAGTAAACCCTGGAAAAAGTTTTGGAATAAATCATTGGAAGATCGTTTGAGAGAATGCTTTGCAAAATGTCCGAAGGTTTTTTTTTCGAAAAAATAACTAGAGAAATCCAAAAATTGGGGGAAATCTCTGAACGATTATCTAAAGAAATCCCTGGAGGGATTTCTGCAGCAACTCAAACAAAACTTTCTTACTCGACTCTTTGTGATACTTCTGGAGAAATCTTTTGTAGAAACTCTGGAGAAACTGAAAGTTGTTGTGCGAATTTCTGATAAAATCCGTGGAAGAATTTCCAAAGTAACCTAAGTACAAAATTTTGAAGGAACTTATGAAACACTTTCGGACAAAACTCTGGAATGGTTTCTGAAGGCATCGCTGAAAGGCTTAATAAAGGAATCTCTGGAGAAATTTCTGAATAAATTTCTAAAGAGATTTCTGAAGAAATCTCCGAACGATTTTTTGAAAGAATTCCTAAAAGAATCTCTACTCAAATTCATGAATATTTTTTTTTGAAAAAAAAAATAAAGAAATAAAAAAAATAAAAAAAATACAGATATCACCTATTTTGAAAAATCATGCCTCAAGAACAAAGCATTGTAGACACATTTTTTTTGTGAAACCATAAGTAAATTTTCCCAGAAATTAAATAAAAATACAGATTGAAATATGCTTTTCACAAAATGTTCCACTGATAGGCAAAATCGGTTGGAAAGGTCGGAAAAACTAATTCTCAGAAAAATATTTTTGGAAGGGAACTACAAGGTATATTCTGTAAAATTTAAAGATGTGGTTTTCTCCGTTCCTTAGTTATAACCAACTTTATGGAAACTGTCCAGATGTGCTATATGAGCCGTGTTCTTTGAAAAGTCATAACTTAAGAACGAAGCATTGTAGAGATAATGTTTTTTTGTGAAATCGTAAGCAAATCTCTCAGCAATCCCAAAAAATTACAAAATGAAAAATGGTTTTCACAAAAATTTCCACTGTTGAGGAAAAATCAGTTGGAAAAGTTGGAAAAACTATTTAGGACGTCCGGAAAAATTCTAAAATAAAAAAAAATGAAGGGAAGTACATAAGCTATATTCTGTTGAATTTCCAAGATACAGGGGATGGCCAAAATGTTTGGGATAGGCAACTTTTTTTCTCCCACAAAAAAATTCAACATACTGTAACTTTTCATAGAGTGCATCAAAAAATCTTAAATTTCGATCGTTTGTCAACCTGTTATATGTGCATCATTGGTACAAATTTGGGCTCGATTGATCATTTTTTCGCGGAGTAGGAACCGTTCCGGTAAAACTCTATTATTGAAACAACTAGTTTTTGAACTGTCATATCTCGGAAACCAGTCTCGGAAAAGTTGCCTATCCCAAACATTTTGGCCACCTCCTGTATATTTTGTTTTCGTTCCCGAGTAATGACCAATTTGTGAAAATTGTTCAGATTTTCAACGGCACGGAGAAAAAACACATCTTGAAAATTTTACAGAATATAGCTTATGTAATTTCCTTCCAAAAATATATTTTTGAGAATTTTTCCGGACATCCTAAATAGTTTTTCCGACTTTTCCAACCGATTCTCTTCAACAATGGAAAGTTTTGTGAAAAACAGCTTTTTTTGAATAGCTGAGAAAATTTGCTTACGATCTCACAAAAAAAATTGTAATTAAGTTATGATTTTTCAAAGAAAACGGCTCTTAAAGCACACCGAATTGGTCATAGCTCAGGAACGGAGAAAAACCATATCTTGAAATTCTACAGAATATAGCTTATATTTTTTTTCAAAACTATATTTTTTTGGGAAATTTTTCCGGATTTCTAAAATAGTTTTTCTGACTTTTCCAAACGATTTTCTTCAACAGTGGAAAATTTTGTGGAAAACAGTTTTTATTTTTTTTTTTGAATTGCTGAGAAATTTGCTTATGATTTCACAAAAAAAAATGTGTACGATGTGTTATGATTTTTCAAAGTAGGTGGTGCCTATGTAAAATGATTCTTTTCCTCTGTAGTTTTCCACAAAATTAGGCGACCCTGATTTTTTACAATTTAGGTTTTTTCATACATATATGAACCTGAAGGTTGAAGAAGGTTACGGAAGGTTAAACTCATCTCAACTCGTAAAAAAACAGTTACGCCAATGCTATTTGACGCGTACACAACATTCGGAAATTGAATTTACCAACGTGTTTCAAACTACTCCTAATGATTCCTAATTCCTGTACGAATTTCAAGTTGAATTAGTTTCAATGAGATGGTTAAAAGCCATATTCTAGGCCATATTAAAACCTCAAAGATTTTGTTTTAGTTTAATGATGTTTTTAAGGACATCTCCGAATTCATGTGACTTGTTAATTCATCAGTTTACGCCACCATTAAGTTTATATTCCCGGGAAACTTCATGGGTTTTTAATGATTACTAGGGACTCTTCAATGAATCATATCCCTTTCGGGACGGAGCGCAAAAAAGTGAAATCTCTATATAAATGGCTCAATTTTGGCTCTCCAGAGCTCTCAGATTTCCCAACCAAACACACAATGTTGTTCTTCATTCGGAAGAACAACCATTTATTTATCGATTTCTAGTTTTGACTACCTAGATAAATCGGAAATAAAAAATATGTAAAAAACCTTTTTCATGGTATACGGTTTTTGTTCACTTTTTGTTTAACTTAGGTATTGTGGTGAATCTCACTTGCAGTGTAAACAAAAGTATATATGTATGTACACATACAAATAGAAGTAATGGCTCGATTATTAAAACAGTATACATAACATAAATCAAAGACTGAACAGATGAAAAAAAAATGCAAAACTGTTATTTCTCGATAGCACAATTGTGCTGGTTCGTCGCGAAAGGGGTATGCGTAGAGTTGAGCCATTCTATCGCAAAAGTATATTCCCATACCTTTCAAATGCCAGATTCTTGCTCGTGGACTGTAGTTTGACCACCGCTGTATTGGATTTGAACGCTTTTCTTCTTGTATCTCGCATTATTGTTCGACATGAAATGTTGAACCTCTGGTGGATAATCGAAAATGACAAAGCTACGTGGACGTACAAATTAGTTCTGGTACGGTGTCATAGAGTGCACGTGTGTTATCTTTTCAGCTGCTATGTATACCTTCCGTTAATTGTTATGCAATGAAACCCAAATCCTCCCATGGCTCGGCACGGATTCAAGACAAAGCGACCTTCTCGCATCCCACATCCATCGTAATCAATTCCGCAGATAGCTGCTCCAGTTCGAGCGTTGACAGTTTGTGTCACTTTGTCTGGTCTGGTGCTGGTTATGCTTCCGTTTCGGCTACCAAGCTACAAACCGAGCGGAACTTCCGGCCCGGACTGAAGAGAAATGGAGTGCCGTTTTTCCCCCACAGCCAACCCATCTCTTGGATCGGGGGACTTGCTCTAGTTACTTTGAGAAATGATCTGAACTTAGCTGCAGATTCGGTCGTTTTTCCTCATCCGGGTTTGGGGAGGGTAACCGCAAGCACCCATCATCCCACTGCCCCGTCGTCATCCTTCCATGATGATTCGTTCCCAATATAGCGTGGAATCGCTTCGTTCCGTCGGAGGAAGTTAGGGCAGGAATTTATTTCCCATCTATTTTAACAATTTTCATTTTCTTCCATCGGTTTTCCGGATCACAAGTGCCCACACCCACTCCCCTGTGTGTAAGCGCAGTGTGTACACATCGTTGAAGCTGGCTTCAGCACGCACTACAGACTGGCGCTGGCTGATTTCATAATCCACTACTCTCGGTAGGAAAGTTTACGTTCGGTGAGAACGGTGATGATAACTGAGGATGGAGGAGCTTCAACGAATTATTAACATAAGTTTCTCGGCTGCCGCTTCCGGGGGCGTGGGGGTGTAACTTTTGAACTTTGACTCGAAGCTGCTGACCCTCGAGCCGTTTTTCGAGCCTTTCTCCACTTCTGGAATGCCTCGTTTTCGGTACGGAACGATGCTGGTGCCGAAAGGGTTCTGAATAGTATTTCTCTCAGGTCTCAGCAGCTATTTTATGATGTAGGCAGATTGAGGCGTGCCTTTCCATTGAAGGAAGCTGGCAACACCCTTTCCTAGGTCGGTTTAAAAGTTGAGCCAAACAGATTAACAGAGAGTTAAAGGTGCTAACTAGTGTGGAAAGCCACAGAATTACGGCACGTTTTGTGAATCAAAGCCGGTAGTTACTCAATACCTGATGGGTCACAACTTGTTCCTTTTAGTATACACAGTAAAAAAATCTTGAGATTTAACTTTATTTTAGCTGCACATTAGTCGCGTCGTACAAATTACGTCCTTTCCACGCAGCAAATAAGCCGCCGCCATTTGAATTTTGGTCTAGCAATCACTAGAATCAAATCAACAGACACACCATAAAATATTGGCATGTATTGGTACACCGATCTACTAAATGAGAGGCACATTCCTTACTATTTCACCAAGTAAAAAAGTAGATGGTAAATATAAAACTGGTTCTACGCATTAAACTGTCCCAAAAAAACATCAATGTTCGAAAAGCCAAGGTTCTTAAGTTAAGCATTTTTCTAGAACATTTCGGTTTTCTAAAAAATCATTTAGAGGTTCTGCCAGGGAGATTTTTTAAAAAGGACATTTATTGATGAAAATTCTTAAAAAAAAAACATTTTTCGTAATGTTTTTCCAACTTCTAATTTTTGTCAATACTTTTGTATTTTTCGAACGACCACTAGGCAATCTTGAAGGATATTAGTTTTTAAAAATGTTGTGTTTATATTGACGGCAGAACCGTTTTTGTGCTGATAAAAGAACTGTTTTTTGAGAATTTTATTTAAAATTTGATAAAAAATACATGTAGGGTATGTGTGCAATCAGTAATCTTACGTTCCCATATTCATCCTATTTGAAAACAAGCGATTACGGCACCGATTGATTCTGTTCTTTATGTTTTCATGGGGCTAACTTCTTAAAAAATACAAAATTAAGAAACAAAACAAACAGCGCTTCAATCCTTTATTTTTCGTAGGATGAAAATGGGAACCACCTGCTTAATAAGGGAATCAATACCCTTTTTTTTTATTTTCGACCATGAAAGTTTTACCTGTTAGGGGCTGTCCATTAATTACGTAAGGGTTTATAGGGGGAGGGGGGAGTTTCGAAAATCTTACGCGCCATACAAAAATATTTAGAGTTTCATACAAAAAATCTTACAAGGGGGGATGGGGGTGTCGTAAAATCGGAAAAATTGCCTTACGTAATAAATAGACAGCCCCTTAGTACTATTTATATGCGACGTTTCTCTGAAATATTAAAAGGTCTTCATGACATTTCAATGTTCGTATATAAATAGAGTTTTGCTTGAAATAACAGCTTCACTTGTTAGATGATCAAGCTAGTTTAAACATGGATTGTTTAATCTAGGGTACTTGACAGTAGATTCATGAAAATATATAAAAATTAGTTTTACGCTGGCGTACCATAAAATTTGAATCACCCCTCTCTGACATTTCTTGCCGACACTATAATTATTATAGTTGGATCGAAGCAAGCCCTTTAGCGTTGAAAATTTTGTTTTCCGGAAGCGATAAAACGTCAACATTTCAATTGTGGGTTTCAAGAAAATATAAATAACTTTACTATTCTGTATTTAATCTTCAAAATTTTGGTTTTAGGTTAATGCTGTCAGACATACAAACTGTTTGGTAATTGCCAACATGTTTTTCTATGGATCGAGCAACAGATTTAACTCAAAATGTTATTGTAGTGCCAGCGTCCAGACCTTTGGCAAAAGTGAAACGATCTGGCACCGGTAAATGGAGCTTTTTGCCATTTTTCCACGTCACTAGGCAAGAGGTGGCCTAACTAAGAGGTCCTTACAGCGATCCTGATAGGTTTCGACCGGATTATGCTTATGCAAGCTTTATTAGAAATACGACGGAGCTCCCATTGAGTATACCTCGTGATGGATTTGACCAGATCCTGGCCTGGGGGGAGCGTCGTCTGATCAGGACCTTTCCGGATCCAGCTGTGTATACTACTCACTACGTTGAAACCAAAACCACAGAAACACATAGACTGCGCCAAAACGACGAAATTGTGTGGAGGAAGTTTTGAATTTAGCAGATTCTTGAACATCAATCTGGAGGTGAATAAAGTCGATGAGGTCTAACCATGGGTCTAAATTTTTGCCCGTTGTTTTTATCTTTATGAACAAATGACTTAAATTACTCCCGGGGGACAATAGGTAAGGAAACTGCCGCAGCCGTCATTTCCTCAGTTAATCACCCTTGATGTGTAATATGAAGACACGAAAATAAAAAGAAAGGCCCACGTCAGTTTTAGGACATTCCAGATCTTGATATGCAATCATTGTATGGATGGGATTAGGCAAGGATTAGGGCATTTGTATTTTGTTTCACAAAGTTTTCCTTTGCATGGCTAAATTATTTGTTTTCATGCATTGAGTGGACGAATAAATTACATCACAGAGGACAACTCAAACTTCGGTGGGTTGAAACAGGCAGATGCGGGTGGGCCCTGGACATCCTGTTTATTCTAGATGTCATAAGATGTTTTAAATTGCTATCCACTTTTCCATAATTAGTGAACACAACAGAATATTGTTGAATAGGAATTCAAGAGCTCGGCCAGATATTGGCCCAATTTTTGTTCGGTTGTAATAGATGTAATGAGCCATTGAATGAACAAGTTCTGCACACTGTAGGAAGAGTTCATAGCTGAACGACCATTGATTTTCAATAACCATGCATAGCGGCCAAATAAAAGCGTTGATCCATCCAATTGAGTGCCTAAAATCACCTAAAATTATGAAAAAGTAATTAGAAATGGTAAATTAATCTATATATATAAAAATGAGTTTGAAGCCCCTTTGAGGCAACAAAACTCACGAACGGCCGAACCGATCAGCATGACCCTTGCACGGTTCGGTCCGTATTCGTGGTGGCTGTGTTTATATGTATAAAAAGTTACGGAAATCAACTTAAAAAGTAAGAAAATTGATGAAGTACTTATTATGCATGATCTGGGAAGGAAATAAACACGACCGAAGCGAAACCAATCTAGAGTGCGGTGCTATTTTGATCTCAACAGTTGTCAAACCACCACAAGACGGCAAGACAAAGTTTGCCGGGACAGCTAGTAAGAAATATAATTCAAAATGATCAGCTGTAAACCGTTGTGAAAATTTTTGACAGTCAAATCAACAAGCTACATTGTTAGCCTACTAGGACTCAACTATAAAATCTGTCGGCAAGAAATGTCAAAATCGATTCACCCCTCGTTGCTTTATGGCTAGCGTAAAAAGCTGGATAAAACTTTCATAGTTGAAAATACAAAATTGTACTTGTATAATTCTCGAAAAACAGTCAGACGGTTCCACCGTCAATATAAACATAATATTTCAAAAACCAATGATTTTCAAGAATCCTACCCGAACAAAGTCTGAAGGCACATTGAAAACTACTTTTGATTTTGTGATATTACAAATTTTGATAACTCAGGTTGTTGTCGTTTTGGTCGGTTTAACGTTTAAAAGTTAAAACATCGAAATGCGAGCAGAAAAATGTTCCCGTAACAGCAAGTTGAAAACAGTTCCTGCCATCAGTGATAGCACATTGGGCATTTTTTTTTATTATTATCGTACAAATTGGGCCGAAGGATCTCAGATTTTCATGAAAATGTTTCCACAGGCTGGGCTCATGAATATATGAACAAAAAAAAAAAAAAATTGAGCAAAATTCAGGGTCGCCTATTTTACCGGAAAACTCAGGTGGAATTTTTTGGTTTCCTCCGACACTACTTACTTTGAAAAATCATAACTCAAGAACGAAGTATCATAGAAACAAAGTTTTTTTTAGAAATTGAAAGCAAATTTTCTCAGAAATCCAAAAAAAAAATATGAACTGGAAAAAAGGTTTCCACAAAATTTTCTACAGTTGAGAAAATTCGTAAAGAAAAGCCGGAAAACAATGCCCGAACTCGTGGAAAATTAAAAAAACCTATTTTTGAGAATGTAATTTCATAAGGTTTAATCGCTGAAATTTTTGGAATGCACTTTTTTTGTCGTTTTTGAGTTATGGCCAGTTTTGTTGAGAAACAAAGCTTTTTAATGAAAATGAAAGCAAATTTTCTCGGGAATCTAAAAAAAATATGAAGTGGAAAAAGTTTTCCACAAAATTTTCCACTGTAGGAAATTCAAAAAGAAAATCCAGAAAAACTATTCCCGAACTTGCAGAAAATTTTCAGAAAATATTTTTGAGAAGGTAATTTCATAAGCTTTGATCGCTGAAATTTTGGAATGGACTTTTGTTTCTTTTTTGAGTTATGGTCAATTTTGTGAAAAATAACCATGTACGTATATAATATATGGTTATTTTTCACATAATAATTGGCCATAACTCAAGAACAAAAAACAAGTGCATTCTAAAAATTGCAGTCATCAAAGCTTATGAAACTACTTTCTCAAGGATACTTTTTTGAAAATTTTCGCGAGTTCGGGCATAGTTTTTCCGGGTTTTCTTTATGAATTTCCTCAACGGTGAAAAATTTTGTGGAAAACTTTTTCCTTTTCATATTCTTTTTTGGATTCCTGAGAAAATTTGGCATTTTCTAAAAAAAACTTTGTTTCTACGATGCTTCGATCTTGAGTTATGATTTGTCAAAGAAAAAACTTATATGTCACATTTGGGCATTTTTCAACAAAATTAGCCATAACTAAAAAAAAAGCGCATTCCAAAAATTTCAGTGATTAAAGCTTATGGAATAATCTTCTCAAAAATATTTTTCTACAAGTTCGGGCATTGTTTTTCTGGCTTTTCTTTACGAATTTTCTCAACTGTGGAAAACTTTTTCCAGTTCATATTATTTTTTGATTTCTGAGAAAATTTGCTTTCATTTCCTAAAAAAACTTTGTTTCTATGATGCTTTGTACTAGAGTTATGATTTTTCAAAGTAAGTAATGTTAGGGGAAAACAAAGAATTTCCAGCTGAGTTTCCCGGGAAAATAGGCTACCCTGATTTTTTCTCATTTTCTGTTGTTCATATATCTATTTGCCCTGCCTGTGGAAAAAGTTTTATGAAAATCTGGGACCCTTCGGCCCAATCCCGTAAGGTAATAAAAAAATGCCCATTGATAACTGTTTTTGCTATCAGTGCAAAAAATGGAAAAATCGTTAAATGTAGAATTTTTAGGATTAATATGGAAACTCAAATACAATAACATAATTGCACAAATGGTGTATGATAAACTGTATTATATAAGAAGGCCTAGAAATTTAGAAATTACTTAAAAACTTTAATATGTATAATAATTTGAAGTGACAGCAAAACGAATTCAAAATTTGAAATCAAATTTAATCAAGATAAACAGATCTCAAAATGTGATATAAATATGCTGTTGATTATAAATGGTGCCTTGTTTTTGCTATCATTTTGTTGTAGGACTTTGCTCGGGTAGGAGTGCATAGAAGAATAAAATAATATTTAGAAAATGCCGAAGCTGAAAAAAATAAAGAAAAACATATTTCTTTAAGAATTTTAATGGAAAAAGGGCATTTTTAAAAAAATGTCTGAATATATATTTTTTTAGAAAATTGAAATGCTTCAAATAGCATATTTTTCATTTAACTTTTCGAACTTCGACTTTTCGAACAACTTTTTTTTAGACAGCCTACTACACATCTGCTGGAATACACTTGCCAGCGCCAACCAGCGCGTACATGGTGAAAGTTATGATTGTTGAAAAACTTTGTAACCGAGTAAAATAAGGTTCAAAAATGGATACAAAATATGGTGGAGAATAAAAAAAAAATAAAAAATAAATCTACCTTTGGACTTTGTGAAAAGTAATTCGAGATTTTTATGTTTCACTACTTTCTCCAAAGATAATATTTTATTCTTTAGATAATAGATCAGATTGCCTTTTGGGGTTTTTGAAAACCATCAAAGAGAAATAGTTTCCTTAAAAAAATGCTCCAAATAGAATAATAATGCTTTAAGTTTTTTTTTAGATATTCATCGTTAGATTTCTTCAAAAAATTATTCTAGGATGTCCCAATAAATTCTCTCTGAAATTCTTCTACGGGCTATTTAAAACATGCCAAAATCTTGCATGGATGGCTTTCAGACAATCATCCATGATTTTCTTCAGAAATCTTCTAGAAACTTCTTCAAAAATCTTCGAGAGGTTTTCCCAGAAAGTAATCGATGGATTAATTTGAAAACCATGTTTGGATATTTTCAGAATTAATCATACTGGTTGCTCAACAGAATTATCAGCGAGTCCTTCTGAAAATCTTCCAAGGAACTTTTTAAGACACTCCATCAAGATTGCCTTCGAAGATTTTACTGAGAATTCCTTAAGAAGTATTTGCATTGATTCTTTTTTAAAAATTCTTAGTTTTCTTTTGAATTTTCTTCCAATTTTTGTAGGGATTACCCCGCGGTCTCCAGTTAGCCTAGTGGTTAAGGCTATGGATCGCCAATCCGAAGACGGTGGGTTCGATTCCCGATCCGGTCGGGAAAAATTTCTCGACTCCCTGGGCATAGTGTATCATTGTACTTGCCTCATAATATACAAATTCATGCAATGGCAGGCAAAGAAAGCCTTTCAATTAATAACTGTGAAAGTGCTCAAAGAACACTAAGTTAAAGCGAGGCAGGCCAAGTCCTTGTGGGGACGTAGAGCCATAAAAAAGAAGAAGATGAACCCCTAAAATTAATTTAAGAACTTCTTTTCATAAATCCTTCTGTGATGTTTTTCCGATATTGTTGCATATATTCCTTCAGAGAATTTGTCAGGAGTTCCTATCGGAACATTTACATTTTTTTCTAGAACATCCTCCATGGATTGCTTCAGAATTTCCCCTAGAATTTTCCTTTAGAATTCCGATAGAGAATTCTTCAGAAACTTCTCTAAGAATACCGCTAGAGAAGATTCCTTGGGTTAACTTAAAAATTCCTCTAAAGATTTCTTCACAAATCCGTACGCGAATTCTTAAAAAATACATCCACGGATTTCTTCAGAAATGCTTTCAGTAACTCTTTGAGAAAATCAAATGCTTCTCCAGTAATTCCTCCAAGAACTTCTTCAGAAAATCTTTCACAGTCTCCTTAAATTTATTTTTTCAAAATTTCCTTCAAAAACTCTTCCAGGGATATTTTTTTGAAGTTTTCCTGGAGTTTCCTTCAACGATGTGTAATGAGATCCTCTCTGATTTCATCCAAGAATTCCGAGTCCAGGAAAATATTGCTTCAGAAATTACTACAGAATTCGGTCTTCTTTCAATCAAGTTAAGCAATTTTCTTGATTTTTCGGCCCCTTCTTTCCCATTAAAAGATTTTTTGTATGAAAGCTTAAATAGTGTTGTGTGACGCGTATGATTTCTCTAACCAAACCCCCTTCCATCCCTTCATAAACCCTACCGTAATTAATTGGACGGGTCCAAGATTTCTTTTGGGCACACCTAAGGCGTTTTTTTTCAGAAAGTTTACCTCAAATTCATAAAGAAATTTTGCCAGGGTTTCAAATATTCCCTCAGAAATTACTTGAAGAATTGTTATCGGTGGATTTATATAGGGCTTTTCAGTTAGGTTTTCATAAATTCCTACTGGGGTTCCTTCAGGAACTTCCCTGGGATTTCTTCAGATATTTCTCTTAAAGTTTCTTCAAAACTACTTACTATTTTTTTTTTCAAAAATTCTTGCTGGAATTCTTTCTACATTTTTTCAAGGAGCTATTTTCAACTCTAGCGACTTGTTCAGAATGCATTTTTTTAAATTTTTTTTTCGAAATCTTACAGTGATTTCTCTGGTTATTTTTCCAAGGATTACTCCAAGAATTATTCGAGAAATACCTTTAGTGATCCCTGCAGAAATTTCTATAATGATTTTTTTAATTGCTCCTGAGATTCTGTCAGAAATATTTCCTGGGATTTCTTTACATATCCCTGCAGGATTGGTTAAGATTCGGGGATTTTTAAGAAGTTATTTCAGAAATAAATTGCACAAACATTGTAGGAGAATTATTTAACCTTTCAGGATGCGCGCTATCAAGCAACCGAAACTGCATCGCGGAATACCTGAAAATAATTTCTGAGAAACCCTGAAGCATCGTCTAAAGTAATCCCCTAAAAAACTCTCGAATATACCTTTGGAATCTCCTTAACGAAATTCTTGAAATTTTCTGGAGGAATTCCTAGAACAAAAAATCCTGTATTATCTTCTTCTTTATGGCTCTATATTCTCACTGGAACTTGGCCTGCCTCTCTTCAACTTAGTGTTCTTTGAGCACTTCCACAGTTATTAATTGAAGGGCTTTCTTTGCCTGCCATTGCATGTATTTGTGTAATGTGAGGCAAGTACAATGATATACTATGCCCAGGGAGTCGAGAAAATTTCCAAGACCGGAACGGGAATCGAACCTGCCGTCTCCGGATTGGCGATCGATAGCCCTATTCACTAGGTTAACTGAAGACCCCTGGAGTTATCTTTGGAGCAATTCCCGGATGATTGCCTTGGAAAATATCTAGGAAAATACCAAAAGAAACTTCTTAAGAACACTTCTTTATCCTATAAAAAAGGAAGGATGGAATTTTCAGAAAAAAATACAATTTCTAAAGGGGTTTGTATACAAAAATACTGAAGCAATTTCTGAAGGAAATCCTGCAGGAAGAAAAACAATGTAACTGGAGAGATTCCATAGAGAATCACATGAGAAATTTCGAAAAACGTTTCTGAAGCAATCCTTTAAAGAATACCTGGGAAAACTTGTGAACCGTTTGTTGGTATTCATAGATTTTTTTTTAAAAAATCATTGAAAAATATGTATTAGGGAACTAATTCCGGAGAAATTTCTGTAGGAATTGAGGAGAAAATATTTGGAAACAAATCTTAAAGAATCCCTGGAGAAAGGTTTGAATTAATCCAAAGCAATCTCTGGAGAAACCGTTGAGGAACTTCCAGAAGAACCCCATGATAAGGAATGCCCGAGAAAATCCCTGAATTAATGATGCGAAACTCGAAAGAACCTCTGGCTCTGGATTAATTCAAGTAAAATATCTGAAAAAAAATCAGAATCTTCAAAGGGAAACCTTAGAAGAATTTCTAGAAGAATTCCTGAAAGAATCTCTAAAAGAATCTCTAAAAGAATCTCTGAAAGAATCTCCGCATCTCTCTCAAAAATTCTCCCAGAATCGCATCTTTTGTATAAACGTTTGGAGGAATTTCTGGAGACACCCCTAGAGGAACTCCTAGAAGAATTTCTAGTCCAGTTTCTAGAAGATTTTTTGAAAAAATCCGGTGGAAACACTCCTGGAGAAAATTTTGACAATTTTTTCCGAAATGTTTGAAAAAATATCTGAAGGAATATAAACATCAACTTGTTTAGCAATTTTTGAAGGAATTCCTTGAAGAATCCTTAATGAAATTGCAAGAGAAATTTCAGTATGGAATTTCTGAGGAAACCGTGGACCAGTTTCAAGATGTATATTTTTATTTTATGTTTTTTGAGAAATTCCCGACTTCTGATAGGATCTTTGGAGGAGTAACCGAAGAAGTTCATATACAGAAAGGTATTCTAAAGGGAGACCTAGAGGAAACATTAGAGGAATTCTTGCTGAAATCAATCTTGGAAATCCTGCAAAAGTATTCGTTTACCGAAAATTGCAGAAAAATAAAATAAATCCCGAGAGAATATGCAAAGGAATTTCTGGCTGTGTCGCGGGAAATGATCGTGTAGTGTAAACTTTTCGTTGAATTTCAAGAAGAATTCTTGCTGAACTCATAAAAGGAATTCCAGCGCAAATGTCTCTTCCGCGAAAATTCCGAAAAAAAATCCTCCTTAGGCGGTATTCGAGAGTTCTCTCAGTAATAGCGTTTACTTTTTTCGTGAATTTATTAGAAATTTCTTTGGAAATTTATTGAGAACTTATTTCGCCATTAGCTTTGGTAGTTCCTTTGGCAATTTTTTTGTGAAGTCATCCTCCCTTCGGGAATTTTTCTGGTAATTGCTGGTAAACACCTCTTTTAAGGTTTTTCGGCAATTTTTGCCGAATCCCTTTTGTTATTTCTTTGCAGGTATTTTATGGGGAAATTTCTTTGAAATCTGCGTCAGCAATATATCAAGGCAGCTTCGGCAAGTACTTTGATAATCGATGCGGCCATTCTCTTAGAACTTGATCAGCAACACATTTGAGAATGTCTTTGAAGCTTTGAAAAATCTTCCGGTAGTTTCTTGTGAGTTTTTTTGTGCAGTCATCTTGCAATTACTTTGTCCATTCATGTGGAACTTTAGGAGGCAATTATTCTATAAATATCTATCACAGTTCCTTTGACATAAGCTTTGTGAATGCCTCTGGCCACATTTCTGAAAATTACTTAGACTTTTTCTTTGGCATTTAGGAAATTTCCAATGGGAACTGCTAAAGGGATTCAAAAAAGAATTAAAAAAAGTCAAGGTAATTAAAAATTAAATTTTTGAATGAATTTTCTAAAGAAATCTTTTAAAAAATCTCTACGGAAATTGCACGAAAGAGATTTCTTAAAAACCTCCTGAATAATTTCTACAATAATTTTCAAAGAATCGGACACAGACATTGTCCAGGACCTAATTCAACATGTTTACCGCATTCTGCGGAAAAAACGTTTTTGTGGAATGCTTATTTCAAAAGTTAACGTATTGAATTAAACTTTCTTAAGTAGATTCGAGGAGATTAGATTGTTTACTTTCAAATGTCATGATTTTTTGTTTTTTGATTTTTTGTTTTTTGATTTTTTCTCAGGACTTGTGTTTCACATGTTATTGCCAAAGGAAATTCAAAATATCCCAAATGGAGATCTCAAAGAAATTTCAAAAAAAAAACGCAAAAGGAATTCCAAAATAATCTCGAAATGATTCTCAGATTCATTGCTGAAATAAATACGAAAAATATTGCCGCAGGAATTCCGAATGGAAATGTCATAGGATTTCATGAAGAAATATCAAAAGAAATTTCATAAAGAATTCTCAAAAAAGAGTATGACAAAAAATATGAATTAATTTTCAAAAAAGAAACTAGAGATATCACAAAATAATTGACGAAGGAATTTCCAAAGTGAACTCCAAAACAAAATTCTGAAGTTGTTTCTTAGGTATTACTAAGAGATTTCCCCAAAGAATTTCGGAAGGAATTTCCAAATAATCTACTCAACAAAACTGAAATGAATATCCAAAGAAATTGCTGAGAAAATTACCAAAGATTTGAAGAAATAATTTTCAGAGAAATTGCCGAAGGAATTTCCAAAGAAACATTCAATTGAATTTTCAAAGAAATTACTTAGACAGGAAAACAATCGAATTGAATATCAAAATTTTGTGAACGTTCACCATTATACATTTAAATTATGGAATTAAAAAGTTTGGCAGTTAAGGTATTTTCTTTACGCATTAGAACTGAAGGTTTTTTTTGTTTTATAATATATTTTTCCAAAAATGTAATTTCCAAAATGACCGCTTTTAAGTTACTCTTAAAAGCCATTCAATTGTACTTGTTATTAAAATCATTTTTTCTACAAATATGGACGCCAATGTTTTCAACAGAAAGTATGCAGCTTGAGCCTCGAATCCCTCCTACCATCTCGGAAAGGAAGCTGGTGCTGGCTTAGCTTCAAAGGCGATTTAGTCCGTAAATCGGCTTTCTTTCGTGGCTTGGTTTATGCTTTCATTGCGCTCGTGGCTATCTTTTCCTAGAAACGGAAAACCATCTGTTTTTCCGTTGTTGTCGCCTTTGCTGCTGTTGTTCGCATTGCCTGCCTCACGGTGTTAATTTGTCCATGCGTAAACCCACTGAGACAAAGGTCCTTCCTTGAACCAAGGCCAATCATCGGCGTGTTAGGGGGGAAGTGATTCAAAATGCTTCATTTGTTATCTCTTAAAATTTTGTGTATTCTGTTTTATCTTGAGTATTAAATAAAAACAGTAACTATACAGTAGCGTTCAGATATTCTCATGAGTAATATTGTGGTTGAGATTCGTCTTAAAAACATTTTTTCCAATATAATCCAGATAGCACTTGTAGGGAGGTTATGCTGACTGAGAACTACCACCCTACGGTACTACCCAAGAAAACAGTGAATTGTGTCCTCTTTTTTCGGTTGCCATGTGGTCGGTCACAATATCTGTATGTGTGGTTAGAATCCCCAGAAGGGCCGGATGAAATCAGATCCCGTTACAGTATCTGTTTGACGTCGTCGAGCAATGTGTATCAAGAATGAACCCCCAAAACCCCATCTTCGTGTGTATTGTCGTTTGTCCGCTTGTGGGCAGTTTGATATCAATAACCACGCAGTAGCAGCAGATGACGACAGGGGATCAACAGGTGAGAATGATTCCGGCGAACGTAATACCTATTATTCGAGCTGGCGGACGCCTCCGGGGAGCTTTTGAGGAGCGAATGTTTATAGCATCCATCGTTAGAGAACAACCAGGACAAAAAAAAACAGGTAGATATTCTGTTACCTGTGGATGAATATTTGCTTCTTCTCATGGTGGATCGATGTAAAAGCCCTTCCGATCCGGAACCGGGTTGGCGCAGACGACGGACTTGATAGGAAGGAACATGAATGTTTGATGCCGTTATCGAATTATCATTCTTCCAAGAGAGGAAGAAGATTATGAAACAGCATACTTCGTCATGGCGGCGCACAAATGCTGGTGCTACTCAAGACGTTTCGTTGTGGAATACATGCATTGGAGAGGGAAGAGTAGAATAAAATAGCACGGAATCGAATGGCACATGGATGCTTTAACGTGTAAAAAAATCAACCTGTATGCTGAAAAAGTTTCAGTTTATTTTAGTTTCAAATTTCAAGTTTATATAAATCTCAAAACTGTTATGTTATCGTGAATCTTTGGGCAAAATGAATTTCACATCTAAAACAGCTAAAACAGCTAGAAGGATGCAGTCTTCGCCAAAGTTGTACAACAGAATCAGCATTAGCTAATAGTTAACAACTTCTTCAGCAATATTGATCTGGAGGTGAATTGCTAGTTGATCGTAGTGTCTTTAATTTTGCATTCGTCCACTAGATTGCGTTATTTAAAAAAAAAAAAATAGTTCCTTCTGGGATTTCTGTAAAAGTTGCTTCTGAGATGACTCCAAGGATTAATTCAGAAGATCTATCCTGGATCCCGTCAGGCATTTCTTGTAGGATTTCTTCATCAGTTCTCTTCAGGATTCCTCCAGGAACTGGAGGGATTCCTTCAGGATTTTCTCCGGAGATTAAACCAGAAGTTCCTTGTGGGATTCAACCTAGATTTTTTTTGGTTTCCTCCAGAAGTTGTTTTAGGGACTGTTCATGGTAAAACTGGATGCATTTTCTCATTTTTCAGTTTTTGATTTTTAAGCAATATTTTCAAAATCTCTTTTCAAATTGAGAATCCGTCTTTGAGTTATTCTCCCACAGATTGAAAGCCATAACCTCCAAACATAATCAACAATTGTCAAAAAAAAAAAAAAATAAGAATGTTAGGTAATTACGTATTTTAGGCCGCTTTGTTTTGTGCTTCGTAATAGTTTTTTTTAAAGCTTTTGAACTCAAAGCTGGCTTTAACTCTTTCTCAATCAAGCTAAGTTATACGACCAAGGCTCTTTGCCCGTCAAGAACCTCCATGACGAAGAGAACTAACCTGCCAATAATATCCAAAGTCACTTTATTGTTCCTTCATTTATGAAAAACCTAAACCGGAAAATGATGAAATGCATCCAGTTGCACCTTAAGAAGTTCCTTTCAGGCATGCCTTTCGAAATTCCAGAATTTTTTTCTTGGTATCATCCAGGAAAAACTTTTTGAGGGATCCTTCCTCGATTTTTTTTTCAGGAATGGTTTAGGAGATTCCTTCCGGGAAGCCCTTTGGCATTCTTCCTTCACTCCCCAACCTTTTTTCAAGTGCATTCCTCCAGCAGCTTTGTATAAATTCCTCTAAATGTTCGTTCTGGGTTTCCTCCAAAAGCTCCTTCTGGGATTCGATTCTCCAGGAATTCTATTAAGGAATCCCGAAAAAGGACTTCTGAAGACATTCCTAAAGGAACCCCATTCCCTTAGCTTAAAGAATCTTCATAGAAATCTGAGAAGTAATTCCAGGGGAGGATTCCTGGTACTCATGGATGAATACCAGATGAAACCTCTTTAGGAATCTCAGAAAAAAAAATATACTCCTGGAAGAATCACAGAGGGAACTTCTTAAGAAATCCTTGATAAACCCTTGCAAAAATATCAATTGAGCCGCTCATATAAAATAGTGTTGGAGTTTTCCAGAATCAACATAGAAATTCTCCGGAAGGTAAGAAGAAGCTCATTGAAAAATCCTAGAAGACTCTTGAAGAAATCCTAAAAGGAAGCAGTGAAGTTCGGAATAAAATCAAGGTTCAACTTCCCAGAAGAAGGAATCTTTGAAGGAACTCTTGCATCAATCCCAGAAAAATAACTTCTGGTCAATCTTGGCAAATCTTTCAGGAGGAATTTCAGGAGGTATCCGAAAAGGAACTTCTGAGGAGCTTCTGGAGGGATCCAAGGAAGGCTCCAAGAAACTCCTTGAAGAATATCTGAAAGAACTCCTTAAAATATCACAGAAGAGGAATCACCAGAAGGAACTGCTAGAGCAATTGTCAAAAAAAAAAAAACATTAATGGAAATTCCTTACGGAGCTAAGTATTCCTGAATAAATTCATGGAGGAACATCAGAAACTGCTGGAGTCATTTCATTAGGAGATCTGGAGGGTCACTCTAAGAAACTTCTGGATAAATGTTAGAAATAATCTTAGATCAATCTCTGAAAGCACTCCGGGAGAAATTCCAGAAAAAAGCTCCCTAATAAACCTTAGAAAAAACTCTAAAAGGAATCTGAGAAAAAACTGACGTTGAAAAATCAGAAGCAGAGGAATTCAAAGCGAACTTCTGAAGGAATACCTGAAGGAATTCAAGGAGGACTATCACTCTGCAGCAGGCGAGTTCGCTAGTTTTTTTTCACAGTTCAACCAGTAGTTCATGGCTGTATAGTGTATATGTTTAAAATAAATAAATAATAAATAAAATTAACAATTCTTTGATGAGATGCCTGGTTATTAGTTATTCCACATGAGCAAAAAACTTGAAATTTTTGAAAAAAATGCAGCACAAAAACGGCATTAAGTACATTTTTATTTCTTTAACTTTCTTGAAAAAAGTAAAAAAAAAATAGTTGTTGAGTCTAACATTGTGAAAATCACAAATAACTGATATTTTGATCATTTTCGCAAAAGTTTACTGAATTTTTCGATATATTTTTTTTTTATCTAAAATCCTGAACTCATTCATGAAAAAAGATTGCAAATCGGTCTATTAGTTCAAAAGCTATGACGGTTTGGAAAAAAAATTCAAAATGGCCACCAAAATAGCAAAACATAAAAAGGGTTATATTACACTAGTTTGAAGCATTTTTTGCTCGGTAAATCGATGGACATTTTTTTGTGTAGAATCATTCCGTGAGTACGAAAACGTGAAGGAAAAAAAATACAGTAGAGTGGAAATTTTCCGACTTTCCATGTAAGGCTATTCTGTGTTTAGGTAAAGTAGCTCCCTTCATACATCTCGTTCTCCGTAACCAAAGCTCCAAGTAAGCTATAGAAAGCTGACCTCCACCACAAAATTTTGCGGTAGCCCAGGATTGTCAAATGATTCTAACAAATTCCCTTTTTTATTGGTTTTCCAAGCAAGCTATAAAAGCAATTTTTGAGATCAGAGGCGAATGAACCATTTGGTTTAAAGCCTTTATAACAGGGGTTTTCAGACCTCGCGGTGCACTTTTTGAGAATGGATTTTTTTCAGAAAAGTTGGTCAAAAACATAATAGTTTGACACCTAACGCGATTGATTGTTTTGATTCATTACTCAACTGAGCTTATTTCGAGTGGAATAGTTGTTCAAATGTTTGCAGTGCATGATCTGAAAACACCTGTTCTATTATTAAAAAAAAGAGATTTTTTGATACTAATAGTCAATTCTACATACAAGTTCCATTGAAATTGTGAAATGTTATTCGATTTTTTTAACTCTGCAGTTTTTATCAAAAAAGATTAATTGTTTCTCAGATATGTGAAATTTCAGACGGTATCGAATAACAATTAACAAAGTCAATTTTTTCCTATTTTTTTTATTTTTTTTTAAATTCAAATTTTGATATCAAACACCTAAAAAAATGGGTTTCTTTAGATTATTGTTTTAAAAATCTGTGAAAAATAAAAAAAAGCAAGAAAAAATGGGTTGAGCATTTGATCATCCTGGGCTACATGTCAAATTTAAAGACTGGCAATCGGCTTTCTACAGAAAAATAAAAAAAAATAATCGAAGGGAAAGGTTTTTGGAGCATTGAAAATACACCCAATTTTTTTTTTGCACGGGTCTGGTTTTTGCTATAACTCAGACAATTTTCAACCGATTATCATGAAATTTTGTACACGGATAGTACTAATGGTGCCTACATGCAGGGCTGGAATTCTCATCAAAGTGTAAAAACGCAGTGAGCCACTGGCTGCGCGCATTCAATACAAACGAATGTGCTGCGTACGGATGCTCATTCTCACGGATCTTTTGCTCTTTGAGGCGCACTGCGTTTTGGCGCAGTGCGTAATGTATCTGTTTCACGCAAAGAGTAAAGGACACATGATGCACGCATACTCATTGCGCTGCTCATTGCGCAGTTGGTATGACAGAAATCACAGATAAACGAATGTAACACTGACGAAAATGTCTTTCTGTATATCTCAGGATCGTGATAACTTACAGAGTTGGTGTTTTCGGCATAATTATTAGGCTGGTCAAGGACCTACTGGTAATGGGTAGTTTGATTCGGAATTCTTCCATTAGGCGGCGCTAGTGATCGAACAAATTTTATATTTCATATATCTCAGGACTCTGATCACTTAGAAAGATGGTGTCCTCGGCATTGTTGTTTGGTAGGACAAGGGCTTACAGTTCATGATCAATTTGTTTCGAAATTTTGCCACTAGGCGGCGCTAGTTACACATTTGCAATGTCATGCAAATGATTGATTTTTTTCATTAAGTATTCAACATGCTGTAATTTTGTTTTCTTTGAACATATTCAAGTCAAGTCAAATGTTTTACAAATACCAATATGTTAACCGTAAATGTGCAAAATTTCATTTCATTCGGTTCACTAAATTCTGAGATATACCAGTTTAATGAAAAATACTCAAATATGAATCACTTAACTAGAGTCGCTCTAACTACACGTAAAATTATCCAATCAAGCCCAAATTTGTACCATTTAGAACTAACTAGTTGTGCAATGAGCGATAAAAATTTGAGAATTTTTGGTGCACTTAATAAAAAGTTACAGCTTGCTGAATATTTTTGCGATAAATAATTAAAGTTGCATGCTTCTACTCATTTTTAACTAGCGCCACCTAGTGGTAGAATATTGAAACAATTTACCAATCAACGGAAAGGCCTTAACCAACCAAACAACATTGCCGAAGACACCATCTTTTAAAGTGATCAGAGTCCTGAGATATATGGAATATAAAATTTGCTTGATCGCTATCGCCACCTAGTGGAGGTATTTATAACCAAACGGCCTATCGCTAGCAAGACCTTAACTATTCTAACAACTTTGTCAAACACATTAACTATCTAAGTAATCATGGTGCTGAGATATACAGTATGAAATTTTCACAAGTGTCACATCTTGTTGTCTGTGATTTCTGTTATGTCAGAGACAAACAGACGTAATACTGAGAGTTTTTATACCAAATATCTCATGATCGTGATAACTTCGAGAGTTGATTTCTTCGGAAAAAATATTTGGATGGTTAAGAACTTACCAATTATGATTCGTTTGATTAAAAATACCTCCACTAGGCGGCGCTACAGAGCAAACAAAATTTATATTATATATATTTCAGGATTCTGATCACTTAGAAAGATGGTGTCTTCTTCAATGTTGTTTGGTTGGTTAAGGCCTTTCAGTTAATTGGTAAATTGTTTCAATATTCTGCCAGTAGATGGCGCTAGTTATCAATTAGAAGAAGCATGCAACTTTCAATAATTATCGCAAAAATATTCAGCAAGCTGTAACTTTCTATAGTGTCTTGTTCTGACTTCTGGGGAAAGGTTCGGATGAGTTAGTCTGCCACGATTGCCGTTGTAACTAAGAATGAATGATTTATTTCTACTTCTTAACTCAATCGAGGTGGTGTGTCACACGCCTTTTTGCTGCGTGTGCAACTTATAGTTTATCGCACTCTACCGCAATGTGTTTATGCTACCATGCATAAACACGGTCGTTCGAGTTGACTCTATAAACACACAGGCGTAGTCAGGGTGTATCCACCACACGTCCTCTTTATAATTTTTTAAATTTTAGCCTATAGTGTAAAATTTAAAACAATACAGTTATTATTATTTTGAATATCATATTAATCTAATGCAAGATAGTTTATAAAGTATAACAATAATGTGTAAGTCCTATAATAGTGAATAAGACTGATATCATAATGTTTTGATAAAAATGTTTTATACAATATCCACCACACGTCTCTTTTATTCCACTTTTCTTTACTTCATTTAACTACGGTATTGCAATTCAACCCTCGATACTTCGTATCTTGGCCGCCACCTTCTCAAGGTGAACGTATCGCTCTACAATAGTTTGTAATGAAATAATTTAGTACGTTGTGGTTCATAAGATTTAATTGTTTGGATTCATAGTTTAATTAGTTGTAATAAATGGTTTCGTTCTATCTTTATGTATGATATCTAACCTATTTTTGATTCTTACCTCAACATTTTGACCTCTATCTGTTAGAACGGGATAGGGTCCATCGTATATGCTATTTAGTTTTGATTTTGCTTCGTTTTTTATTAGTATCAGTTGACCTGGTAAATATGTCATTGGTTTCAATTTAGTATTGAGCTTCCTGATTCTGTTTTCTTTGGCGTCAATTAACCGTTGTTGGATTTCTCGTTGTGTGATTTGAATTTTGTATTTCAATGATTTAGCATAATCTTCCAAATTGTATATCGGCGTTTGGGTTTCGTAATCTTTTAAATTTGATGGCAATTTACAGTTTTTACCAAATACTAGTTCAAAAGGAGTTTTTTCTGTTTCCAGATGAACAGTTGTATTGTAGGCGAATTGATAGAATTTAATCCAAGATGACCAGTTACCTGGTTGTCTTGCTGCATAAATTCTCAAAAAGTTTCCTAGACTCTTATGCGAGTTCTCCAACGCTCCAATCGATTGATGATGATAAGCCGTAGAATTCAATTTTTTGATTTGCAACAGTTCACAAATATGTTGAAAAAGTTCAGACATAAATTCTGTTCCTCTGTCAGTTGCAATCTCATCCGGTACTCCATAATTTAGCAGAACATTTTCAACAAAAGCTTTCGCGACAACTTCCGTTGATTTGTTCCTTATCGGTGTTGCTGTTATGAATTTGGTTAATTCACATTGTGTCGTTAAGATATATACATAACCTTCATTACTAGGCAATAACGGTCCAACAAGATCTAGATAAATCTTGCTGAATGCACTGTTTGCCGTTGTGGTAATGATCTGAGGTATGTTTCTTGGTTTGATGTGTTTGTTCTTTTGACAAGCTTCACATGACTTGATGAAATTTGTTACATCGTTTGTCATACTTGACCAAAAATAGCGTCTCTGTATGTTTTTTAGTGTTTTCTTGATACCCGCATGTCCTGCTGTTGGCAGTACATGGAAATCATTAATGATGAGATGTTGTTCAGTTTTGTTTTCAATGTGCTTCACTTTTGGATCTATCATTCTCATTATTGGCATGCCTTTATTCATATTATTGGTATATACCATGTTATAAAATTGTTTTCCATGATCCGTATTTTTTATTACGAGCTCGTTTATGTTTTTGTTTTTGCACATATTTCGCAGCATTACTACTATCCGCCGTAACTGGACTAGAGTCTTAGCTGGTTGAATGATTAATTGATTGTTTAACATACAAAACTTTACTTCCGGAATTTTATTTTTCTCATCGAAAGTTAATTCGACGGACTTCCCATATGATGGTTGCTGGCCAGGCGACTCATCATTGAAATCCTTATTTGTATTTGCTTTCCTTGCTGTGCTTCGGGTAGTAATAAGTATATCTTGTTCTATTTTGTTGTTTAATTCTTGTAAGTCTTTGATCGTAATTCGAGACAATGCATCTGCTAAAACGTTACTTTTGCCTGGAATATAATTAATTGTAAAATCATACTCTTCAAGTGCCAATCTAAATTTGGTTAATCTACTTGAAGGCTCCTTCATTGAAAAAAGATAAACCAATGGTCTATGATCTGTTTCTAAATCAAACTTTCTACCAAACAAGTAAGGTCTGAAATGTTTGATCGACCAAACCACAGCCAGAAGTTCCTTTTCAATTGTTCCGTAATTCATTTCAGATTTGTTTAGGGCTCTGGATGCAAATGCTACCGGTCTACCATTCTGGTTTGATAACACTGCTCCTAAAGCATATCCTGACGCATCTGTTTGCAATTTAAATGTTTGCTTAAAATCTGGGTAATCCAGTACAGGTGGGTTTATGAATTTCGTTTTCAAGGTTTCAAAAGCTTGCTGACATTCTGCTGACCACTCGAATGGTATTCCTTTTCTTGTTAAATGATTTAGTGGAATGCAAATTTTAGAAAAATCTTGTATATGCTTGCGATAGTAATTTGCGAACGCTACAAAACGTTTTACTTCATCGGCCGTCGTTGGTACAGGCCAATTGTTAACGCTCTCTATTTTTGAAGGATCTGGACGTACTCCTTCTTCCGAAATAAAATGTCCTAGATATATTAATTCTTGCTGCAGAAAGTTACATTTTCCTGGATTCAATTTTAAATTGACTCCTCTCAACCTTTCAAAAATGTCAATCAAATTTTTATTATGTTCTTCTAGACTTTTCCCAAAAACAATAATATCGTCTAGATAAACTAAACATTTTTCCATGCACAATCCCGACATTGCGACTGTCATTAATCGTGAAAAAGTTGCTGGGCTTATTTTGAGGCCCATGGGTAGCCTAGTCATTTGAAATTGTCCTGAGGCTGTAGAAAAAGCTGTTATAGGTCTGCTTTTGGGGTCTATTTCGCATTGATAATATCCTTGCGAGAGATCCAAGTGCGTGAAGTACTTAGCTCCCGCTAAAGAGTCTATAATTTCCTCAATATTCCCTAATTCAAACCTATCATCTTGGAGTGCATTGTTTACCTTTCGGTAGTCTATAACCATTCTCCACTTTTTTCTATCATTACACGATTTTTTGGGTACAAGAAGCATTGGACTGTTCCATTCAGAACGAGCTTCCTCTATTATACCGTTTTTTGTCATCTCTTTAATTTGTCTTTCAATTTCTGATTTTTGCGAATGTGGTAACCGATACGGTTTAGTGTACACAGGTTTTGTATTATCTTTGACATTAATCGAAGGTGTCAAAATTTTTGTAACGGTTAATTTGTCATTTTCAAGGCAAAAGATATCATTGTATTTTAAACATATCTTTTTAATAGATTCTTTTTCATTTCCAGATAAATGGTTTAATTTGAGTTCCCTTAATAATTGTTGTGTTCTGTTTGGGATTTCTTTACAATCATTTAGTTGGACTATATCGTAATTGTCCAGTTTCTCCATTTTTGGTTTGATTTCATTTAGAAAAACTGTCTTTTTTGAAACGTTCAAAATTTTTACGGGAATTTTTCCATCTTTTGGATCAACAATCGTATTGGCAATAAATACATGTGGTTTTATTTGTTGGCTCAAAAGAACATGAGGTTCCTTTACATTTACGGTTATGACTGTCGTAAGCTCAGTTCTTGCTGGAACGCATATTAATGAAACTTGGGGTTCATTAAAAGGTATTTCTATTTTTCCCTGGTTTGAATTTGCAATGAATATTTGTCTCCCGAAATGTAAGGTTACTCCATACTTTTTTAAAAAATCAGTACCAAGTAACGCAGGTACATTTGGGGGAAGACCCTTAACAACATACAATTTTGCTGTAAACATTGCATTTTCGTAACACAGGCGTGCATTAATACTTCCTAGGGCGTAAGTTGTTCCGTTTATTCCACGAATTCTGATTGTATCATTTTCATCAATAACCGTTCTCGGTGGAACAAGTTGTGCTGTAATAATGGAACAGCTAGCTCCACTATCCAAGATAAATGGAATTTGTTGGTCTTTGATATAAAAATTTATTGATGGTAGTCGTTTTCCTGAGTTACTCACGAAAAAGATCAATGACGTTTGCTACGTCATCTTCCGGAGGTTCTGGTCTTGGTTGAGGCACAGGGATTGCTACGTTTGCATGTCCCTGCCTTCCTCTATTGTTATGCCCTCCTCTTGGTTGATATTGGTGTTGATTATTATTTGGTTGATTATTGTACTGAGCTTGGTGGTTGTAGTTGTTTTGGTGCTGGTCGTAGTGGTTGTATTGATTTCTACCACGACCTCTATTGTGGCCATAACCTCTGGATCTGTTTCCTCTTCGGAAACTTGAGAATCCTCTGGTCTGGAATCCTCGTCCTCGATAAGGGTTTTGGGGTTTTTGCCTTGAGGGACTAGCATGAAACCACATAGCTGATTCCTCTTCAGTGTTTTGTACCTCTAGCGCATCACTGATAGCCTTCACAAGGGTATTAGGATTACGCGCTTTTAGGAAAAATTGAGTTCTATGGTCTTTCAGACCATTCGTAAACGACTTCACGGCAACGGGTTGCACAATGGCACTTGCCGCTGATTCATCGGAAAAGGTTCCTTGCGATACATGAGCTGCGGATAGTTTCGCCGCCAGCTCATTCATTTCATGTCCATATTCTGATATTGTTTTCTTTTGTTGTTTCATACTGGCCATCTCCGCTTCAATGGCCTGCGGACTAAATTTAATTGAAAATTTGTCTTTTAAAAGTTTCTTCACTTCAGCCAAAGTCGTCGCGGTGGTTATTGCACCGTGAGCTGGACCTGTTAACCTGGTTTTAATAAACTTAATCAATTCTGCATCAGGGACTCCATCAGAGTAGTCCTTCAGTAGATCGATTGTTTCGAAAAATCCAAGCAACCTATCGGCCTCGCCATTAAACTTATCGACGAGCCGTAAGGCTATGCTCAAATCAATTTTCTGTGCCATGTTGATTACTTGTTGCCCAAACTCCTCTTGAATGAACAAATTTTCTAAAATCGAATCGTCCAAAATATTACCGTTTAACCTTTCAATTCCTTCGTTTATGAATTCTTTTAGTTGCCGATACCTAGCAATGAGAGAATTTTGTAACTCTGTATCAAATTTATTTTTTGTTACAATTTCCTTTAATTCTTTATTTAAATTAATCAATGTATCTATTTTAATTTGTTTGGTTGCAGTAGCATAATCACTATATTTACGAAGGTTACTATGCAATTTCAATATTGCATCTTCAATTTGAAAAAATCTGTCCATTCCATTTCATAAAAGAATCGCTTAATCATTTTTTTTTTTTATATTACTTACAATTAAAACTTCCTTTGCATGGAATTCTTGTTGTGTACTGCCCAAGAAAACTTATATGCGTATGTCGAATCATTTGTACATCCATAGTTTTGTTTGTTGTACCTAAAAATTTGACGAACTTTAATATTTCTTCAATTAACTTAATTTTTGTCGATACTTCCCTTTTTGGTTTATCTGGTCAGAAACCGACGACGGTATTCTTCTAACGCCATCCTCAATTCCCCATAATTGAAATTGTAAGTGTCCATGTGGTCGCGTCGTCCGGTTCGCATCACAGCTGCCGATCCAATCTGGAACACCGCTTCAATAATCAGCTCCTTTGCGTGTAATTCCTCGTTACTGATTTCGATCCGTTTCACCAATAATCGATTATAATGGGATAACTCCCTGGTAAAAAACTCTGTACACTGTTTTATTGTTTCTTCGTGTAGATCACGTTTCGCACTCATTTTACAATATTGCTCCTGGCAGGATCGCCATGTCTTGTTCTGACTTCTGGGGAAAGGTTCGGATGAGTTAGTCTGCCACGATTGCCGTTGTAACTAAGAATGAATGATTTATTTCTACTTCTTAACTCAATCGAGGTGGTGTGTCACACGCCTTTTTGCTGCGTGTGCAACTTATAGTTTATCGCACTCTACCGCAATGTGTTTATGCTACCATGCATAAACACGGTCGTTCGAGTTGACTCTATAAACACACAGGCGTAGTCAGGGTGTATCCACCACAATAGAGTGCACCAAAAATTCTCAAATTTTTATCGCTTATTGCACAACTAGTTAGCTCTAAATGGTACAAATTTGGAGTTGATTAGATAAATTTACATGAAGTTAGAGCGATTCTAGTTAAATTATTCATATTTGAGTATTTTTTATTAAACTGCTATATCTCAGAATTTATTGAACCGAATGAAATGAAATTTTGCACATGTACGGCTAACATATTGGTCTATGTAAAACATTTGACTTCACTTGAATATGTTCAAAGAAAACAAAATTACAGCATGTTGAATACTTAATGAAAAAAATCAATCATTTTCATGATCTTGCAAATGTGTAACTAGCGCCGCCTAGTGGCGGAGTTTCAAAACAAGTGCTCCATTTACTTAGAGACTTTGACTTACCAAACAACATTGCCGAAGACACCAACTTTCTAAGTGATCAGAGTCCTGAGATATATGAAATATAAAATTTGTTTGACGTCTAGCACCACCTAGTGGTGGAATACTGAATCAAACGATCCATAACCTTTAGGCCCTTGATCAGCCTAACAACTTTACCGAAAACATCAATTCTCAAAGTAATCAGGATCTTGACAAATATAGGAAGCAAATTTCGACAGTGTTACGTCTGTTTGTCTCTGATTTCACTTCGTTTCGCCTCACTCATTGTCAATTTACTTCCACACTCTTTCACAGTGAGCAGAACAAATAACGCAGTGTGTAATGGCAAACTGTTCTCTGCGTGTGAGTTTGCTCTCTGCGTTCTTTTCATTTCTCATTGCGTAGCCACCTGCTCTTTGCGCTTTACGTTTAGAAACTGCGCATTGCGCGCAGTGAGTGAGGAAATGCCAGCCCTGCCTACATGTGTACAAAAATCCATGAGAATCGGTTGAAAATTGACTGAGTTATTGCAAAAACCAGACCCGTGCAAAAAAAAAAAGAGTCGGTTGTATTAGATATCAAACATAGATCCGCGAGGAGTATTACTCTCAGTGTATTTATTTTCTGAAAGACCTTCAAATATCTTCAAAGATCAAAGAAGACATCATTTCATTCCAACAAACAATTTTCGTCTTAATTTTATGAAAATGAAAATTAGGGTTTGTTAGAAGCCCTTTTTAAAAGTTTTATTCGCATGTAGAAAAAGGATCATCCTATTTTTTGCAATATTCTTCGCAAAACAAATAAAATCTAAAACATTTTCATATATGTAGAAGCTCATACATTAGCAAAATTTCGCAAACTAGGGGCCGTTCATGAATATTATAAATTTTTGTAAAAAACTTTTTTTTTTAAATTATGTTTAAAATAGGATTTTGTAAAGCCGAAAAACATTTTCTATCAGGAAAAAATAGGATGATCCTTCCTCTACATGCATATATAACCGAAATTGAATTTATAGCTCCGTTATTTAATAAAAAAAAATCACAATCAAAAATATAAGGAAATGCATCCAGTTTAACCGTAAAAGAGTTTTCTGTATCTAATAATCTCCAAGTAATTAGAATATGAATATGACAGCCGTTTCATTTTCCATTCGCAAGTTTGGGTAATTTTCTTTGAGGGCTTTGTAGCGTATTTCTTCGCAAAGATTATAAAACAATGTTTGGAATAATTCACAGTAGCTTTCTAAAACATAATAATGAATAATATTATGAAATTAAAAACTTTACACTTGTTTTTCTATCAGTTACTATAACATTTTTTGATGGAATTCATAGAAAAATTTCTACAAAATATGTAACTGTCTTTCATTTCGGTTGGAATGTCACCAAACAGCGTGAATCGGAACGATGTGCAGAGATCTTATGCATCTGCTAATAGCACGTGGCACTGAACTGTGACAGTAGCGCTCACTACTTTCAATAACACAAGTTTACAAAATAAAACTAAAGTCATGAACTTCTGTCAACGACCAACATTTTTGAAGCATAATTTAACGCTGATTTCGAAATCGTGCTTCAAAAAATTTAAAGTAGAACAGTTTTTGAGTTTTAGCCTAATATCGAGTTGGAATATGGAATTTAATAAAATTCAAATAACTTGCGACTTGTTCAATCATCTTTAAATATTTTTCCATAAATTAAAAGCTGAATATAGTACCATTCGGTCATCTGAATGCAAATTTTGCGTCAGATTGATGAAATTCAAGATATTTGCGAGTTTTGGGGACGATCTCCCTAAATTTTAGCAAAATTTCCAAAATTAAATCCAACATGAAGAAATGTATTTTTTTTTTCAATAAAAAAAAAAAACAATTTAAAAATTCTTTCTCAACGTTTATTTGACATATCATATGTAGGCGAGTGACAGTAAAAAAATTCAGCCCAATCGGAACATTGATGACGGAGAATGAGATGTGTGAAATGAGCGACTTTGCTTAAAAAGAGAATAAAAATCGATTTCAAATCATCAACCTTGTATGGAAAGTCGAAAAAAATTCCACTCTACTATATTTTTTCCTTCGAACTCAGGGCATGATTCTACACCAAAAACGATCATCAGTACCGAGTTCAAAAATGCTGTAAGCTAGTGTAATCGAAAGATAATTCGCTTTCAGATTAGTACTAAGCTTCCAGATAGAGTATACTACCCCACTCTCCCCCACTCACGGCGAAGGGGTTTTTCTATAGATTACACGGCACGGCAAGACAACCTCACCACTTCGAGTGATGCTCTCCAAGGTGCTGTTGCTGATGCTACTGAGATGTGCTTCCAGCTTTTCTCGTTTCCCAGTAATTTGCGGCTCCCATGCAGAGCCGTTTACAGTTTGTGAACATGCATACATTAGTGCGGAGAGGAGATTAATTGCTTCAGACAATCTCGGTATACCTTCCATCCAACCCCAACAAGAGTCAGCGTGTATGGAATATGGGCAAGCGAACGTGATTATTTTCAAGATAAATGAGTGAAAATAACTTGACTTGCTTTAAGTTGGTATTCTTGTGGGGGGAATGGTGGCTCTTTAGATTGTTAGGACAAGTGAGAATGAGGAGAGCGGTGGCTGTGGGGTGCTAAGCTGGTCAAACTATCTGAAATAATCAGTTTCCTTGAATGGAAAGTAGCTATTTGGATGAGAAGCAAGGCCCGTATATTAAGATTCTATTATGGCACATGACCAGCAGCAAGTCAGTAGTCAAAATTAGCAGTCAAAGTTATACTAAGACTAAAATTATACGACATAAGTAAACAAAATTTTGTTTATTTTGTAAGTAAAAACTCAATAATTATGCTAAATTAGCATCAAATCTGAGTTTCGTAACTTTTTACAACTTTTTGCTTGTGAATAACCGTAAAAATGATACAATTGCTCTCATAAAACATATATTGAAAGGGATGATGGGATAACATTCAACGCATTTACAGAATAGCATAAAAAAAAAAACAATAGCGAATTTTACAAGGGATTTATTATTACACGACGTCAGCTATGTGCACTCTAATGCATGATAGCCACACATAGTACCCGTTTCTTTTTTGTGTTGCTGCGTTGATTGCTCCCCAAAGTCCACCGCGTTCCTAGGGAACGTCCATAAATTACGTCACGCTTTGAGGGGGGAGGGGGGGTTCAGCAAAATGTGACGACCCATACAAAAATTTCAGAGGTCCAATACAAAAAGTGTGACATAGGGGGGAGGGGGGGTTGAAAATGGTCGATTTTTGCGTGACGTAATTTATGGACGTTCCCCTATAGGTTCAGAGATATTGTTGTCGAAAAATGCAATATTCAAATTTCCATAGGCAATCAACCATAACGACCGAGACCGGCTGGCTGACCGGCATATCAATCGCACGGCGGCATTTAGTGGGATCCAAATATTAATATCCGAAAAATGGGATCGCCCGTCCGTTCGTCCACCAGTTCCGTCATTGGAGATGTGAACAACAGTAGTCTAAAGCCTGCCGAAGAGTTTTGCGACACGCAACGTTGTATGGTGGGATTTCGCGTGAAAGGCACATTCAAATCAAAGAGATTTTGTCGCAACGATAGCGGTAGGTCGACTGAGTGCTTGTCATCGTAGCGTTGGTTTGAGGGAGCCTTAAAACCTCGCTTTGTCCTTTGTTCGACGCATCGTTGCGTTTGGTTATAGAAAAAAAAAGAGATTGGAGAGACGACATATGTGATGATAAATCTCCTAGAGCTACACTTGGGTAAGCCCTGAAAAAGGATAGATTGTTCGATATGAGTTTAAAGTGTCATAAAAACACAAGTAGTGCAAACTCTCCAATGCATGGAATTCTATAGATCCAGACACAAAGGAATGACATGACAGTAAATCAGCATTACATAAGTGGCGTTATCCGAGCACATCGGAGCTCCTCCAGCCCAGAGTGAAACTATGAATCGTGAGAACAGTGTACAGTCTCCCGGTAAGATTGATATGATGTCATCCAAACGTGCACCCAATTGCTCAGGTCCTCACAAGAACATCAAAATTTGAACTTCTATTGAGAGTCGAGTGCTTGTGGATGCAACGGCATAAAAGATTACATTTCGATTCTCTTGAAGTAGAGACAAACAGACGTAACAGTGGTTTTATTTTCTGTGATCATGGCTTTCACGATGATTATTTTTTTTAAACACGGTATCGGAAACAGCTGTAATCATGCATCACAAACTTTGGTCGTTGATAGAAGCTCACGACTTTCGTTTTAATTTGTAAACTAATACGTTCGCCTGAAAACAGAGGAGTGACTACGTTTAATTGCAAGGGGAAGAACAAGTATGTGGAATCAAAGCAAGTTTTTTTATGCGGCCATTCTTCAAATACTTTACATTTAAACATCAGCATTTTCCTCAAAAACATTCAAAAAAATGATATTTTCGAAACATTTTCCAAGAACGTTGATTTTTTTGGGCTGCAAAACTATGAGTCGATAAAGAGAGTGACCAACATTGCGTCCAACATTGTTAAGCGTTAATGCAGGTTACACAATTAAACCTGAAGTGTGAAGAATTGGCCTAAGTTAAAATTCACGAATAAAAAGAAATTAAAAAAAAAAATAAACCTGAACCACTGGGAAGCTGCGCAGCAATTGCTGTGGCAGTCAGTCTGGGAGTCTAGTACTACAGATATCGCCCTGCTAGCTGACCCCTACCCACGGTATACGGCGAGTCGATAGAGGAAGTGGATCTGACAGTGGCGCATGCAATTGGCATAATCGAAGACTGGATGAGGTCTCGTCAGCTGGCACTTGCTCACCACAAGACGGAAGGGTGGTGGTGGTGAACAACCGCAAGTCTGAACAACATGCGGTGGTCACCACAGGCGGGTGCGCTCACTGAAGCAACTCGGAGTCATGATCGATGATAAGCTGAACTTTGGCAGCCACGTGGAATATGCTTGCAAGAGGGCAAGCATGGCGATTATGGCACTATCGAAGATAATGTCAAATAGCTCGGCAATAGTCTCGAGTAAGCTTAGACTTCTCGCGACAGTAGCGATCTCCATACTACGGTATGGTGCCGCTGCATGGTCGAGCGCGTGCTAGAGGTCAAGGGAAACGTAGAGCGGCTCGAAAGTACACACAGGTTGATGGGCCCTAGGGTCATCAGCGCATACCGTACGGTGTCAAAGGACGCGGTATGCGTGCTGGCGGATATGATGCCCATAGCATTTGTGGTGTCAGAGGACGAGGAGACGCGGCACAAGAGGCACGAGACGGATTGCCAGGACATCGTCGATGCTGAAATGGCAGAGGGATTGGTCATCCTCCAGCAAGGGTAGATGGACACACAGGCTCATACCGAGCGTGTCCAAGTGGACGAGCAGGCCCCACGGCGAGGTGAATTTTCACTTGACACAATTTCTGTCAGGCCATGGGTGCTTTAGGTGGTATCTGCACAGATCGGACATACAGGTTCTCCTACATGTCCGGAGTGTGCAGACTGCGATGAGACCGCGGAGCATGTGCTCTTTGAATGCCCACGCTTCGTGTAGCAAAGGTCGAGTATGCAGGAGGTACAGGGGATGGCCAAAATGTTTGGGATAGGCAACATTTTTTCACGTACAAAAAAATTCAACATGCTGTAACTTTTAATAGAGTGCATCAAAAAATCTCAAATTTTGACTGTTTGTCAACCTATTACATGTGCATCATTGGTACAAATTTGGGCTTGATTGATTAATTTTTTGCGAAGTTAGAACCGTTCGGCTAAAACACTATTATGTAGGCTACTCATTTTTGAACTGTCATATCTCGGAAACCAGTGAACCGAGTTGAATGATTTTTTAACGTTTATCAACAATATATTGATATTTAATACGACGTTATTAAATGTTATATTTTCTCCATATTGAGGAAAATAAGTCAAATTTATAATACCACACAAAAATTACTAAATGTGTTCTTCCTTCAATCTAAATAGGCTCTAAAATATCTGATTAGAGATAACTTGAGAACAGAAGTGGAAAATCTTTGGATATCAACACTAAAATTTATTGACATTGATGTAAAAAAATTACATTTTTTCGAGAAAAATCGAAAAAGTGTCAATCCATGATAACTTTTTTCAACGTTTAAAAAGTACCTATGTTTTAATAGTTTATGAAGCATTTACATATTGTTAGTGTTCGTTCAAAATTTCATTCAATTCGGTTCACTGGTTTCCGAGATATGACACCTCAAAAATGAGTTGTCTGAAAAATAGTGTTTTACGCGAACGGTTCTACCCAGACAACCAGTAATCGTATGAGATGTTGCATAGGATGATAAAGTGGAGGCCATATCGTCCCCTTAATGCTAGAACTAGGTAACTGGTTTTGGGAAATCGCAAGAAATTTGTTTATATCTGAACGAACACCACAATAAACACAAGTTTGTCGATTGAAAATCCGAAAACACATATTAATTCAACTTTTAAGACCAACAAAAAGTTTGTTTTATACCAAGATAAGATTTACCAGCCAATTTTATCCACACTTTCCAAAACGAGTTACCTAGTTCTAGCATTAAGGGGGCGATATGTGTGCATGCCTCCATTTAGCGCATGTAAAATGTACGCATATCGCCTCCACTTTAGCACCTTATACAACATCTTATACGATCACTGGTTGACTGGGTAACTTTGCGAAATATTAATCAATCGAGCCCAAATTTGTACCATGATGCACACATAATGGGTTGACAAACAGTCAAAATTTGAGATTTTTTGATGCGCTCTATCAAAAGTTACGCCTTGTTGAATTTTTTTGTGAGAGAAAAAAAAGTTGCCTATCCCAAACATTTTGGCCATCCCCTGTATGCGGTAGAGATATCACTCCCGACAACATTGTTGAAAGGATGTATACGGGGGAGGACAAGTGGGATGCCGTTTCTTCCACGGTATCTCGAATCGTCCTGGAACTACAGAGAAAATGGCGAGCCGAACAACAGCTAGTTGAGTTGGCTCCCCCTTCCCATCCAGGAGCTTGAGCCCAACGGGTAGTCTATGTACTAGCCAGGGCCCAAGCCTCCGAGGAAGAGCGAACAACTTAAGGCGGTAGCAGGTGGAACGCTTACCATTAGAGTGTACTCATTGTACGAAGTCATCCCCCTTCTTGAAGTCATCCCTAACGGGCGTACCGCGAAGGTAAAGGAAGAGAGAGCTAGAGGTTTTAGTGTCGACCCCACATAACCTGAAGACCCACCTCTCGGGTATCTGTAGAAGCAGATTTCCTCTTTCTATATAAAAAAAAGAGATGTGTGCTTAGCTAGTAGTGCAGGCTGGGCACTGTTGTCCTTCTGACGTCTCAAGCGTATTTCACCACGGAGGTGCGGCTCAAACTTTGGCAACAATGATATTGTGATTGGGGGATCGCTGTTTCCTCATCCACTAGTGCACATCTTCATCTGCTGAAAATGGAAATGATCATCATCTCTATATCAGCGAGACCCGGCTACGCGTTGCTAGGATCCATCGATAGTAGGAGAAAACCCTTCGTCGAGGAGCTAGAGAACCGTTCTGCGGATATTCCGGATGGTGGAAGCGTAAAAGATCAGTGGAGCGCTATCAAAAACGCCTTCATTGCCTCTGGCGGGAATAATTTTGGTGAGCTACACCCAGAGAAAACAGTGGATCACAGATGACACCCGGAGGAAGATAGTGGAGCGAAGAAACGCCAAAGCCGCGATAGAACGAGCAAAAACAAGAAGAGCCAAAGCCGCAGCCCATCAGCTCTATTCGGTCCTCGAGAAGTAAGTGAAAGTGTCCGACCCAATCCGGGTTGTCGCTGGAGTGAGGCAAGGATGTATACTATCTCCGGTACTGTTCCTCATCGTAAACGACGAGATCCTGGTAGGTGCGATTGCGATTGATTGTGAACCAAATCGTGGGTTGCTGTGGCAACCCATTAGGTACTATGGAGCACGTAAATGACTTCGAACTGGCTGATGACGTTGCTTTCCTAGCTCAACGGCGCTCTGATAAGCAGAGCAAGCTCGATGATCTTGCCATTCGCTCCTCAACGGCAGGTCAACAAGGCCAAATCGTTGGATGTAAACACGGCTTCCAGCTTTACGGTAGCTGGACAAGCAGTGGAGAATGTTGAAAGCTTCCAATAGATTGGTAGCCGAATGGCGGCCGATGGTGGCACCTAGATCGGCATAGGTGCACGGATCAAGAAGGTGATGGCTGCCTGAGACTGAGATAAGAGCAACAAAAAGGCCTGCTTTGAAGACTGTCAGAGTGCCAATGCGAATCCGTGGGGTGATGTCTACAGGATCCCAAAGCAGCACCTGCAGCATCATCCAGAATGTAGCTTTCTGTGCTTTGGTCTAAATGAGTTGCACTAGAAGCGCACGAAACTTCCATCTTGTCAGTTGAGTTGCATTTCAACTCCGAAATTCGTAAAGTTGCGGCTTTGTTTCATAGAAATCACAAATTACCACGTGTTTGACATCGATTCGTGGAGGCGGAGCTTACTTGTTGCTCACAAGTGATAATACAGTCAGCTTACATTAAATGTGTTATGTAACATGCATGAAACATCTAACTCTGGTTTGTTTGTTCAGATTAGGTTCCAAATGCGTCACAGAAAACTTGAGCGTCTTTTCATTTTGACAGTTCTCTAACTTGTGGCAAAGAAGGTGCAATAAAGTAACAAGTGATTTCAGTAGCTTTTATGGTGCGTTGAGCATCGATTCTCTCACAGAGCTCTTGGTGTAGTATGTAAGGTGAGTACATAATACTCCTGGTGTCCATGGTTCGAATCTGGACAAAATCATTTTCCATTTTTTTATCATTCCTCTTCGTTTATTTTGCATAAGAATTCAGAATCTGCGCTTTTTGGGTTTCAAAGAAGAAGCAATTGTGCTCTGTCGTCCGTAATACGGACAGTGAATAAATCGCAATAAGGTTGCTGTTACCCCAACTAACAATCACTCATTTAACAGGCACCATTATGACGAATCAATTCAGCATAATGTTTAATAACATTTGAATTACTTTCACGTACAACCTATGTTCGGGTTTTGTTCACACAAATTTGGAGAAGTTATAAAGCATCATGTTGTGCACCAACTTATTTTTTTGTTGTTCAAAGCGTTTTACAAATGTACAAGAAAGTTGTTATTAAGCTTTGGCAAAAATGAATGAAAATAAATAAAATGCAAAAATGATGAAACTCTCACGAGAGTAATTATTTGCTCTCATGTTGAGAACACCTATTACGAAATAAGAACTACTTATAAATTTACCTAAATCCGGATTAGAACTCGAGACCTGTCGATTGCCAGCCGCATGCCTTCATATCTGCGCCATCCTAGAGATGGTGAGATGCAGCACCCAAAGCAAAACATAATCTTCCCATGACTCAATAATGATCACTGCTGAACTTGTGTTCAGCAGTGGTGAATTAGCACAGCACGTGGTAATCAACTGAACAACGCCTTATACTTAACAGCTGTTCAACTCAAAACGCGTGTTTTCCATTCCGATTTCGCTGTCAGAGTATTTGTATCGCACGGTGAGAAAACTTGTATCGAATGCGGCCAAAAAGTGTTGGTCCCTATTGAAGATATTGTTTCCAGACGAACTAATTGCGATTTGAATATGTTTTTAGTTTTATTTAAAAATATCGATCTTTAAAAATGTATGACAATAAGTGGTGCTGTATGGTCTTGGACATGGTGCATTCACTGCATCTGTTCGGGTAATATACTCATGCTCAGTCTAAGATCCGTTAAGAAATTGTTTCATTTATGCTTTTGTCATGGAATCTTTATATTATGTTCAATAAATAGTGCATAAGGATGTTTAGGGATACTTGAAGTGTGTCGATTTCTGAATGCTGTTTAGTTATCTAGGTGGCTGTGGGAACAATATTCACGACAGCACTGAAATGTCAAATGCATCGATCCAAGCGTCTCGTACAATCGAACTGCTGACTAATAATAATAAATAAATGCCTCATATTTACGTTGATTACGTCTCTTGGCACTCAATGTTAAACTACATAATTCTAATCCGTTTTATTTTATGTGATTCATTTAATATTTTGGTTCATTGATAACTTGGTTGTCTAAACAGTTTTAGCCATGATTTATCCCATAATCCGAACAAAGTTTCGAGTCAAACTATGACGGGCTGAAGGCGTTTATTTGACAAGTGAAAAGTACATTGTTCAGGAGCATATGCTTATCGATACATCAGCTTAATAAGGTGCAGACATATGTTTTGTTATACTATTTTGTTAAGGAATCAATGCTTGTCGAATAAATTTCTTGTTAAAATTTTGAAAAGTGTTTTAATTTATCATTGTTGATACCGGTGAGGAAAGTCGAACATTGACTATCTTCTCAATCGAAAAATCATTTAAACTGTAATGTGTAGAGCATAATTTTAGTTCAGCTATCATTACCATTATTAAGCAACAATTCAGCAAGCTTGCTTGTTTGTGACTTGAAATTGTTAGTTGGGACTGGCTTACCCAAGCAGCACCTGCAACATCATCCCAAATGTGGCTTTCTATTCTTTGGCCCAAATGAGTTACTCTAAAAGCACACGCAACTTCCACCTTGCCAGTTGAGTTGCATTTAAATTCCGAATTTCGTAAAGTTGCTGCCGTGTTTCATAGGAATCACAAGCTACCTCGTGTTTGACGGAGGCGGAGCTTACATATTTCTCACAAGTGACAGTACAGTCAGCTTGCATTACATGTGCTATGTAACACACATGAAACACCTTACTCTGCTTTGTTTGTTCAGCTTAAGTTCCAAATGTGTTGCGGAAAACTTGCGCATTTTTTCATTTTGACAGTTCTCTAACTTGTGACAAAGAAGATGCAATGAAGTAATACATAACTTTAATAGCTTCTATGGTATATCGAGCAGCAATTCTCTCACAGAGCTTCTGGTGTAGTATGTAAGGTGAGTGGTTAATACTCTTGGCGTCCAAGGTTCGAGTTTGGTCATATTTTTAACATTTTTTTTATCATTCCTCCTAGCTCAAGTTGTATAACGATTCAAAATCTGCGCTTTTTGCGTTTCAAAGAAGAAGCAATTGTGTTCTGTCGTCCTTAGTACGAACAGCGAATAAATTGCAATGATGTTGCTGTTACTGGCTTGGCAACAAGTCGTGTTGCTTGGGTAGCAACAAGTCGTGTTGCTTGGGTCATGATGACCAAAACGAGAGGTGCAATGACTGGAGCAATCTCCAGAGATGTTGAAGGGGATTGGAGGACTTTTTCCGCGTCATGATCCTAGTCCTTGGCGAGTCGGTTTTCTCGATAGGGCGATGGAAGTGCGAGTGAAAAATCCGGGATCAGAATCGCGCTACAATATTCGTTGGTCAGTCGGTTTCCACGGAAGGGCGATGGAAGTGCGAGTGAAAAATCCGGGATCAGAATCGCGCTACAATATTCGTTGGTCAGTCGGTTTTCTCGGTAGGGCGATGGAAGTGCGAGTGAAAAATCCGGGTTCAGAATCGCGCTACAATAATCGTAGATCAGTCGGTTTCCACGGTAGGGCGATGGAAACGCGAGCACGAAATCCGGGATCAGTGGTCATCGTGATCAAATAAATCATAATCGTGATGAAGACCGCGACGTGTATTTACATATAACTAGTAGATCATATCACCTAACAGAGGTGGGTCCTAGATCCACACCTTACCCTACCCTACTAACCACCATTCCTTCTCGTGACAACTGTGGGGATGCTGTGGACTCCACGGTTTCTAGTAGCAACGGTTGTCGAACTAACATTCCTTCCCTTTCCTGATGACCGTAAGGACGTGGCCAGCGCCGTTATTGACTTTAAATAGCTGAACTCTCGAATTGTGCACATTGAGAATGGTTAGCTAGTCCCAAGCTTTCACATTCATTGGCTCTCTGTGCAACTTCGATTGTTCTGGTCAATCACGGAGTAGCAACTACGATGTGTACGGTTATCTTTGCTTTGCTTTGCTTTGCTTTGTCATGATCCTAGTCCTTGGTCTCCTTTCGTAGGACAGCCGGGGACTGGGGCTGGCAATGAGGAGAGGGTCACCGAACTTGCGGGGATAGCTAAGTCCCTTAGCGTAGGTAAGACCCCAGGTCCGGACGGAGTTCCAAACCTGGCCTTAAAAGTAGCTATTGCAGAGGCTCCCGACTCCCGAGATGTTTAGGTCTGCTATGCAGAAATGCCTGGACGAGGGAGTTTTCCCAGAAGCTTGGAAGAGGCAGAGCCTGGCAAAGGCGGGGAAACCACTCGGAGACCCGTCGGCATATAGACCAATATGCTTGATAGACACGGCGGGGAAGGTGCTAGAAAAGATCATCCTCAATAGAATGTTAAGATTCACCGGGGGCAAAAATGGTCTTTCGAGTAATTAGTACGGCTTCCGGAAGGGGAGGTCCACGGTAGACGCTATCTTGTCGGTTACAAAAACCGCCGAGAAAGCACTCGAGCCTAAGAGGAGGGGAATTCGCTTCTGTGCGGTAGTGACTCTGGATGTAAGGAATGCGTTTAATAGCGCCAACTGGTCTGCTATTGCCGATGCGCTCTTGCGTCTGGGGATACAGACAGGTACCTGTACAAGATTCTCGAAAGCTACTTTCAGAATCGTGTACTAGTTTACGACACGGAGGTGGGTCGGAAGTGCTTTCACATAACCTCAGGAGTCCCGCAAGGTTCCATCCTGGGTCCAGTGTTATGGAATGTCATGTACGACGAGGTGTTGAGGTTAGAGTACCCAGTGGGAGTGGAGATTGTCGGATTTGCCGACGACATTACGCTCGAAGTATACGGTGAAACGATCGAGGAGGTGAAGTTGACTACCGACCACTCGATCAAAGTTGTGGAGGCATAGTTGCGGTCCAGGAAACTGGAGCTGGCTCACCACAAGGCAGAGGTGACGGTTGTTAACAACCGGAAGTCAGAGCAGCAGACGGAGATCAGTGTAGGAGAGTGCACTACCCTGTCAAAGCGCTCCGTCAAACATTTGGGCGTGATGATCGACGACAAGCTTACCTTCGGTAGCCACGTCGATTACGCCTGTAAAAGAGCCTCCACAGCTATTGCGGCACTGTCCCGAATGATGTCCAATAGCTCTGCGATGTACGACAGTAAGCGCAAACTTCTGGCTAGTGTTGATACGTCCATACTTAGGTATGGCGGCCCGGCGTGGGGCACCGCGCTAAGTACTGAATGCTACCGACGGAAGCTGGAAAGTACTTAAGGCTTATGTGCCTGAGGGTTACGAGCGCGTACCGTACCGTGTCACACAACGTTCTCTGCGTCATTACTGGTATGATCCCTATCGGCATCCTTATCAGTGAGGACATGGAGTGCTTCGAAATGCGCGGCAAAAAAGACATACGCAGGGCTGCCAGGATGACCGCCATGGTGAAATGGCAGCGCATATGGGGTTGTCCATAAACCACGTGGTCATGAGGGGGGTTCGGCCAATGACCTGACCATTTTGTATGGACGAAAAAAAAAATTTGTATGGACTAATGACCACACGGGGGGGGTTGAGAAGTCCCAAAAAATGACCACGTGGTTTATGGACAGCCCCTATGGGACAGTTCCACCAAAGGAAGGTGGACCCATAGGTTGATACCGAGGGTAGATAGTTGGATTTAGATTTAGTTTAGATGCGGTACAAGAGGTGGTCCAGGGGTTCGGAGTCGGCTTCGTAGGTCATTCCGGTGCACTGCGGTTGAAATCGACCCTTACAGCGATTAAGTGGCCCTGGAGAGGAAGTTCTGGTATCGTTGCGTCGGTCTACTGGGTTGCATCCAAGCCCGCGGTTGGAAAGGGCTCCCCGGTAAGGGGCTGTTCATAAACCACGGAGAACAATTTCATCATCTTAGACCCCTCCCTTCCTCCAAAAAGTTTACGTGGTTTATGAAGGGCTGGATCAGGTGAAGACCCTACTGTCAGCAACCTTTTGGTGCAGCTGATAGAACCTGAAGGGTAGTGATACCCTTGCCTTCAGCAGGTCAGATCTGGTTGCACGTAGTCATCGGTTCTTGATGTCTGCAAGACAGTTGGGCGCGGGCGTGGGGTTGACCCTGCCTGCCTTCCGAGGACGAAGGGAGTGGTGAGGACCACTCGAGAAACTGGCTAAACGCCAGCATGTTATCGTGATGGACTCTCGAAAGCGAGTCATCGATGTTCGTTGTTGCTAGGCTACGCAACTATCCTTCAGGGTGCACGAGACCCTCTCTGAAGCAATTCCTTCTTGGTGGTTCCGGAGAGACGAAGGGTTTGGTGACCATAGGAATGTTGTTAAGTGGGTCGAGGAGAGAGTAGTCCTGGCTTTTACTTTCGTTGTAGAAGACGGACTTAAACTCACAGGTCACGCGTTTTTTCGTCTCCGCGAGTTTTGCAATCGGCCGGTGTGAATTTACTGATGGTGCTACGCCATGTAAAATTTTACTTTGGAAGTGTATGCAGGAGACAAACAGCTTTATGGAATTTGGAGCTCAGTGCAATTCGCGTTGGCGCTGCTTGTCAATGGCAAGAAACCGCTCGTTTTTTCGGTTCTGTTCGGCAGCGTAGTCGTCGTCGGTTCAACCGCGCCGCCGTTTCCCAAGTGTAGCTGGTGCAGTTCAGTGTACCTAATTCGCGATGGTGATGTCAACCAATGCTCATGATATGGGAAAAAAAATGCTGGAATGTAGAAGATTTGTACATATGATGTTAAGTGTGTTTGTACATATCGGAACAAAAATATCCAGTAAAATAGCAGCCGATTGATTGGGAAAAACAGTAGTGCATGCGATTTGGGCTAAACATTGTATAATTGTGAGCAGATGATTGGTGCCCGAAAAAAGTGCAAGTCTTCAGAAACATGGTGAGATCGTTCCTATCTATATTTGCACATGGATTAATTCAAAACTAGCAGTTATAGGGGATGGTATCAAAACATTTTTTTTTCATTTTGAAGAACTGCAAATTTTTTTATTTTATTTATATTTATAATAAGGGGGAGGAGTCATCATTTCTTTCTCGTTTCAGAGAGCGAGCAATGGCGCTTAAGCCTAGGCTTACGAGCCAGGACATAAGGAATAAATTCCTTTGCCCCATGCCAGGAGAGCATCGATGGAGTGTCATTAACTTTCTTAGCAAAGTCACTCCCAACAGATATACGTATAAACCCAATCCCGCTGAAAATGAAACGGTTGGTACGGTTGTCCCCGTTTCTTCTTTTATCATATTCAAAAAAAAAATGTGTTAATGGCCGAGCGTTACGGTCCATGCAAAAAATTCCGGGTTTTCGTACAAAAAAGCGTTACGGAGGGGGGAGGGAGGGGTCGAATATTGTCGATTTTAGCGTTACGTAATAAATGGATGCTGCCTAATTATGCTATTCATTAGTGAATAATCTAATTGCTGCAAGTTTTTGAACTATCTTCAAACCTAATAGTCTGCACAGTGGGCCTGGCCGTTTTAATATTTGTATCACATCATCGATGATATGCTGCAAATATTAATATTGACAAGAAAATATCAGAAGATGTTCTTCTGATATTTCCAGGATGATTTTCAATACTGGCTGTGCAAGTACTAGAATAGAATAGAATAGAATAGAATAGAATAGAATAGAATAGAATAGAATAGAATAGAATAGAATAGAATAGAATAGAATAGAATAGAATAGAATAGAATAGAATAGAATAGAATAGAATAGAATAGAATAGAATAGAATAGAATAGAATAGAATAGAATAGAATAGAATAGAATAGAATAGAATAGAATAGAATAGAATAGAATAGAATAGAATAGAATAGAATAGAATAGAATAGAATAGAATAGAATAGAATAGAATAGAATAGAATAGAATAGAATAGAATAGAATAGAATAGAATAGAATAGAATAGAATAGAATAGAATAGAATAGAATAGAATAGAATAGAATAGAATAGAATAGAATAGAATAGAATAGAATAGAATAGAATAGAATAGAATAGAATAGAATAGAATAGAATAGAATAGAATAGAATAGAATAGAATAGAATAGAATAGAATAGAATAGAATAGAATAGAATAGAATAGAATAGAATAGAATAGAATAGAATAGAATAGAATAGAATAGAATAGAATAGAATAGAATAGAATAGAATAGAATAGAATAGAATAGAATAGAATAGAATAGAATAGAATAGAATAGAATAGAATAGAATAGAATAGAATAGAATAGAATAGAATAGAATAGAATAGAATAGAATAGAATAGAATAGAATAGAAGACTGACTTAAACCCACACTATCCGGACCTTTCTGTTAAGCAGATTTTCCTCCTAAGGTTTAGAAGAAAAAAAGGCTGCCTTTGCCAATTTAAGAATTGTCTTGAAAATAATCAAATTAGTTGACGCACCAAAACCCGAATTTTCAACTCCAACGTGAAATTTGTGCTGTTGTACGCCAGTGAAACCTGGTGTGTATCAGCGGAGAACACTCAACGGCTGCAGGTTTTCATCATATGCAGCTGCAGTTGACTTATGTGTAGATGCCTGCGGTATATAATTCGTGCATGGTGGCCTCACAATTGGATCTCGTGGAGCTCCATTGCCGATGTCATCCAAAGCCGATAGCGACAGAAATTCGGGAGCGAAAGTGGAGGTGGGTCGGCCACACTCTAGGCAGAGGCGGAAATCTGCAAACATCGCAGCAGACGCAGATCCAGAGGCTCATGGCGGCGCCGCATCAAAAATGAAATAAAGCAAGTCGACAGAAATTTGACCTGGACACATCCCAGTTAACATTTTGGTCTGTATAATTTGTGTTATACATCACCATATAAGAATCAATTCGCTCGTATAAAGTGCACAAAACTGCTCTATACGTACCAAAGTGGAGGCCATATACATACTGAGGACGACTTTTTTGATTTCTTCTTGTCATTAAAACGACTCACCAAATTATCCTTGAAAAGCGAAAAATTCGATTTCCTATGATTATTAATACGATGTCCCTAATAGCATTAAAAAAATAGATCATAGCCTCGAACATGCGACCTCCAGATTCAGAGTCTGATACCATACCACTACATCAGCCAGTCTTCCTTGATAACAGGCGAAATTAGGTCTAATATAAACTCAATCTTCCTAAACAGTTGATATTGAGGATGGACGAAAACTTTTTCTAAGTCATTGCAATTTCGTTCGATGCTTCTCTGATTTGATGTTTTCATCGCATCGCACATCGCATGCATTTACAACTTATGGTGACTTAGAATAACACCAATTATGGCTTGTTTTGTTTACATCGTAACATTCGTCGTTGTCGTCGTCGTCGTCGTCGTCGTCGCGGAGAAAAATTAATTCGTAAATTTATGTTCCGATTCGCGGTCCAGTGAAAACTTTTCGGAAAATCTCGTGTAAGCCTCCAGTGTTTTGTTCAGTGTGCAGCAGCTGCAGATAAACCGCCGGATATTCCTGCACTACTCCGGTAGAGGTGGGCTGTTAATTTCTCTCCTGCCGGGCATAATTCGTTCGATTGTGATGTGAAAAAAAATCGGGGTAGAAGAATGAATCTGGTGCTAAGGTACTGGTCGTGACGTCTATTTGTAGCCAATTTAACAGAATTGATTGATATTTCATGGCATTTTAGTGGATACAATAAAGAGTAAGTATTATCATGAGCTTGTAAAAACACTCTCAAAGGTTGGAAGGTGTCCTGCGCCGGGAAAGAGAATGATGGTGGTCCGAGCCGGCCGTTCATATGTCGATCGAAAGTAGGTATCGTGATTTAATGATTGCCGCGGCGTTGTCGCTTAATAAGTTGATACAAGAGTGTGGCTAATATTGAATTCTACATGAAGAAAAAAATATATGCATATTAATTGATGAAATCAGAGTTTTAGCTGATATAAACTCATTATCTACAGATTGAGTTTTTTGATTGTAATTTCCTCCAAATCAGCGCGATTTTGTTCGATACATCTCCAACCTAATATATGATCTGTCAGTTTGATGCTACTTTCTTGATTGTGAATAACATTATTTACGGTTTGATTTGTTTCCAACATGGATAGTCGTAAACGAATCGCATTGATGATTTATATGCAATTCATTTTGGCGTTCTTGTAGCAAGATGTAACATTTTCTACGATGCTGATTTTGACTGAAAGTATAAGCGATTTCACATGCACTGCCTTATGCGATATGTGGTTTACTGGGATGTCAAGGCGATGACTGGCAATCGCCCAGGATGGAGATCTTTCAATTCGGCACATGACTGAAAGTAAGTAAGTATTTACAATTTCGTTGGTAATTCAAAAAATATCAACGTTCAAATTCTCACGAGGAAAATCTATTCATACATGGCTTTCCTGGAGCCTTTAAACCATCACCAGCATAGAGATTGTGGACGGGCAAAGACCGCCCAAAAATGTTTTTGAGCTCACGCCTACCCGCCTGTGACTGAATTTTCAAACAGGAAATCACCGCTTCCAAGGTCATTACCTCAAACAATGGCAGATTGAAAATCAAAACACGTTCAACTAGACGAGGGTGCCACCAAGCAGAAAAGGAAAAATATGAACACACGCATATTGGAGTCACCGCGCGTTTTCCGATAAATCAATCAATCCTGGCGACAGCCATTTGTTCTCTGTCCTTCGGTGGAGCAGCAGCAGTAACACAAACCGCACTGACTTCCGGTTTGCTGCTGGGAATGGGTAGCCGCGACGCGTTACCGCGATGCCGTCGCAAGCATGTGAGCTCACCATAAATCAAAATCAAGTGAACGCAGCTGAAATTGCAGCACGATTACGTTACAATCTACGCGACGTGTCACCATGCGGAAGCACAGTCAGTGGAAGTAATCCGTGTATGTGTGTTGACTTATGTGAAAAGTACGTGCGGCATGAACGTGTTTGTTGATAGTGTGACGGTTCAGGAAAGCTAAGTTTGAATGTAGAGTTCCCTGGGTGCCTAAATACAAATGGATTAGATATTGGAATAACTAAGTGTAGTGATTCAATCCTAGTTTTCCCGTATGGGGATCACGTAGTTATATAAGATTTTTTATTTATAATTTTGTTAAAGTGATATTCTGAAGAGATTCTTAAAAAGTTAATGGCGTGTTTCTTGTGTACAGTTCCAACAAAACACGTAGTGAAATTGTTGAAACAATTCCAAGCTAAATTTTGAATGCAGTTAAATTACTCGATTTTAAGAGAATTTAATAAATTCTGTAGAAAATTTTATCTTGTTTCCACCAAAATCTACAGCAAAACTGCATGAGAAAGTTTTAATACAAAATCACAATGAATTTTCTCTTAAAAAAAAAATAGAAAATTTATCAAATATTTCTTCAGACAATCATTCAGGGCTTGTTTCAAGGTATCCTTTCAAAAACTCCAAATAAGTTTTACTAAACTTCTTCCTAAATTCCCCCAATCACAATCACTTTCAATCTTTTTAATTTTTAGTCACAGACTCTTCCTCGTTTGAGACCTTACACCAGAAGCAACAAGAAGAAAAGACCGACTCACTGCAATCAAGAACTATTTTCATCAGCATGATTTTCCGAATTAGAAACGAATCTCGTCCGAAATAATCCCGTTCCATTGGCTCAACCTCGGCAGCCGTCCAAAAAAGAAAAACGTCATCTCTCAACTTAGAAGAAAATCCAGACACAAAAAAAATCCCCGCTTCGAACGTTTCTATTTATTGGCGTTCCGGTGCAATACAGCATCGCAGCCAGGAAACAAAAGCAACAAACTTTGACAGCCTTCACTGCCAATAGTGAAAATCCAGGAAAACAGCAGCGCGCGAGAACCAAACCCCGGACTTGGGTGGTGGATAAAAAACGATCGGTAAAGTGCATTGTAATTATTTCCACTCCAGGCGATTTATTTTTAGAGCGGAAAGTTGCATCCCGGTTCAGGGTTAGTCGAAGACCATGATGGTGACGGCGACGGCCGGAAACAGGGTACGAGAGCATCGTCATCGTCGATGTCAATGCTTCCTTTTTTCCCTCTTACTGATTGGTGCACATTTCAGAGTTGTACTGCTCCTAAACTGCTTGTGGCTGGAAGGTAAGGGCTTCAGAGAGAAAAAAAAAACTGAACTTCGAGTAGGATCCGTTCGCTGGTGGAACTATTGGAAATGGCTTAGAGATTAATGAGAAAAAATGTGCTAAACAAAACGGAAAAAATCTCTCGAAGCGGAACGGCGGAAATGTTCCGGAAATTGAAATACCCACCGCTCTGATTGGAATGCGGGAAACAAGGTGTAATGTAAGACGGGATCGACCGGCTGCTAACCTTACCGTTGATTGCAGCAAAACAAAATAGTGAATCGGTTGTCATTGGAAAATGGAGAAATTATTGCAGTTGTTACTCTAATGGATTACCTTGAAGAGGTTAAGGTTTCAACTATCTGTGTTCCTTGAGTTTTCAGATGGCGTTTTTCTCAGTCTTAGATACTCAGGCTTCTGCAAACATCATTACATGAGAATCTCATGGCTTGAATCTAAAATAGGCAATTCCATATTCCGATAAAAAACCGCCATTGTAATTTTTAAGATACATTTTAAATTATTTGTGAAAGTTTTCCATGTAAAACAAATTCTGTAGGAAGCCCTGAAAAAAATTTTGAAGTTATCTCTAGGGAAATATAACAGTCATGATATCGTTGGAGCAGTGGCGTCATAGAGGATGGTCCAAGTTGCTCATTGAGTAAATAGCTCTTGAAAACAAAAAAAGTTTTAACTCCTAGTGTGAGCGCTTTTGAAAACATAACAAAAATAACCTATGTATGGATTCATGCAAGAAAATAGATTCTCAGTAAAATTAGGATTTGTTTCCGCCCTACTAAAAATAAAAAAATAACGCCCATGTTCTACAAAATCTTCTGATATTTCAACAAAAATTTCTTCCAGGGAATTTTAAAGGAATTCTGCAAGAAATACCCAAGTAACACACATGTTATATAAAAGTTACGACAGCGCAAGTTTTGGTTGTATAGAAGTTTATTTTACGTTATTTCAACACTATGTTAGAATTACGTAAAATAAACTTCTATACAACCAAAACTTGCGCTGTCGTAACTCTATTATAACATGTGTGTTGCTTGGGTACCTTCGAAGATTTCCCTTAGAACTCCTTCTGGAATACTTCCTAGGATTTCTTAAGAAAACTTACAGTTTCCATTCAAATTCTCTCCACAGTTTTGAAGAGATTACCCCAGACATTAATTTAAGAATTAATTTAAGCACTTTCTGCAGAAAGTTCTTTCAGAACATCTTCCATGGATTGCTGCAGTATTTGTTTCAGAATTACCCCCAGAATTTCAGAAATGCTTACAGTGATTCCTTCAGGTGTGGAAATTGACAACCTTCAGAAAATCAAAAGTTCTTCCAAAGATTTCTTTAGAAAATCTTTCACAGACTTCTTCAGAAATTCTTCCTATGTTTCTTTCAATAAATTCTTCCTAGAATTCATTTAAAACTTTTCTGTGGATTCCCTCAGATTTATTCATGAGTTTCCTACATAGGATTTCTTTAAGAAACCTTCTATGGATTTTTTCCAAAATTGGATGCCTTCAGAAGTTACTTCAGGATTTAATCTCAAATTCTACCAAGGTTTCTTTCAGATATTCTTCTAGTGACTTTTAAAGAAACTTCTGCACGGCTATCTTCAGGTATTAGTTCAAGAGTTTCTCCATTAATTTCTATAAAAATCTTTAAGGTTACATTTCATGGGTAAGTGAAAGCAGCACAGAGGCAAACCAGTTCGATATAGTATATTAAGAATATAATAGAATACATTTAGGCGCTGTACAAAGTGTAAGTACAGCCGCCAATTGGAATCACGTAGTGCCCTAGTGCCCTAGTGGACATAAGAGCTGTTAAATAGGTTAAGTGGTTAAGAATAAAAATTTCACGGGTCCCTTGTGAAACTCCGCCAGGGATTTCTTTGGAAATTCTTCACACTGTTAACTTAGAATATCCTTCGGAAATTCGTAAATGTATTTCTTCAAGAATCCCATCAGAAATTTAGCAATTGCTCTAGGGATTCCAAAGCAATTTTCTACAGGAATGAGTCCAATAATATCTTCAGGGATTCATTTTGCATGAATTACTCTTGCATGAATTGTTCGTTTAATGACTCAGGCTGGAGTTCTTCCAGAAATTGTTGCGGGAGTACATTTGGAAATTACTTCAGGATCACATATTCCTCCAAGTTTTAACTAGAAATGTCTCGGGATTTTTTTAAGAGTAACTCTAAGAATTTCTACTCGGACTCTTTAAAAATTTGCTCTGGACTCTTTAAAAAATTGCTTCGCCTAAGAGCTTCTACACGATTTATTTAGGAAATATTGTTCTGGCACGGACTTAATAAAGTTCACTGTAGAACTAGTCCATCCAGACGCGAGTCTTCTCAGAAGTCCTTGACCTCTGCCTTCTTCATCAACTTTCTGTGGATAGATTCACTGCATTACACGAACTTCAAGTGCTTAACTTAATTCTGCAACTGGACAGAGAGCAAAACGCATGTACCGCAACTTTGGGATTGCTCTCTCGAGAAGCGAGAGATAGTGATCTACTCATGAGCAGCTAGGAGAGAAAACTGCTCGAAAGAGATCAGAATCAGTGGTTCACCACCTTGAACCGAATTAATATCTCAAGAGTTGTTTCTAAGAATGTTTGCAGAACTGTATCAGGGCGTAAACCTTCAAAAATACGTCCACAGATTGCTCCAGGAGTACTTTCGAAAAACTCCCCAAATATTGTACCAAACACGCACTACTACCATCATGATCCAACATGAGCTCTCCATCGGCATGCCAGCCGACCGACGCGCCAACTGCCTTACGCTGATTGGTTGGCGCCCTTTTCAAACTCCGCCGAATATCATGTCAACAGGGAAGAAGAATAAGAATATCTCCATTATAAATAACGCACCCATTGTACCGATTCATTCATTCATTCAGTTTTTAGCCGTTGTATGGCTCATGTCGAAATAAATCGTTTAGCAGCAGCAGAAAGCAGTTTCATTCCTCCGAAGCAGCCGAACCACTTGTCCTTCTTAGGACAGAGTTATTCAGTCCAACAGGCTGAGCATCGACACCCCAGGCGTTCCTGACGAAGGAACTGGCCGTTCATCCGTGGCATTTCGAAGAGGAATTGGCCGCCCCAGCAGGGATCCTCCAACAGAGGGGATTGCCCTCATCATCGAGAGTCCGTGATCGGACAATTTCTTCAAAAGTTATTCCATGAAGTTACTCAAAAATTCATCTAAAAGTTCTTTTAAAATTTAACAGAGATTTCTTTGGTAATTCTTCCAAGCGTTCCTTTAAGAATTCCTTGAGAAATTTCTTCAGGGATTCCTGTAGAGTTTCCTACAAGGATTTTGTTATTAGAAATTGCTGATGATGTGCCGACAGAAATATTTCCTGGGATTACTTCAGATATTCCTGCAGCGATTGTTTTAGATTTTCCTTCAGAGTTTTTTTTTTTCAGATGTTTTTCAGGAATTGCACAAATCTTCAGAAGTCTTCCATTCTTTAAAAAAAAAACCCTGAAGGTAATTTTAAACGTATCCCTGAATGATTGTCTGATGATATCCCTTAAAAAACTTCTGGAGATTCCCAAAATAAATTATTGAAAATTTCTAAAGGTTTCTCTAGAAGAACTCCTGGAGGAATTCCTGTGATAATACCCGAAGAAAAATCTTAATATATCCCCTTAAGTCATATTAAAATAAGAGAAACATATGGAGAAAGAAATTGCAAGGAAAAAAAGCTTGACAACTTTTTAAAGAGATTCATGGAGAAACCGGAGGAGGAGTTTCTTCAAGAATGTTTTCGAAAATGTCTGCAGAAATGCCTGCTGAAATTGCAAACAAAGAAACATGAAAAAATCTTGGAGGAGTTCTTTAGAGGACTACTGAAGAAATTTCTGGAAAAAATATTTTTTTGAAAGTACCTGGAAGAACTGGAGATATTTATAAAAAATTTTCATCTGCAAAAGCATAGATTCTGCAGCAATCATTGCAAGAATTTCTTAGAGAAACTTTTATAAAAATTCCAGATGCAATTCCGTATTCATTTTTTAAAAAATCCCCGAAGAAAGATCGGAATAAATCCGAAGAAATCTGTGAAGGAACTTCTGGAAAAATACCAGGAGGATCTTGCAGAAGAATCTGTAGAGATTTTCTAGATAAATTTCTAATACAGTATTGTTCCGACTTTATCACGCTCCTATTCAAAAATGCTTTTAACCCTCTAATACCCAACCCCGCCTTTAGACGGGGTATAGTTTGAGCATTTTTGTAATTTTTGTTTCGTGGAAAATCCATTTTTTTATATTTTTGGCTGATATTTAGGACTACATATTTTGTATATCTCAAAATGGTTTTTGATGTATTTTAAAGCGCATTTACATTTTTAAAAAATCATTGAAAAATTGATGTTTTAGTCACCTTTTAGAAGTCATTGTTTATTTTGTATTGAATCGCTATTTTTCCCAATTTAATCTACCCAAGTTTAATAGTTTAAGGGAATTGAATACACTCTAAAACTTTTTTCCTTTAAATACACGGAAAATAAAATTTTCTAAGAAAAAAAATAAAAATGAAAATATTTCAACAATAATCATAAGATCTTAAAATGTTTTCATCTAAAAAAATCCGTACCCAAAATGGGCTTCCAGGAAAAATATAAAAGTATGGGGATGTTCAAAAATAAAAATTAGAAAAATCAAAAACTGAAATTCACGAAATCGAGAATTAAAAAGAATCATCTTCCAAAACATGTTTAAATCGATTTTAGATGACGAAAAATGATATTTAGATCAAAATCAAAAATTTGGGTATTAGAGGGTTAAATATTCAACAAATTCCATGCGCATTTTTAATATTTTTATCGTTGCAAATCGCGCGTTGAACATTCATCTTGTAGAAGACGGGAAACACTTGGTCTCAAATGTAACAGTAAATTATTAAAAAAATAAAGGACTGACGCGCGGAGGGCGTGATAAAATCGGAACATTACTGTAATAATTTTTGAAACAGGTGGAAAAATATATGAAGTATTTAAGGAAACCCCTAGAACAAATTCTAAGAAAAAACTACGAATCTTAGTGAAAAGAATTCTCTACTTTTGAAGAAGCCTTTGCAGCAATACATGGAGAAGTCCCCGGAAATAATACAAGGAGAATTTCTTGAGAAACTCTCAAATATTTTTTTAAGATGTACCTTAGAAAACGCCATGAGGAAACTGTGATAATATTCCTGGGAGAATTCCTTTAGAAATGTTCAAAAAATACAGAAAGAATACATACACGAACTTCTGTAGGAATGCTGGTAGAATTTCCTGAGGAATATCAGAGGGGATTTCTGGAGGAAACTTATGAAGAAGGAAAAATTCTTGAAAGAATCTCTGGAGGGATTCCTGGAGAAATTTTCAAAGAAATACTTGGACAGAAACGCATTTTAAAGGGAATTGGAGGAATCTCCTGTTGAAGTCATTCTAGGGTATTCTGAGAATCTACTTTAAAAAAATCCTGAAAAAAATTGATAAACCCTGAAAAAAATCCATAAAAGCATTTTTGGCGCAATGTTGAAGTTATTTCCAGTGGGGCGTTCAGTATAGGGGGTACTGATATTTGTAAATTATGAGTAACGAGCTTTGATTTTACCATGACAGCAAAGTGGTGGAGGCTGCCAAATTCTCAAAAAGCACATCGGAGTTTGCACAATATTTCCATATGAGGTTTTCGTAAAGCGCTCAAATGATTTTCAGATAATCTTGAGTTATAATGATTTGTTCAAAAAAGGAAACTTGCTCATGAATTGCTTTTGGAATCTTTGGCAACTGATTGGGAGGAATTTAAGCAGAAATTCTTCCTTATGACATACATGTTTTACCAGTACAGGGGCTGCCAAATAGTTCTTCAGTTAATTCTTACAAATTTTATCCAGATATTTCTGCTGCAATATCCCCGGTAAGTATCCCAGAATTATTTACATATTTCTCCAGATATTTGATACGGAATTCCACTTATTCGCCTGTCCTCCTAGAATTTTTCATTTCTCTCAGGATTTTTGAAAACTCTCACTCAAAATAATAGTACAGTGGTAGCCCAATTTTGTCTGCGTGTTTTGAACAAGAAAAATATGTCATCGAATGAGTGTAATCTGTGTTTAACCTTTTAATTCGCCCTGTTTTGCTTATAGTTAGCTAAAGCTTCTGCAAACTAACTATCCAACATTTGTTTTGCCTTAGTTCTTCAAGGGATTGCATTCAGCAATCTCTTCATGAATTTTGCCATAGATTGCTACAGGAATTTATCAACGAATACTTCCATCAATCATTCCTCAAGGGATTCCTACAGTGATTTCTTCCTCTTCTTCTTCTTGGCGATACGTCCCAACTTGGACAAAGACTGCTTAGTAGCTTATTTAGTATTCTACGAGCACTTCTTCTGAGAAGACCATTTTGCATGTGCACATCGTGTGGAATTCTAGGTCCAAGGAAGTCAAGGAGATTTACAGGGATTTATTAAGATACTTTTTCTTGAGACTTTTTCAGGGTTCCTTTGGAACTCTGGGGATCCCAAAAGGGATTTCTCCACATATTTATCCAAGGATTTCTCCTTGAGGAGCGTTTAGGGAGTTTAAGGGGGTTTCAGGGCATTTCAAGGGGTGTACGGGGTATATCTGGTGGGTCTCAGGGGTATTTCAGGACGTATCGAAGGGTTCCAAAGCGGCCAAGAGCGTTTCAGACAACCCTATAGAAATCCTGCAGAAATATCTCTAGGGATAGATAAAAATTGTGCAGGATTTCTCCAGCACCAGAAATTTCTCCAGTGATTCCTTCAGGGATTTTTGCGGGAATTTCTCCAGTTTTTTTTTCTGAAGATTTATTTGGGGATTTCTCCAGTGATAATTCAAGGAAACCGGGAACCAACCAGTTGAACAATATTGAAAGAAATAAAAAAATATGAGAAACCTTTTCCGACATAGTTAAAACTAATAGCTTAGGTGTATAACTTTTTTTTCAACGAGCTACTAGTTCGGAATGTGTTCACTACATGGCGCTTGTGTTGTACTGAGCTACCAGTTTGGTTTGATGCTTGTATATTTCACGTTATGGACCACGTAGAAGGATACTGTCTTCGGAAAAGTTTCTCAGAAGAATTACGACTTTCAGCCAGTGTTATCAGATACCAATTAGATCTTAGTTCTGATATATCACGTTATGGATTACTTAGAAAGATTCTATAATCAGCAAAATAGCACGAAAGCGTCTAACTTATTTCTTTCAACACAAAAGAGAAACCCTTTGGATTTTATGGCAAATCCTTCAGAAACTGTTTCAACATTTTTTTATCTATATTAACGAGATTTTAGCCCTAGCCCAGGTAACAATTTGATGCTGTACAAACGTTTCTCCAATTATTTTAAATCAGCCTTCATTTGGACAAAAGCTTAGCACATTGGTACAATCCTTTATTCAGCTCATAAACATCTAATTTGGGTGATTTTATTCAACCTTCAGCTGATTTGAGATTCTTTAAAAGGCTGTTTTAAGGCTTAATATGCGCTTAATCAGTAATCAATTAACTTTGATAATTATGTAAAAATATAAATAAAAACCTTTTCCTGAGCCTATTTTTACCATTATCTGCTTCTATTTCAAGAGAAGATGTTTTGAAATGTATAAAATCATCTGTGGGAAAACTGGGAATTGAAATCGGACCTCCTGTTAATAGTCACTCACCTTAGCACCTATACCTCACATAATTGTATACGTATGCTCACAAACAAGATCATTACTTGTTGTGTCAGAATAGTCAAGAACATAAGTTGAACTAAGCCTGTATTAGGGCTGAACAAGCGATGTTGACTTCACTAGAACATGCTTGGGTCAGCTGTCAAATAAAAAATGAATAAAAATTGAACAACATATGATTATTTCTGCATGTTGGTGTATGCTTTAAAGCTGGTTACACCGATGAAGAATACCTATTTTATTTAACTTGATATTCAGTTATCTGTGTATTGCTTATTGAGAGGCTGAACAAGCCACACTTCAGACCAATGTTCAGCTGTCATTGTGTTCAGCCACTGACACCAACAATCAGCCACTGTTCAGCTAATACTCTTACTGATCAGCTTTCATTTTTACTTGGGAGGCTAGTTCATCTCGGGACCCACGCTTTACTTCTTTTTTGATGGAAGATCCCACATTTTGTGAGTTTGTCGAGAGTAAGTCCTCGGCGTGATAGTCAAGTGTTCTAACCATCACACAAGGTCCGCTACCTGTTTTGGCAATTCGTTTGGTAGTCAGCATTTGCAATTAGCAATTCCTTTGAAAAACTCTTTAATGATTCATTTGAAAACTCATGAAAAATTTCTTCGGTTATTTGAGAAATTATGTAGAAATGTATATGGAAACTTCCTTGAAAAATTAATTGAAAATTTCTTCGGAATCACTTCCGCCACCTACTTAGGAATTTCATCATCAGAAATTCCTTTGAGATTGTTTAAGCAAATTTATTTGGAAAATCATTAAGCAATGCTTTTGCGGATTCCTTTCGCAATTTTTCCTGTTTTTTTTTCAGAAATTTATTTCGGTAGGTTTTTCCTATCGTCTTTGAAAAAATCCTTCCATAACAATTCCCTTCCCATGAAAAGTTCTGCTTGATTTCCGTTAAAAATTTCTTCGATAATTCTCTCTGTAAATTATTTGTAATCTATTTGGCAATAGCATTAGAATTTTCGTTCGATAGTTCCTTCAAGAATTCATTCAGTAATTATTCTGGAAATTTATTGGAGACTGTCTTTAAAATTTCACCAACAGTTCTTTAATAATTTCTTTCGGTAATACGTTTTTGAAATACATCTTCGGAAATATATTTGGTCTTTCCTTTGGATTTTTTTTTGAGTTAATCCTAGGGTATCCCTCACCAAATTCTTCATCATTTTTTTTTTTGAAAATTCTTCGAAAAATTACACGAAAAACCTCGGAGATTTCTTTTTAAATTGTCAATGATTTTGAAAGGGCTCCTTCTACTTAACACATAACCATTTTTCTCACCTAGATTTTGAAAAGGGCGTACGAAAAAAGCCTTATTTTCTCCTTAAAAAAATAACTGGAAATTGTTGGATTGAAATTATGTCTTCTGTGGTGTTCTGAGATATGTTAAGGATTTTAAGAAAAAAAAACTTTTTTTCAAGAACTTTACACTTCTGCAGAAAGCTAACTTTATGTTTCATAATTTTACAAGGTTCAATTTTTGGTATAAAAAATATCAAAAAAATTGTCCTTCTGCTTATTTTAAAAATTGATTAAGAATAAAAATACGGGAAAAAATAGTTCGGAACATTTGGCCATCCTAGGCTATTGGATAAACTTTAAGGCTGGAAGACAGGAACTTAGGAACAACATAGGGAAATTTCATTTGATTTGAAAAAGGTCGCGACCATGCGTTGAGCTGTAAATTCTCTAATATCAATCAAAATTAAAATCAGGCAATTCATGTGTTTACACAGAAAAACGTTTGAAAACATCATGGTACTAATCACCTTCTTAAAAAGTTCTATTGCTTCTGTCACGTTAATGTCCCTAAACACCCTCTTTAGAAAAAAAAAACAGTCCCGTCATCATTTCATTAGCTTCACCTCTCGATCCCTCTTTTTTATACCTTTCACCAAAGCGAGCATCAAGCTAATCCCCGCAAGTTTCATCCTCTATCTATAACCACTTTCACACTCCTCGATAATGAGTGTGATTGTTGTTCTTGTTGTAGAGAGACCTGCGATGGCACACTGTGAAAGGGCTGACCGACCGTATTTTTTTCTACTTCCGCAGTCTCATCATCATCATCGTTCTGTCCAGTCCACCTATTCATTTTTTTCCCTGATAGATAGGTACCATCCCGCCCGATAGTCAAGTCGCAAAAACCTTCAACTCAACGGCAGTAGTGGCCTTGCTCTCGGTGCACGATGCTTGGGAAAATTTTGCATTTTGAAGCACTGGTAAAAACAGCTACCGGGAAAATATGACGGCGTGGAAAAGTTACAAAGACACTATAGGGATTGGATGGCTAGTGAGGGTTGTGAGCGGCGAAAGAGAAAAAAAACGCAAAAAGATGATGAGGAAGTACTTTCAAGCGTGACAATATGCTGGTTAGAGAGGGATCCATGATCTACCATTTTTTCCCTCAACCAACGAAACGGACGTTTTGTTCTGAACAACGTGCGCTTGTGGCCAAGTCACCAACGAATAAAGCTCAACGCTGGGTTTCATGCTTGGGATGACGAGCGGAATTATGGTGGCGAGAGGGATTTTCGGGTTAAGGGGAAATTAAAGAATTTTTTAATATTTTCCAGCATTTGGGTAGGGTTTGTGGGCGTAAGTGGAGAATGGGAGTTCGTCTTTTTGCCATGAAGAGCGGCCGATGCTCTGGCGTGGATGAAAAAGTGGCGGTTTTGTTTTCCGACAGTCACTCTTTTCGCTCGAGTGACGGATTGTTCAGAAAATTCTCTCCGACGTAACGCCAGGGACAGTGTTTCGGTTCGTTGAGTGTTTTTAACTCAATTGAGATAAATGTGTCTATTTGCCTTTGTAAAACGCGTAACAATCCATTGATCAACAAATTATATCATTCCCACTTACTCTACTACACAATCACGAAAAAGAGCAGGATGGAAGAGAGGACACTAACCCCTATTTTCAAAATATCCAAATGTGTCTTGTTGGTCCGGTCAGCAAGGTTTTGGATTGTTGATTCGAAGACAACTGGTTTGATTCTCGATCCCCGGACGAGAGTTGCTTTCGGATTCCTTCCAGGGATTCTTTCCGAGATTTCTGCAGGAAATTACTCCTGGAGTTCCTTATGGGGTTCTTCCAAGTATTCCTAAAAGAGAACTACTAGTGTTCCCCTCAGAATATGTTTTTAGATTCATCCCGGTATTGCCAAGGAATTCCTCCAGGGACTCTAAAAGCAATTCCTCCTGGAATTCCTGGAGGGATTACCCCTAAAATTGGTCTAGTAGAAGATAAGGTTAGCCGAAAGAGAGATGGAGCTGTGTAAATAGGAGTGTTCATGTTGTGGGCTCGGAGTCAGTTTGGCTTTCTATTCCGCAGAATTGTTACCTGTTCTGTGGCTTAGTTGGTTAAAGCGCCGGTGTAGCGAATACTGTGTTGTGGGTTCTAATCCCACAACGTTTCAATTCGCCAATAAATCAACATTCTGTGTCTTCTAATTTTCAAGTTTTTCCAAGTACGCTAGATTTCTTCGGTAATTTTTACAAGATTTCCTCCCAAGATTTCGAGCTTTGATGAAGTTTCCAATGTCAGGATCGAAACGTTCGAAACGTAATGATTTGAAATAAAAAAATGCTTTTTTTGTGACTGAACGCCGAAAAAACACCAAGTTTCCTCCCGTGATTCGTTTAAAATTCCTCCAGGGATTTTTTTTTTCGAAATTCCAAAGGGATATCTCCCAGAATTTCTTAAGGGATTCCTCCCGAGATTCTACAAGGAGTTAAACCCGGAATATGTCCAATATTTTCAACCGATATTTCTCCCATAACACCTTCAGGAATTCCTCCTGAGATTTCTTTTGGAGTTTCTGCTGGAATTGCTTCAAGTGTTTCTACAGGGATTTCTTGCGAAATATCTTCTGAGATTCTTCAAGAAACTTCGATATTCTCAAAGGAATTTTGTTTATGGATTTCTCTCAAGTTTGCCTCATGATTCCTTGGGGAATCAGCCAGGAGCTCATTCAGTGATTTCTTTCTTAGATTCTTCCGGGAGTTCTCTCAGGATTCCATCATGGATTTCTCCCAGAATCCGTTCAGGGAATTCAGGGCTTCGTTTCGGGATTTTTTTTCTGAGATTTCTCTCATTATTTCTTCATGGATATCTCACGAACCCCGAAAACATTTAAGAATTTCTCTCAGTATTTCCAAAGAGATTTCTCCAGGAAATTCTAGAGGGATTCCTTCTTAGATTCTTCCAGGATTTTTCATGGAATTTGCCCTTATAATGCCAACCAAGATTTCTCCTGGAGATTTCTTCTGGATCTATCTAAAACTTTTTTTTGGCCATCCAAACCACTGGTATAATCAGAGCCGGTTACTCAAGGTTTCCAAAATTTTGCTCCCATTCATTGGTACATCCCCGGTATTTTCTCGCGTTTTTCTGAATTGTTTCAGGATTTGTTAGTTTTTTCCGGCATATTTATAAAAATAATATTTTGACAAGATTTCCTAGAATGATTTCAGAAGAAATTCCTCCAAAGATTCTTACAGATATCTTTGTGAAATGCTTTTATGATATATAAAAATAATTTGAAGAAATCCCGGCGAAGTTTTCTAATATGTATATTAGAAAACTTCGTCGGGGTTTCTTCAATAGATTTTTTTCAGAAATTTCTTCAAGATTTTTTTGTGTCTTCTACACGAGCTTCTCAACAAATTTCACAAATTATTTCATAAATTCCTTCTGGTATTTTTTCAGGGATTCTTGAGAAATTCTTCCAAAATTTTTCTCCAGAGGTTTTCTTGGGGATTTTTTCAAGGCATTTTTCTGAACATTTCTCATGAAATTCTTCTTGAAATTTCTCCAGGGGTTGCTTTAGGAAATCTTTTAAAGATTTCTTCAAAGATGCAATTTTACAGGAATTGTTTTTCGCGGAGATTCGAAGGTTCTTTCAGAAATTCTTGTGAAGTCTTTCAAAAAAAAGATATTTTTCAGGAACTTTCTCCGAAACTATTATTGAAATCTCTCCAGTAATTTCTTCTGGTATTTACTCTTCGTACTCAAATATTTTCCCACATTTATTTAGACATTTCTCTGGAAAATACTCGAGAGATTCATCTGAAATTTCCTTCTCGGATTTCTCCAGAAGTTCCCCCAAATATTCCTTCAGGGATTGCTTATGATTTAATCAGGCCTCTCGATCAAAATTCTTAATTTTTTTTTCCGTTGATGCTTCAGAAACTTCTTCCAAGAATCTCTTAGTAGAACATGGAGAAATTATTCCAAAGTTCCTGCAGATGTATCCCATGACATTTTTATAATAAGTTGGCAGATACCTAAAAAAGTTTCCAGGTATTCAACCAGAGATTGCTTCAAGAATTGCTTCAGTTTTTTGTCCCAAAATCACCAAACATTTTTTTTATAAATTTTCAAAGGTACCACCAGGAGTTTCAAGAAATCCCTTAAGATTATCTACCGGAGATTTCTTTAGAGATTCATTTAGGGATTCTTTCAAAAACTTTCCCAGTTATTTCTTGTGCCATTTATAGACGAACTTCTGAGAATAAAATCCCTGGAAGAATATTCGGAGCAATTCCTGCAGGAACCGCTGAAAAATCCTAAGAGATTCTTCTGAAATAAAAATCTTGTGAGAACTTCTGCATGAATTTCTCAATCAATTTTTCGATGAATACTGGGGAAAATTTTCGGAGGATTTGCAAAGAAGTTTTTGGGAAATTTCTGAAAAATTCCATCGTACTCTTCCAAAAAAAAAATCCCCACGATTCTAAATAAGACTCTGGAGATAGTTTAAAGAAATCCCTGAATATATGTCAGGATTACGAAAAACGACCAAAATATTTCAGTTAATATAATTGCCCACCAGATCATAACACGCCATCAGAGTGAAACGAAGGAAACTGTTTCTGTGGTTGTGAAATACGATGTTTCGTATGCAGTAAATCAAGGCACACAATTGCCTGCATCATCCCTGCGATGAAGACAACTGTTTGTTTACCATTTACCGACGGGAAAAGCATTTTTTTTTTCAATAATTGAACAGCTTTTGCTGCATTCTACAGCAGTGAAATCCAGCATTCAAGTGCCACAGTGCTTTTCTGGGGTGTGAATTGAAGGTCCAATCAATTAGTGAATCTTGCAAAGTGATGAAGATCAGTGATGAAGAACAATTTGGCTAGTTGCTGATTTAGTGCGGTTGCATTCGGCATATGCAAAACACAAAAAAATGTGAACTCGTCAGTGGAGCGAAATTGAAACATAGTTCGTTTTCAGTGGTATTAAGGCTGGTTATTGATAGTCTGCAAATCAAAGGTAAGTTTGGATATCTTCAATTATTGTCTATTTCCAACTGATATGACGGGAATTGGCGCATATGACGAAATAAATCTCTGTACTTTTATTATGATCAGGAGTGCCTAATAAAAATTTCCCAGTATGTAGAAGGCGCGAGAAGCACAACATTTTTCTCTTCATCTCTAGAGCTGATTATTAAGTGACTTACTTGAAAAAACCTTGATGATACCACCGACTGGAAATTCGACAAAATAAACAGTCATTACTCAAATCACACGATGAGTTGGTGTAACCTAGCGGATTCATTTGTTGCAGGAAATTGTTGAGCTCAGTTCATCCACAAAAAGCTCATTGTTCAGCCTCAGCCCGAAGTCCATTTTCCCCTTTGAACCACAAAAGGTCAAAGCATCGCCAGCCACCCACCAAGTGGAAACCATGTTCATTAAAGTTGTCATAATCCGAACGCGGAGGAAAACTTTGGCCGCTTTCGCTCAAACGAAATTAGCCAACCGGATTATCTTGATAATGTTGATCCATAACCAACCACGCGCTCGTCCGCATACGATGTGGCTCTCGGTGCTTGTGATGTCGGTCGCGGGAAGCCCACCAACCAACGTAGAAAAGACGCCAGAAATCTCGACTCGACTAGTGGGGGATGGGATGGGTACCCGGTCCCTGCGCGTATCTTACGTAAAACACAAAAGCGCAAAACTCCACCCATCATCACAGATCTATGCTGTTGTAGGTACAACCATTCCAGTTGTTAGGCATTTTCCTTTCTTTCGCCGCCATCATCCTCGGATTGTATTCCTCGCGATTTAACTATGTAGTAGGTACCTACGCAATATGCCAGCCAGGTATGAAAAAAGCACTTCAAAGCATTGAGCAGTCGGAAAGTTACGGAGAAGGAATCTCCTTGTTGGCGTCGCGTCGCAGCGGTCTCCACCGCCGCCGCCGCCGCCGCCACCGTTGCCGAAAACGTAAATGAGAGAATGTGCAGCTCGTTGTTAGTTGGTTGCTTGCTAGCAAGCGTAGATTCGGAGTAGAATACGTGCTTATGAATGTACAGTGGGACTCCCACGAGAGGCTGTCATCCACTTCACAAAAAGTGGAGTCCTCAATTGTCTTTCAAGCAGTATTGAGGTGGCTTCCAGTAGACACGATAAATTTATTGCAGACCTAGTATTAGAGACTCAACAAAAGTTCAGCTTCGCAAAGCTGCTGGGAGGTCACAGTAAAAACTTTAAATACGGTGCTGCGCGTCTTTGAGGAAACCTCACTGTACTATTCATGTGTATTAGAGGCATTAGTAGAGCTTTTACGCCAGCCTGGTTGAATAATTGCTGATGTTTCTTCTCGTTGGTTTCAGTTTCGGTTTTTGGATGTTACGTACTACCGTGATAATGAGAATTAAATCATAATCACCTTGATGGTATCATTAAATAGAAGAAAATTAAATCATAGCTTTTTACAATTCTGGAATGGACATTTTATGGCTGGAACGATTTTTGAACGAGGTATTTCATCTTTCTGTTTCGCGTTTGATGCGATTAGTGTCAATGTTCTTATTAATTCTTATTCTTATTAATACATTTATTTTAAAGACCCTGAACTAAATAGTCGGGTTCAGTAGTGTTAATGCTAAGTAACAGAATTCAAATTTCAAATGTGAGATGGTTTCGGGCTGATTTGTATGCAGGAGGTTCAATGAATTAAGTCTGAAATTCACTGTTTTGTTCCTTTCTGTACGACTCGAGTCAAGTACAAGACATCGAAGACGAACTTAAATTTCAGGTCGAAATACGTATCTGTCAAAGGATGCAAATTCTAAGTGGAATTAAAAGGAACAGTACTTACCCCATTTTAATTTTACTTACTTAAAGTGTATTTATAATTTCTGAAATAGTCTACATGCTGGTAGCTGCAGTCGCTCAAAATCCATGAATTTTCACTAGTGTGCAATCCAAGCAAACGTCATGGTCGCGTCAAAACCTGGGGCAAATATTTCTCCAGGGATTTCTTCAAGAATTCATCTGGGAATTTCAGCAAACATCCCTCTGCGAATTTTTCTTGGATTATCTATAGACGATCCCGCTGAAATTGTCCCAGTGCTTTTTTTCGAGGATTATTGCAGAAATTTCTTCACGGATCCTTTTTAAGTATTTCTGCAGGTATTCCTTCAGAGATATTCTGACAAATTTCTCCATATATTCCGTTAAAATATCCAATAATTTCATCTGAAATCCTTCGAAGTATTTCTGCAGGAATTTCTTCCAAGAATTCTTTTAACATTATTCCAAAATTAATCCAGGAATACCTTTAAAATTTTCTATAAAAAATCCTTAAGGATTGTTTCAAAAGTTTGTCCAAAAATTATTGCAGACATAGATGCCTTCAGATTTTTTTCCGGGATCCCTACGGAAATTTTTACAGGAATCTGCTTCCCCCGAGCAGAAGAAAAAAACTCAATAAAAGCATATTTTGATATGGAGATCAAAAAGTGATATTGGAAGAGGTAAAAGTACTGGAAATAATAGCTAAAATTTACTCCTCGACCAACATCATCATAACAAATTTAGCTCTTTTGAGAGCTAACCAATAACAGTGAGCTATTTGGTTGATCTTCAAATAGCAAATTTTGCTATTCGTCAGACGTCCTAAGAACATTTTTTTTTTGCTATTATTTTCAGTACTTTTACCTCTTATATCAATCAAACCAATAGCACGTTTTGATCGTCAGTACTTGACATCTGCTCGGGCCGTGATTCATTCTGTTTTTTTTTTTCAGGAATTCTTTCACGTGTTTCTTAAAAAATTCTCCTCCTCGAAATTTTTTTCAGAGATTCCCTAAAAAATCCTCCATCGATGCACTAGAGAATTCATCAGGGATTCTTTCAGCAAAAGCTCCTGGCATTATTTTAAAAACTCCTTCAATAATTCATCTAGGAACTTTTCTTGGGATTCCTTCAAGAATTTCTCCTGGAATTCTTTCAGTAACTCCTTCAGGAATTCTTCCAGAATTATATGAAGGAAGTGTTAACAGATTCTCTTAGGAATTCCTTTTGAGAATGCTTACGAGATTCCTCCATGAACTCTTTTTAGGATTCATTAAGGAACTCCCTTTCTTTTGTGATTTATTCAGTACTTCTTCCAAGGATTTATTTAGTACTTCCTCCTGAGATTTCTCCAGAAATTCATCCAGGGATTCCGTCGTAAATCCTAGCAGGGATTCTGACAGAGATTCCTGCAGGGATTCCTTCAAGAGTTCCTCTAATGATTCCTTCAAGAATTCCTCCAACAATTATTCCCGGGATTCCTCCTGGAATTGCTTCAATGATTCTTCAAGGAATAGCTCTAGGGATTCCTTCAGGGAGACATCCAGGAATTCCTTCAGAAATTCATCCTTTAATTCATCCAGGCACACCTCCAGGAATACCTACAGAAATACCTTCAGGAATTCTTCCAGGCATTCATCCAAGGCTTTCTCCATGTATCTTTCCAAAAATTCCTCCGGAAATTCCTCCAGACGTTCCTTTAGAGATTCTTCTAGGAATTCCTCCAGAGATACCCCCAAGTAACAATTTGTATCCTATCTGCTCTTAGACATTATTTATTGAGGTTTTGTAATGGTTTGCCAAACCCTTTGATGTATACTATACATTCCACGACGTAATCTCGAACTAAATGCGTTGCTCCCAGTAACCACAATACCCGTCATATTTGTAGTTATTTAGAAAGCTCTTCATGAATCAACTGCCAACCAGCCCAGAAAAAAAAATTCCATATTTAAACTAGCTTGACCATCCAACAGGGAAGGCTGTTTTTTAACTTTCTTTAATATACGAACATTGGAGAGTCACAAAGACCTTACAATATTCCAAATATACAAAGTTTTGCAAAATAAATTGAAAAATTGTCCATTTACTAAAATCCTAATATCTCAGCTTCTAGACAAGATATTTTAAATATTTTTTTTAGAGAAATGATGCATACAAATAGTACAATCAGATAAAATTTTCAAAATTGAAAATAAAAAATCGTGCATGTATTTTTTTCTCAAATTTAGATGAAAAATTCTCAAAAAATAGTTTTTTTATCAACATAAAAACGGTTCTGCAGTCAATATAAATATGTACAATATTTCAAAAACTTATCCCCTTTAGGAATGTCTGGAGGTCCATAGAAAAATTCAAAAATATTGAAAAATTCAGAAATTGAAAAAATATTACGAAAAAATGATTTTTTCGAGACTTTTCATTGAAAAATGCCATTTTTCAAAAATCGGCCTAGCGGAACCTCTAAATGATTTTTTAGAAAATAAAAATGTTCTACAAAAATGCTTCAAATGAGCACCTTTACTTTTCGAACATCGGTTTTTTTTGGGACAGTCTAATGTATAGTGATGCAGTCTAAATTGCCAAGCAGCTTTAACGGTACAAGCAACTTTAAAATACTTTGTAGATATCTAGAAATTCATTGAATAAAACTTATCTGCTTGCCTTTTCGCTAAGCAAAATATTCATTGTAACCGAGCTGCAAGGTGCGTATTAAAACTTGGTCCTAGAACCTTTTTCAAAGCCGCAGGAATATCACGTTTTATCATCTTTAAAATCTGATAGATTGCATAAAGTTCTAATAAAGCCATCTTAAACCTTTTAGGAATCGTTTTGGTCAATAGATTCAATAAGCCACACAAACAGAAAAGGAAACAACCAGGCATACTTATGTTTTATTCTATTTTAAGTAAATCTGATGAGAAAACCTCTGGCGGGTTTAGCTTTTACGGCTAGGCGGCCAAACTAACGAGCTTCTGTGACCGGGGATTCATAAGCAACCGATGATGGGTGGTAGGGATGGCATCGTTTGCTTTGGCTCCGACATCATTGTACTTCCCATGATAGTTCACTTATTTGAGCAAAGCCAGACGCAACCGGTATACGAAAATCCTTATTGATTTTCATTGTATACTTACCACTCGAGCAAATAAAACAGTTTACAACATGAAACACCACTGTAAAATTTTCGAAAATGCAAATCTTTCGGTTTGTTTACATTTCGCAGTAGCAGCAAGTTCTCAAGACCATTCAGTCTAACCCACACTTTATAAAACCTATCTGTGTTTGAGTAGCGTATAAATATATGCGTTAAGAATAAGTAGGTACTTATATGCTAGTCTTGGTATTCATAAAGTACAGCAGCTCCAGAACATGTTGATTTTACCCTAACTGATCTTAAACAATAACAAAGAAAACCAGGGAGGTTTAACATGATGGTATCCATATTTTTCATCGCGATGATCAATTCATGCTTTGAAATTATGTTCGCCATGTTGATGTTTGGATTGTTATTTGAATGCATAGTTTAGCAAGCTGGATTGAAATTGTTATTTCCAGAATGCCAAAATTCTCAAAATAGAGTGGTGCTATGCCTTATTCAGAAATATTTTAATGCATTACACCGGTCAACTTTTTTGGCATGTTTTTTTTTTATCATAGCAACAGAGATTTCCTCCGTAAAAATTGAAAACTAAATATTATTGATATGGATGACCGATTGTCGTTTTTTTCATTATTAATAATTTGATTTTAACTGTCAGTTTATGTGATACTTGTTTCCGATTAACTTTAAGACTTTGGTTTTAACCGTTCATTTGCTTGTTTGTTTTCCTGCAACCTACAAACAGATCTTATCTAAGCTGTGTAGTATACTACAAGAATATGCCATAAAACTAAGTAGCATGTTCAACGTTTTAAGGTATGGTTTCAACAACCTCCTGTAGGGTGGGCCCTTCCGGGTTTTATAGGGTTTATCACGGGTTTATTGAAGCTGTTAAGCCTATTAAGCTTTAAAATAAGTTTTCCCGAGCAGAAGGGAATAACAACAGCATAAGGAGCTGTGTTATTTTGGCAAAATAACTGAATAATAAAATCGATTATTTTTAAGTTATTACCATAACATATTGTGTTACAAACTTGTCTGTCATAAGCGGCAAAATAACAAATTCCATAACAAAAAAATGTTCCTGGAAAACCATTTCAATAACTTGTTTTGTTAGTTTCAATAACAACTTAATAACAGTGAATGCGGAAAATATTTCGATAACATATTTTGATATTAATATGTTATTGATAATAATCGGAGAGCAGAATTTGCTATGATATCAAACTCTTTACTAAATAAGTTATAATACTTATTATAAAAAATTATTCGCATTGTCTCACAAAAATAACATGAGGTTCATCACTCTGACGTAAGAAATATTTTCAAATGATCAAAAAATACTGTATTAAGCTTTTAAGGCCGCACGGGACGACGTGTAATTTTTCCTATCTTCCCTCTCTTTCTAACAAGTTGCCTCGCGATTTTGAAGAAGCAAATATCAATTTCCACTGCACTGACGTAGCTGAAACTTTAGTCGATTGTGCACCACAAGTGAGCAAATGAACGATCAAATTTCTAGTCAATAATATGAAGTAGAAGTTGAGATTTGCATCTTACTAGCAACAGAGCAATGGCGGACGATTCAACCACCGTCCCGTCCGGCCTTAATTCATTCTAAGAGATTTGAAGTCGCAAGGTAATTCAACTTCAGTAATTTTTATATTATTAAATACGACGAGCTTCGATTTCCACCTGTAATTTATAAACTGTTGTACTTTAATTGTTTTCGGAGCACGGTTTTGAAATCAGCACGTGTACTTGAAAAAGTTTGATCGTCGATAGCAATTTGTGACTTTTGTTTTGTTTTTTTTTTTCAGCATAGAAACTGATTTTTTTTAGAATGCTAAACAGTTCTGCAGAAAATTTTTAGGATATTGGAATGATTGTTTTGATTCATCCGATTTTTCCCTGGATTCAAGAATTATGTCGAATATTTCTTCTGGATTCTACAAGGATTCCTCCAAAAATTTGATATAATTTCTTCTGAACTTCCTCTGATGATTCCTACAGGACTTTCGCCAGAAACTTTTGCAATATTTTTTATTCTAAGACTCTAAAATTCTTCCAAAAATTTGTCGACAGATTTTTTTTCATAAATGACTCCTAAAATCTTCCAGAAATTTCGCCGAGAGTTCTTTGACGGAATCTTTCATGGATTTTCAAAGACTTCTCCATAATCCTGCATAGAATCCCTTCGAGGGTTTCTCCAGAATTTCCATCTTCAGATTTCACTGAAAATTTCTTTGAAGATTTCACCAGAAGTTTTTCCGAAGGATTCTCCAGGAGTTTTTTCAAAAGATTCTGCCGAGAATTCTAATAGTTGCCCTGAAGAATTACATTCGGAATTTCTGAGAAAATTGCGCCAGTAGTTCTCTTGAAGACTTCTCCAGGGGTTTATCGAAAGGTTCCTCCAGAACTTCCAAGTGCTAATCCGAAAATTATTTAAGGAATTCTTAAAAGGAGTCGTTTAAAAATTTCCTTCTTAACTGAATACAAAAATGGAACAACACAAAGGGGCAAGTCATAATTGTCGAATTGTTGCTGTGATTTCAAAACTTGTTACTGTCGTGCTATTGCTGATAAGTTGATCAATAGTACAACAATAACTAAACTTGTACTTCAACAAAACATGTTATTTTAATTTAATTTAGTTAATGTATATCAATAGCTTGATTATAACAATATGAGATTGTCCAACAAAATTTGTTATGGAAAAGCTATGCCGTGATAATTTAATAATAACAAAACAAGATATAAAAACAGGTTATGTGATTTCATAGTTATTAACTTGCTATTCTCCTCTGCTCGGGTTAACGGTTAGATTATAACAAGGCTACAAGAAAGCTAAAAATGTTACTTGGGACCCCTACGAATTACTCTAGGAATACTTCCAGGCATTCCTTCAGGTATTTCTCCAGGAGTTCCTCGATTACCCAGCGGTTTCTTCAGGCATTCTAGGAGTTCCTCTTGGGATTCCTCCAGGGATTCTGCCAGACTTTTTTTTTCCAGGAGTTCTTCCAAACATTTGTTCAGAAATTACTCCAACGATTTCTCCTGGAATTCTTCCTGAAATTCCTTTGGGGACTCTTCCAAGAATTTCTCCAGGGATTCTCCCTGGGATTTCTCCTGGGATTTCTTCAGGAATTACATATATGATAGTTTTATAATAATTCATACAGGAGCCGGGAAATTATTTCATAAATTTCTCTGAGCAATCCGGTGAATATATGACGAAGCCACACTAGGAATTTTCAAGAGCACAAATCTGAAGAACCGAATATTGGTTTGTGCTGAAAAGTTGATCGATTGGTTGCCCGCTGGTGGTGACCAATCGATCAACTTTTCAGCGCAAACAGACCTTCGGTTCTTCAGATTTGTGCTCTTGAAAATTCCTGGTGTGGCTTCGTCCAGATCAGCCTCAAATTAGGAAACATTTCATGATTTTTTTCAAGAACACCCCCTGCGGCTCCTGCAAAAGAATTCCTTCATATATTCGTCCCGCGAATCATTCAGGAACAAATGATGAGATACCTTTTTTCTCCAAGAAATCCTTCAAGAAGTTATCCATGGAATTTATTGAGAACACCTTCAACGATTCCTGTTGGAGTTATCCAGGGATGTTTTAAGGCTGCTCCTTTGGAAAACCATTTAGGATTTTTCCAAAAAAAATTCAAGGAATTCCTTCAGAAATTCCCCCGTGAATACCTCGATTGTTTTAAGGATTTTTGTAGGATTCCTTCAGAAATTCCACCAGCAATTTCGAAATTTGCGAAAGGGATTTCTCCAAAAAATTCTCTTTGTGTTTCTCCAAGAAGTTGCATAAACATTTTTCTTCTGTTTAGCTTTGGAATTTTTGAATTCTCTCTCTTCCGAATCGTCCCTAAAAGTGTTCCGGATGTCCTTGTGCCCAAGTGTTGATAAATGATCATGAGCATGAGCATGAGCATGATTGACCGCCCGCGGTTGCTCCTCTGTTATTGAAAGGACATCTGCATTTACACAAAGAACCAACAGATGAAGATTGTGTAAATGCTGGCATCCAAATACTAATAAGCAATACCAGCAGCACTAATCTTTAAAACGGGAACTGATCGGAACCGGAACATTTTTCGCGGAAACTATCAGGCAGATTTTGCTGAACAAATAAATATTTCACGAGAACGAAGAAAACCGTGACAGAAAAATTTGAACTACCGTCCGCGCGCACTGACTACTACGATCATCGTCCTTGTGCCCAAGTTTTGATAAATAGCCAAAAACCCATTCATTTAAGGCCAACAGAATGAAAATCGATGCAGAAATAGATTTTTGATAGCGTTTTCACGACCTCTTCATGTACAAATAATTATTTTTTAATAGAGCCGTTCCTAGAGGAAGTTTATTTTTGGCATGGACATTCTTCTTATCAAAAATTAGTAAAAGTTTGGAGACTCCAGAGTTTTAACTTACTCTTTTACGAAATAAAAGATAGCTTATTTTTCAAACAAATAAATATGTTATCGTAACATGTTAACAAAGATAAAACCTGCTTCTCAGAATAATGCTTCTTCTACAATTATTGCCTGAGAGCTTTATCAATCTGTTGACTATTTTTATTCCTATAGGGTACCGAGCCACTTGGGCAATGGCTGGAACTTTGATCAGTTTTTTTTTATATTACTATACGTATGCGTATCTAAAAATTTTTATATTACTATACGTATGCGTTCCAAAAATTCAATCAATTGGTTCAAAATTGAAAGAGTTATAGCATAAAAGTGCCCAAAAGAGGCGCCCTTTCGAAATGATTCCACTTTTTTATTATTCACTTTAAAAAAGCTCTTGGATCGATAGGGAATGGAAACAAGCTACAGGTAGGTCTAGTTGCAAGACCGCGTGTTGAATGCATCGGAAATGGACTGTGAGGGAAATAAATAATCAATTTCAATAAAAGTTACATTTTTGTGAACTTTTCAAAAGTTTCAGAAAGAACTCAAAAAAATGTTAAAAATGAAAAAAAAAAACAGAAAATATCTAGGAGAAGATCAGTTTTTGGCATGCTGGATGATTGATTATAGAAAAAACTCCAGTTGAGACATTATGCAGACATTTTTCAAAAAAAAATCCCTGTCCACTCTGACTTAACGCCGACCATATTTTGACTTAATACAATTTGATAAATGATGTGCAGAGGTTCCGCAAAAGGTGAACCGCTCGCGCAGAGGCTTTGTGCCGACAAGTGCCGAGGCAATCATGGGAATCTTCTCACGAGCGGTGGTCGAGAGGTGGCGACAGCATAACGATGAGCACCTTAATGGTGACTTCCAAGCACCGAAGGTGGCGTGGCAACAGATCTAGGAGTACGTGCGCGAGACGAAAGATTGCCAGCCCCTCACATCCAAGAGATTGAGGAGGAGGTTGGCCAGTTGAAACCTACAGCAAAGCCGCTGGAGCAGATCCATTATCAAGCGAGCTACTAAAATACGTTGGAGAAGCACTGGTAAGAGCACTACACTGGGTCATTACCAACATTTGGGAGAAGGAAGTATTACAGAAGGAATGGATGGAAGGCATCCCATATACAAGAAGAGCGAAAAGTTGGATTGCGGGAACTAAATATCGCGCGATCACACTACTGAGCGCTACCTACAAGATACTCTCTCAAATTTTATGACGCCGTCTATCACCGATTGCAAGAGATTTCGTGGGGCAATATCAGGCCGGATTTATGGGTGAACGCGCTACAACGAATCAGATGTTCGCCATCCGCCAGGTGTTGCAGAAATGCCGCGAATACAACGTGCCCACAAATATCATGTGTTCATTGATTTTAAATTGGTGTATGATACAATCAATCGAGACCAGCTATGGCAGATTATGCACGAATACGGATTCTTGGATAAACTAATACGATTAATCAAGGCGACGATGGATCGAGTGATGTGCGTAGTTTGAGTATCAGGGACACTTTCGAGTCCCTTCGAATCTCGCAGAGGGTTACGGTACGGTGATGGTCTTTCGTACTTGCTTTTCAACATTGCGTTAGAGGGTGTAATAAGGAGAGCGGGGATTAACAGGAGTGGTACGGTTTTCACGAAGTGCGTTCAGCTACTTGGTTTCGCTGATGATATTGACATTATTGCGCGTAAATTTGAGACGATGGCGGAAACGTACATCCGACTAAAGAGTGAAGCCAGGCGAATCGGATTAGTCATTAATGTGTCGAAGACAAAGTACATGATGGCAAAGGGCTCCAGGGAGGAATCACCACGCCCACCACCCCGAATTTATATCGATGGTGATGAAATCGAGGCGGTTGCGGAATTCGTTTACTTGGGCTCACTGGTGATCGCTGACAACGACACCAGCAGAGAAATTCAGAGGCGCATTGTGGCAGGAAATCGTGCTTACTTTGGACTCCGCAGAACTCTACGATCGAATAAAGTTCGCCGTAACACGAAGTTAACCATCTACAAAACGCTGATTAGACCGGTCGTCCTCTATGGGCACGAAACATGGACCCTACGTGCAGAGTACCAAAGCGCCCTTGGAGTTTTCGAACGGAAGGTGTTGCGTACCATCTACGGCGGAGTGCAGATGGAAGACGGGAAAACCGGGATGCTACGGTAGGTGGGTCACGTCATCAGGATGTCGGATTGCAACCCGACTAAAATGGTTCTCGAGAGTCATCCGATGGGTTCAAGAAGACGTGGTCGATCAAGTTTAGGACGATTTGGGGACGCTTCGCAGAGTGTGAAATTGGAGACACACAGCCATGGGCCGAGTGGAATGGAGACTACTTCTACGTAGAGCAGAGGACACTCAGGCCTTAGTCTGACCGGTAAGGTAAGCATAGTATGAGTCGAGGTTTCTTGGACGCGATTAAAGAAGACTAGTGAACCAACATTCGGGGAAATCGGAGGGACATCGTCCAACACCAACCAAGATGGGGAGCTCTACTATACACTCGATCAATATTGGATAAGATGAAATAGCAACGGATCCTAGAACGCAATGTATTCCCCGTACTGACTGACACAGCATCATCAAGCCACGCGACGACGACGCGCACCTTACAGAGTAATCTAATTTCCTCAACGTACCGTGCCTTCCGAAAATAATAATGGAAAAATGTCGCCACCTTTGGTATTTTCCTTCGATGATGAAAAATCCCATTAGGTGAGTGATGAAGCATGTTACGTTCTGATCGATGACTCGTTCTCTCCCCTCAGGATACAGACTTGTCAGCCAACCAGCCAGCCAGCCTGCTGTAGACTAAGAGTAATAGGTGTTTCCTGAATTGATGCGCAAATTTTTCAGCACGCGTGTCGCCGTTGGTTGACAGCCATCAGTAAATGGTGCGTGCTTACGTCATAGCTCGATACATACAATTACAAACAGTGTGTTTTCACTGTCATCCCAAATGGCTAAAACAATCTTACTTAGTACATATACCATCAAGAAGACACACCTTATTTGGAGAACCGGTTAAAAACATAGAAAGTGGGTGTTTTGGTGCCTTTTATATTTTCTGAATTCTTGGAAATTTACCTGAAGGTTATTTGGATGATGTAATTGTGATTGCTTCAAATAAGCGGAAGAGAAGTAAGCTTGATGGAGTATAGAAAAACAAAATGTATTTTAAGATATTAAATGCCTTTCAATGTCGTATGTTCCAAGTATGAGCAGAGGAAAAGAAGTAGGATAAATTTGCATGAAATTATTCAAGATTTAAATCCCTGAGACAGTACGTCTTGATATATTCTCCTCTTTTTTTGGCGTAACATATCATGTAGAATAGAGCCTGCCTCATGCTTATATGAACATCACTTGTTTACCAGTTGATCGTTATTGTATTCGACTAAGGAAACCAGAACAATTTCTATATCTACTTCAGTATCAGAAAATAAGTCTGAAATTTCTCATATTCCGCGAAGGAGTAATATTTATAAGAATAGGTTGGACTTTGCTCTCTCGATAGAATCACATTATTAACTCTGCGCGTAATCAGAAAATTTATTTCATTTATCGAACATGAAAATTTTACATTCGCACCTACATAATTTTATTTGGTTTTACCATTCTGACCACTTCTTTTCGACCACTGACCGAAAGAAAAAAAAAATCAGGAGAAACTCTTCCACCCGGTACCACACCAATCTATCGAGGAGGAATAAATTTGATTGGCTTCAACTCCCACGTCCCGGTACCTACCGCACCTAGCGTCGCCAATGAAACGCTTTCCAAACCCCCACCCCATCGAAAAATGCTGGACCATCATCAGCCCCATCGGCCGGCGGCGGCGGGAAACCGAACCGAGATCAAACGATGGCAATGACGATGCCGATGGCCGACAGGCAGCACGTTCAACTGGTGGTTTGTGATTCAATTAAAAGAAGATGCTACTCGTCGATGGCGGTACCAACTCGTTGTGCCCTACTGCTCGTCGGGTGTTGGTTTTTTACTCTTATACATACGTTCTAGAAAGGGTTTATTATTCATTTAAACCCGTTGGCATATCTGAGATTTTTTTTCCTAGGGGGTACGAGTTTTAGGGTGCTATTACACTTATTTCCCAGATGCCAAATATTTGACAACTTTTTACAGATAAATTTTGGCAGGTTGTTTGGCTCTATTTGTCCCTATTCGTTTTTCGAGAGTGATAAATATTATTGTTTTCCAAGTACACCTTGGTCAAAATTTAACTGTCAAAAGTGGTCAAATATTTGGCATTCTTCAAAGACTGTCATACTGGCTTTAGTAACGGTAATGCTTCGGCAGATTACTGCCAAGATGTGTGATAAGTTATTTCCAGTGGTAAAATCAAAGCTTTTAACCATGGTTCCCTGATTTCAGTGCCCCTTCTCTGGAATTTTCCCATGCAAGAACTCCTGGAAGAATCTATGAAGGAATCTCTTAAGCAATTCCTGGAACAACTGGAAAAACTTCTGAAAGAATCCTGCTGATATTTCTGAAATAATTCTAGGAACATTAAAGAAGTCTCTGAAGATTTTTCCGAAAGTATCGCTGAGGAAATTTCAGAAGGAATTATAAAAAATCTGAAGAAAATTCTAAATGAATTCCTGAAAGTGTTATGCTACGGAAACGGCTAAGCAGTCTCGAGGAAATCAAGCGATATTTTTTTATTTTATCCAACGTTTCGACCACTTTTTTTGTCTTCTTCAGGGGTTAATCGCTATTATCATTTTTCGTCAAATTTTCTGCATAGAACTGTCGGGGTCTTGTAAACTATTTTGTACATCAAGGTGGTGGAGTAGTGATTCGTAGCTAGTTTCTAATTTCTTGTCACTAATTCTTCCACTTGTTTTAGGCACTGTTTAGTTTTCTGTTTGCAACTGCGAAATTCACCAACTTCAGGTACAAAACAGTTAACAAGACCCCGATAGTTCTATGATAAAAATGACGAAAAACGACAAAAGCGATTAACCCCTGAAGAAGACAAAAATAAGTGGTCGAAACGTTTCCTCGAGACTGCTTAGCCGTTTCGGTAGCTTAACTATCCCATTCAATCGAGCCCTTCCAATCCATTCCTGAAAGAGTTTCTGAAAAAAAAAACCAGGAATATTTTAAGAATTCATAAATGGATTTTCTGAAGAAATTCCAGGAGGAGTACCTTAAGAAAACTGAAAAACTGTGGTGGAATACCTAACTAAATCTCTTCAGATATTTTTGGAAAAATAATCCTGGAGGAATCCCCTAATAAAAATCCTGAACAGTTTTCCAAACGAATTCCTGGAGGAACCAATAGAGTAATTCTTAGAGGTACGCTTGAAGGAATTTCTAAGAAAATACATAGTGGAATACCCTGCAGAATTTCTGATGTAATCGCTGTGTGAATTTCAGCAAAAAAAATGCAAGATTGTCTTCCAGTTTTTTCTGTTAGAATCCTTATATGAAACTCTGAAATATCCTGTAGACAGATTTCTGTAGAAATTCTTGAAGAATTTTTCAAGATTTTCTTAAGAAATTTTAGGAAGAGAAATGTCATGAGAAATCTTGAGAATTTCCTTAATAATTTCTTATAATATTTCTAAATCAATCCCTGGAGGAAATTCATTAGAATGCTTCTGAAAGGAAAATTGAAGGTGTTCTGAATTTCTGATTTCGTGAAAATTTTCCAAAAAATAAACCCATGAAGCATTTTTGAGAAAGTTCATGGAAGATTTTCTAGATTATTGCTTTGATGAATTCCTCCCTAAAAATCTGAAAAAAAAAATGGAGATGTATTTCTGGAAGAATATCTGCTAGAATTTGAGAAAGAAATTTTTGAAGTATTTTCTAAAGGAATCCATGCAACATTTTTGGAAGCAACCCATGTAAGACAATCTTAAGGAGTTCTTCTAGAAATTTCTGCAGGACATTCTAAAGTCCTAGAAGATTTTTTGAAAGAATTGCTGACTGAGTTTTTTAAATGAATCTACGAGGAGTTTCTAACAGATTCCCTGAAAGAATATCTTTAATAATCCCTGGGAGATTTTCTCAGGAACTCGTGAAAGATTTTTTAAATGAATCTTAGGATAGATTTTAGCAAGAGTCCATGAAAGAATGATCGAAAAACCTGTGGAAGTTTTTTTAAATTTATGCTTGGAGAAATATGTAAATATATCTCTAGAGGAAAATTCTGGAGATATTTCTGATGAAATTATTGGTCGAAGATTTTTATAAACAATCCCTGGAAAATTTTATGAACGAACCTCTAGGGCAGTTTCTACAGGAAATCAGTATCTCATATTTTTCATAAAGAGTCCCTGGTGCAATTTCTAAAGACATCCCAGGATGAAAAACTTCTGGAGGAGTCCCTAGTGGAATTTCTGGAGAAATTAAATGTTGATGGGGAATTTCTCGTGATATCCATGGAAGATTTTCCAAAGTAACCCCAGCACAAATTTTTGAAACATTTTCTGAAAAACTTTGGAATAGTATCTGAAAGCATTGCTGAAAGTTTTATTTAAGAAATCTCTGTAGAATTTTTTTGGATAAACGTCTAAACTAATTTCTGAAGGAGTCTTTGAACGATTTTTTGAAAGAATACCTGAAATAAGTTTTTCTCAATTAAAAAAATGAAGGAATTTCAGAAGTAAATCATACAACATACAAGATATTTTCAAAGAATTCTTGGAATTTGTAGTATTGCAGGAATTTCTAAACAAACCCCTGAAGAAAATTTCCTCCATCAATTTTTTTGAGGAATTGATTGGCAATCTCTGTGAAAACTCCTTTGGAAGGTAAGCCTACCTTCGGCAATTTCGATAGAATTTGCTTTGAAGGCAATTTCTTTGGTGACTTCTTTGGTCATTATTTTGAGAAGTTTTTCTGCAATTTTTTTGGAATTTTCCCGAGAGATTTATTCGAGATATTTTTTGGAAACGAATCTTCAGCAATTTTTTCAAGTCAATTCTTCGGTATTTTCTTTAAAAAAATTTTTTTAATTTTTTTTTTTTTTTTTCGGAATTTTCTCTGAATTTGAGAGTTTTTTAGAAAGGTTTTTGAAAAACAGTTCCTTTGAATACATCTCACGTAATTCTTTGGGGATTCCTTCCAAAATTCCTCCTGCATATTCTTCGAAAATTTCTTCATAAATTTCTTTGTGAATACTTTAATGAAATTTTTTCGGTAACTCCTGTGGAATATTTTTCGCTATTTTTTGGGGATTGGATTTGACCAGTTGCTTTGAAAACCTTTTTTTATTTCTTCAAGATTTGCTTTGGCAATTGTTGTAGGAAATTTATTTGAAAACGGTACTAATCTACGAAACTAAGTTGATATTTTTTATAGAAATTTATCTGGCAATTAGTTTGTCAATTTTTTTGGGATGTTTTTCGGAAATTTCTTCTCGTTTTCTGCAATTTCTTTGGGAGTTCTCTCGACAAATTTCGAAAAAATTTCCTCGAGAATTTCTTTGAAAAAAGGTCAGCAGCAATTCTTTTGAGTATTTCTTTGGTGCTTCCAAAAAACAATTTTTTTCAATTTTTTTCTGGAATTCCTTCAAATTTTTTTTCCAAAAATTCATTTGAGAATTTCTCTCGCATGGTCTTTGGAAAACAGTTGCTTATGAAATTCCTAACGTACGTATTTGGGGATTCCTTCCGAAATTCCTTCTACACATTCTGTGAAAATTTCTTCGGCAAATCCTATGGAATATTTTTTACCAATTTAATGGGATAGGATTTGGCCAATTGCTTTGAAAATCTTGTATTATTTCTTCTGAAATTCTTTTGGCAATTATTATAGAAATTTCTTTGAAAACTCTTTGGGAAACTTAGTAGACAATTTTTATAGAAATTAATCTGACAATTCTTTTGGAAATTTCTTAGGAAGATTTCGGGAATTTCGTGTGTCCCTTTTCTAGTGATAAGTTTCGTTCAGTCTGAACAGCCTCTGGCTGGGACGGAGTCCGTATTTTCATTATTTTTTTTTGTTTTTTTTTTAAATATTAATTTCCATATTTTAAAGAAATGCCTGAAGAAATTTACAAATGAAGTGCAGGAAGAACTCCCGAAGAAAGTGCCGAAGCAATTGTGGAAAGAATCACTTAAGTAATTGTCTGAGAAATTACAAAAAAAGGCCTAAGAAATTTGCTGAAAAATGGCCAAAAAAGCTACCTATTATATTTTTGAAAGAGATTCGAAAGATATTTTCCAAACAATCCGTCGAACAAATTCCCGTCGATATTTCAAAACAAGTTTCCATTGAAATTGCTGATCAAATTTCAATGAAACAAACAACATACAGGCTGAAAGAATCATCAAAGAAATGCTAAACCAACACAGAATTAACTAAATTTACACAGAGATTCCCAAAGAAAATGACGAAGCGTGTTTGAAGGAATTGTCGCAAGTATTTCTAAATAAATATTTGAAAAATTTTCCGAAGAAATAAACGAGCATTTTTTTTTCAAAGCATTTGAAGGAATTGTCGCAAATATTTCCAAATATACATCCGAAAAATATTCCGAAGAAATAAACGAACAATTTTTTTGAAGCATTTCTTAGAAAATTCACAAAATAATTTTGAAGAAGTTTTCACAGGAATAACCAAATTGACTCCTAAATAAATTGCCGACAAAATTTTCAAATGTATTACTGAAGGATATACCGGATGAATTCTCAAAGAATGGTTGAAATTATTGTCCACCCTATGGACCTAGGAGTGAACCTACCATTTCTTTATTCACTACTAAACCTAACATAAAAAACATTTGACAGTCCTCAGGTCACTTTACAGATTTGAAACGAGCAAAAAGAGTAAAGTAGAAATATTTTTTTGTCTTTATCTTGCTAGTGTGTGATCTGTCAAGTGACCTGACATTTTAGAGGTTTGGTATCGGACGCATTGAGTCGAGATGTCGAGAATCGCCAGGCGCCACTTTAACTGTAAGCTGATGAACTAGTTGTCTATAATCATCCGATAGTTTTTAAATGAGCATGAGCATGAGCATGAGCATGAGATGACCGTACAATTCGTAGTTGCTACTCCGTTACTGACCAGAATAGTCAACATTGCACAGGGAACCAAATGGATGGGGCCTGGGTGTAGCTTTCCATCCTCAATGTGCAATTTTGAAGGTTCAAAACTTTATATTGTCAGTACCGGCGCCGGCCACGTCCTTACGGTCATCGGGGAAGGGAAGGAATGTTGGTGTGGCATCCGTTGCTACTAGAGACCGTGTGTACCTCCGCATCCCCACGGTTGTCACAGGAAGGAAGTTTGTTACAAAGGAAGGGAAGGGATAGAAAGTTACATAGATCTGGATTCATATTGGTAAATGATGTGAGCTATGCAACCCTTGATATGGTTTAGTCTTCCGCCAGCCGGCTGTCGGAAGAATACAATAATTTTATTGTATGTTTGTGTATTAAATTTAATTGTATACCGGGTATGAATATTTTTTAAACCACGCTTATGTCGGATCCACTCGTAATAACGCACGTTTTAAGCTTATCGTTTCTCAGTCAGAAAATAAACTGTATGCAACTCCGTTTAGTGTTACTGCCAATGCTGAAAAACCAAAACCCGCGCCGTAGCTTTACGAGTAAACTGGACAACTAAACAACTAGAATCGTTGCTTTTGAGTTTTATCTATGTTCTTGTATTACTTTTTTTCGCGTTCCCGTGTTAATAAGATTGAAGATAATAAAAACGTTGTACATATTTATTATCCGCGAATGTTCGCAACGCGTAATATAAGTTGAAGGTGTGATGAACAGAAATACATTATCGTAAATGTTCGAAAAAGATATTGAAATTATGGAACTCGGCACGAATAAATCGACGCGGAAAACGTGGTCTACTTGTCACTGTATCGTACGGTAATCTTGACCTTTCTAAAGAAAGAGATACTTCGCCGTTTTGATCGCTGATTGCCTGCTTGTAAATCTGAAATAGAAAAAAGTATTAAATTGTGATACGTTCTCCACTGTTATATTTTTGTAAATTGTTATTTATATATAGTTTAAATTTACCTCCATCCCTCTGAAACAAATAGTATATTAGCAATGAAAAATAAATAGAATAAAATAAATAAATAAATAAATAAATAGTGTAAAAAGTACACCAAATCTTGATCCTGGAATGTTCCTGCATTTAAATAAACCAGGCTGGAAAATAGCAAGATCAAAACTTGAAATGGTAGATCTTACACCGTAACGCACCATTCCAAGGTGATCTACCCACGTTACGGGTTAATCATCCGATAGTTTTTAAATGAAAATCTTACTCAAAAATTTTTCAGCAACCATGACACCCGAAAGAGTTAGCCTTGTGGATAAGGCTTTGAATCGCCAATCCGGAGACGGCGGATTCGATTCCTGTTCCGGTCGCGGAAATTTTCTTGACTCCCTGGGCATAATGTATCATTGCACTTGCCACTCAATGTACAAATTCATGCAGACAAAGAAAGCCCGTCAATTGATAACTGTGGAAGTGCTCTAAGAATACTAAATTGAAGAGAGGCAGGCTAAGTTCCAATGCGAGCGTCGAGCCATAAAGAAGAAAAAGAAAAAGAAGCGGAAGCAAAAGAAGAAGAAGAAGAAAAAGAAGAAGAAGGAGAAAAAGAAGCCCGAAAAAAATGGGCTCGAAGACGACGCAAATACACGTATAAAGTGCTTATTTGGAAACAGTAAGAAGAGTTCGATTCCCCATCGATGAATCAATTCAAAGTTTTTTTTATGTGAACCCATCCGGCGCCGCATATACCTTTCGACATAGATATATGTATTGAACATGTACCTATCGCCACCTCCATCGCTCAGCAGAAGATCGACTTTGCCGAAGTGGGAGATTCCGCCGAAGAACAGACACATCCGGCAACGACCGACTGGTGCTCCATCGCGTCGATATTTTCGGATTTTGATAGAAAAATGATCTCCGGCAGACGGGAGGACGGGAAGAAGGGTACCATCGCGCACGAAAAAAAATCATTAATATTGCATGGAGTTTAATTTTTGCCAACATGCCAGTGAAAATTTGCATTCGTTCGTCCGTTGCCACCGCACGGAATCGTGGAGAAAAAAACGTGGTGAGATGAGGGTCCAGATTCAGAAAGAATTCGGAGTGACACGCGACGACTTAAGAAGGCGACAACGAAGTGAGCGAAATCTCTGAAAAGTGACAACCAGCAGCGCCAGCAGCCAGCCCCAGTGCCAGTGCTCGACGAAGCGTTTGCTAATTGAAATGATGGCATTATTAGTCCAGTCAACCCACACCGGCTGCCGCCGTGCTGCCGTGCGCCAGAACCCTGTCAAATTGGTTGGACAGTTTTTATTGAAAGGATCGGATTATTCCGTTTGACAAGGGAAAGAGGTTGGCAACTTTTCAGGGGTCGTTTGAAGGAGGTGTCTTAATTTCACGCCGAATGACTGTGATTTGAGATGTTTTTCGATGATGGTGTGACAGTTAAAAATTTTTTTCCCTGATATAAGAATTCATCAAAAAAATACATGATTTTTTGCGTATTCTTTATCTAACCACAAAATGACAGATAACTCTCAGGTCATTTTGACAGATGTAACATGAGCATGAAAACGACGGCAACAAGATCGATGAAGTAGAATATACACAGATCGAAAAAAGACTGTAATATCCTGTGACCCCGAGCAGAGAAGAAGAGCAAATTTATAACAGCAAAATCACATAACCTGTTATTATATCTTGTGTTGTTATTAGTAAGTTATCAAGACATTACTTTCCCATCACATGTTTTGTAAGTCAATATTGTTTTGTTATGATTATGCTATTTATATACATCCATTAAATGACATCCCGAGCAGAGGAAAAAAGCTAAAGCTCAATAATAGCATATTTTGATATGGAGAACAAAAAGTGATATTTGTTTGTTTGAGATAAGAGGTAAAAGTACTGAAAATAATATCTCAATTTTACTCCTGGAACATCATCATCATAGCACATTTAGCTCTTGGTAAGATCTAGCCAATAGCAGTGAGCTATTCGATTTATCTTCAAATATCAAATTTTGCTATTGGTTAGATGGTTCAAGAACAAATTTTTGCTATTATTTTCAGTACTTTTACCTCTTATCTCAAACAAAACTAAATCACATTTTGATCGTCAGTACTTGAACTCTACCCGGGATTACAATAATATGTTGTGTTGTAGAACAAGTTAAATTATTGTTATACTACCGTCGTTGGGGGTGAGAATGGGTCAAAAAAGGATACTCAAAGATTGTTTGTTAAATAACAAATGCAATTGAAGTCGGAATAACTTTTTATTTGGTATGTATACTCTTCTATATGGTAATGAAAGTTTAGCAAGAAAGTATCACATTATATGAATTATTTACTAAACTACAAATGATTGAAAATTGACCCAATCTCACCCCTTAGAGGGGGTGAGAATGGGTCAAAGTATTCGAAGTCACCTATCTAAGAATATAAGTTAATTTTATTGATCATATCTAGTAAATCTATTTAAAATACAATGTAACCATGACGAATAAAAATTTAGGTAATTTTAAAAGATGATAAATCCACCTAAAAGGGCTAATACAATCAAAAAAATGGTTGAAATTTGATAAAATAACGTTTGTATGTTGTATCGCCATTTTTAGCCACCATAATCATCCTCATTTAAAGTTTCAACCTCCAAGAGAGAAGGGAGGAAGATTATAATGAGGTAGGGACGCATTGAAAGATTGATTGAAAAAAAAAATATGATATTTTTAGTATACTGCATAAGAAATGTTTAACCAAGCCCTCCGTTATAAACTCTTATGTACAAGATCATTAGCCTCTCAAGATAGAGGGTCGTTCAAATATTATGTTATACAACATTTCACATTATTAGACCCTCTCTCGCAATAACATTTAAACGAATATGCAGTACACTAAAGGCTAGATGATGATTAGAGGAGCTGTCCAAACGCATGGGTATATTTTTATAAATGATTTTAGGCTCTAAACGTATGAACACACTCGCTTGACGCTTCTTCGACATATTTTCGAAAAAAGCGTGTTTTTATAAAGATACGGTAAACATGGCACCACTTTGAAGTCAAATGGGGACTGGATAACAAGTTGAATTTTTAGTTAAGGTTATGTGCACTCGATAACTTGCTTGACCCAATCTCACCCCCATTCTTAATATTTAGACATAGGGTCGAAAATATTGAATTTTTAAATAAAAAGTGCATTGACAGCCCACTTTTTTCGTTGCATCAACCAGGTAATACCTACAGCTAACTACTTATAAGAAAATTTATGGTTAGGTGCTTGTGTGGAACATTGCGAAGGAGAAATTTTTTCAGAGTGATTTACTAGTAGTTCCATCACATAAGTTTAGCCACAAATTTAACAAAAAACGGTTATTGCTTAACATCTTATTCTGCATTATGACGTTTAAAAACATCTCCTCTTTGAAATAATATAAAGTTTTCAATATAAATTAGCGATAGTTGACGAGTTATTTCAAATTTTATGTTTCTCCGTTTTGGCCCAATCTCACCCCCAGACCCATTGTCACCCCCATCGACGGTACTGAGAGTGTGTAAAAATTTGATCATCAATAGCATAACAATGACAAGTTTAGAAATCAAGACAATACAGTATGCGGCAGGAAAAAATGCGAAAGTGTTTTCCAACTTCAAACCTCGTTTTCGTCCATTTGACATTAACCAATCTATGTTTCAACGTTCCATGATCTATAATAGGCTAGTTTTCTGAAAAGTTAATTAAAAATTTTCCCATTTTGGTCACTAACCTTTACAGGGCGGCGCCTGAAGCTGAAGACAATCAGAATTTTAAAACTGCAGAAAAGTACACAGGTCGTTAAATTTCGTATCTGATAAATCAAAATTTTTAATTTTCTCTACAATATCATCAAATATATGTTCTTATTTCATCTAGTATGTGAAACTACATGGCTCTGGATCAGTGTGGTCCGGTTGTTCATCAAATATAAGCTAATTTTGTTACTGTTATAGTTATTTAGTTCAATGACCATTGGGTGCGCAGTTTATTGATACCCGCTTATTAGCCTTACATTATCACATGTTAAACATCAAAAATGTTCATTTTTATTTTTCAGTGCTAGAATATAGACATTGACGGATACACCGCCATGAAAAAATAGTCATATATATCCCATATTTAGCGTGTACTAGTGCCTTGAACTTTTCGCATTTTTTCCTGCCGCACCCTGTATTTACGTTGAAAGGGAGCATGTGCAAAATCTCTCATCAGTTCCTCTTCTTTCTGGCATTGCATCCCGATTTGGATAGGCACAGCTTTTCAGCTAACTGTTTCATGAGCACACATGACAAGACAAGTATTACCTGTTGTTGCCGTATTTTTTAATCGGTTACCATCATACTAAGGACTGTTCAATTTATAAAACGGACAACTTGCTTGTGCGATATCTTTTTTATTTTTCAATAAAATTATTATCAGTTTTTTGCATAACTTTCTATAGCTATTCTCAAATGTAGGAAAAATATAACATTAAGCAAAATGTTCTTTATTGTGTAACTGAAGCGATTTTCGTAAAACATCAATAAAAACCCATTTCTCAAAATTCGACCTAATTTCCCACATACTGAACATACATATTTTCATGAAGTTTTTAATGTATTGGAATCTTATACTATTCTATTAAAGGTAAAGCTCAATAGTTGGTCAGTAATAATGTCCCAAGCATTCTCCAGCTTGATATAGCAAGTTGCCTTGTTTTCCTAGAAATTATTAAAAAATGTTCATTTAAGTCCTGTGTTGCAATAGCATCACGGATTCGGCTAAAAATTTGTCCAGAGCAGTAGAATATTGCTCTCTAAATGATACAGAAGAGAAATGTACTTTTAATTGCATTTTTCATTAAAAATTTAATCCATAAAGATGGTCATATTCAAAAAAATCATACTTTTTGCTCCATTGATGCAGATTTTCAACTCTAGCGAATCTTGTTATTATTTATTTTCATCAAAGTTGGTCCTCTGTTATTGTACACCTTATTTGATAATAATCGAGTGCAAAGTTTTTATTTCCAACATCATTGATATGAAAAATTTGCATTAGGTTGCATGGCTATTTGGAAGAACCTTCAGAGAACGAAACTGTTTTGATTACTGTATCTGTAATGGCGCACAGTAATCAAACCAGCAACGCTATTAAGACGCAGTTTTCTGCATTTAAAACCACATTTATTCCAATTTCGATTGGATGCATGAAAAAATTGATAATTTAATATTTTCATGCCCTTTTTGCTTTACAATTGAATTTTATTCAAAAAATCGAATCTCACTTGAGACTTTAATATCTCAACACTTAATTATCCAATTGAGTTTAAATTTTGCCAGAATGTTTATAACCCATGCTGCTGCAGCATGGCACATACTTTTTTGGTATTAAAAACGATATACCATATGTAAACAGTAATTTTATATATATTTTCAATTTTCAGCAATCGAAAAATTCACCTCATTCAACACCTGGCCGAATTTCTATAAAATAAAACTATTTTTATTCGATTAAAAAATGATTACTATAATGGAAGATGACGTACTGAACAACGAAACAAGGGTGGTTAAATTTGAACTACGCGTCTTCTTTTAATAACCTTGTAAAGTTGTCCGTTTTATAAATTGAACAGTCCTTATCAAACTGCCATGTATTGCGAGTCAGTTCCAAAACTAAAATAAAAGGTATAAGGTTTCATGAAGATTCTGAAAACCTCTGCAAAACTAATTGTTTATTTATATTTATATTTATATTTATTTATTTATTATATATCTTCATCTGACCTACTCGGGTCTTAAGGAAGTGTGGCTGGGAAAAGCCTCAATCAGGCATAAAAACCCGCATCTTTTCACACAAATAACACGTTAAAACAAGTGCAATAAAATATTATCACAGAATAAAAATTAATTAAAGCTAACATTATAAAACAAAAAATCGTACGAAGCACATCAATTAAAATCAAATTGTTCAAATACATAAACCCAATGGGATAATGGGATCATGCTGTCCATATCGGCTGTTACGAGGATCCAAGTGGAGGAAATTGCGGCGTCGTAGAGGTCTTTCTGGAACATATATTGGAAGCTCGGACAGTAAAGATGGAGCATCAATCTCGCCATTCAAAAGCTTTCCTATGAATCTGGATTGCATTGACGACCTCCTTTTCGCTAAAGTATCCAGCCCCAAAAGCATTCACCGGTGCTCATATGGCGGAAGATGAACAGCGTCACGCCAGGGAAGGCTCCGAAGAGCTAATCGCAAAAATTTACGTTGCACAGCTTCAAAACGGTCAATCCAATTCTGACTATACGGGCACCAAACTACTACTGCCGATTCCAAGATGGAGCGAACTAAAGCACAGTATAGAGATTTAAGGCACAAAGGATCTCGAAACCCATCAGCAATCTTGAAAATGAAGCCCAGCTGTTTATTCGCTCTAGAAAGCACATCATCGTAATGCGGCCTGAAAGTCATCTCCGTATCCAGTGTCACTCCAAGATCCTTGATTTCCTTTTTGCGTTCCAGCGTTTCACCAGATAATGAATAGTCAAAATGGATAGGATTCCGTTTCCTGCAAAAAGTAATTGCAAAGCATTTTCCCACGCAAAATTCTAAACCATTTCGCCTGCTCCAGCATTCAAAAGAGCTTAACGCTTCCTGTAGTGTAACGCAGTCTTCAATACAGGTGATCACGATGAAGATCTTCACGTCGTCCGCATAGAAAATAGTTCGCCGCGGGGCAGTTAAAACGCTACGTCGTTGATGAACAGTGAAAATAATAGTGGTCCAAGATTACTTCCTTGGGGCACTCCAGAGGGAATGGAAATAGAATCCGAATGAGTCAACCCGATACGCACTTTCATAGACCGGCCAGATAAATATGAGTCAAACCATCTGACAAAGCCATCTGACATTCCCAGTTTTTCAAGCTTATTGAGTAGCATGCTATGGTTCACGCGATCAAACGCCGACTTAAAATCCGTATAAATCGCGTCACCTTGTTTTCCAGCATCCATTGAACGAATACAAAGTGAAGTGAATTCGACGAGATTAGTAGCCACTGACCGTTTCAGGGAAAAAGCCATGTTGTGCCGTAGATATGTAGTTCTTACATGATTCAAAAAGAACGTTTTTCACGATAATCTCAAATAGTTTCGATCATGCGGCTCGTATCACTTGGGATACGAGGTCAGGAACTCCACAAACAAAATCAGCTGTGAAATTTGTTTGGTTGTCATTCTTTACGGTTTGCTCATTTTGTTTTTGATATTAACTTACTATCAAATTGTTACATTACTATCTTACCTACTTACTTACTCATAATCAAATTAATAATTAATTTTATTTTCGGATTGTTATCAAGAGCAAGTGAATTTCAAAATTTGTTATGGAAATATTGTAGTAATTCACTGTTATTAAATTGTTATTGAAACAAACAAAACATGTTATTAAATTAGTATCCCAGGAACAAAATTTTGTTATGATATTTGTTCTTTTGCCGCTTATGACAGACAAGTTTATAACATAATATGTTATGTTAATAACATTAAAATAGCTGATTCCATTATTCAGTTATTTTGCATAAATACCACATTTTATTATGCTGTTGTTATTCTCTTCTGCTCGGGACATACGATGCACGTAATTGAAGCGTCGGTTATCACAGAAGTTTGCATGACATATCATGTAAAAGTCATATCATGTAAACTTCCATTATATGTCACGTAATTCAGCATGACTCTGAGTATTTATATGACATATAACATAAATTTACATGATATATCATGTAAACCATCATAACACTAAGTTTACCAGATCTCTGCAGCATTTCTCGAGTGATCTTCCTGTTTTGTTTCTGTAAGATTTATAAGAAACTAGCAGTCTCCGGCAAACTTTGCTTGTCTAGGGCGGTTTATTATATTCTAATTCAAAGTCCCCCTTTTAAAACGTATGAAAAAAATGATTCTCAAAACATCTCAATTTCTCCTTTTTTTGCCGTTCAAACCTTCCTTGGGTTAAAACTATCACAGCAGCTGATGCTTACAAGAGATTTTCACTACATTTTTGTGATTCCAAATTTGTTACCACATTTTGGGAATTAGAGAAACTCAAATTCATATATCTGTCTATTTTGGTTGAACGCAAGAGTGACGCATATTACAGTTTCAGTACCCAAATCGAAGTTTTCAAAAATTACCTACTTCCTGAAATGATTGGTCTCCAGGAACTAATTTCGATATCTTATCAAGAAAAGACATATTTTCTTCCTTACAGAAGGCATTGTTGTACGAGAAGCTTATTCGCAGATTCCTATAGAAGTTTCTTTCAGGTTATTTTTAGGAAATCTCAAGGAACTTTTCTAGAACATTTAATTCTCCAAGAAGTTCATTCTGGAATTCCTCTAGGTTATCTCATACCATTTCGTTTGATCTCGTTTGGAATTCGATGAGAAACATTTTAGAGAAATGAGTGTCTTACTCTCGTGTTTTTAAGAGCTTTTCTCGGATTAACCTAGATGTCGCTTTTTAAATTTCATCTGGAGTTTTCTGGGGAATTCTTACAGGAATTCCACCAAGAATTAGAATTTATATGGAAAATCAATCTGGGATTTAACAAAGACATCCTCTTGAAATTCATCCATTTGAGATTCTCCAATGTTTTCCAATTGAAATTCTTACAGGAGCTCCTCCGTATCTTTCAGAATTTCCTTCCAAGATTATTTTCAGAAATGACTGCTGAAAATCTTTCTAACATATCTCCAGGAGTTCTTTTAGGGGTTCCTTCAAAATTACTTTCTTCAAAAGTATTTCTAGGATTTCAGCAGAACTTCTATCTTGGATCCTTTAACACTCCAAATACCGTGATAAAAAAAACCTCACGCCCAAGTAACAATTTCTATGCTTTCTGCGCTTAGACGTATTTTATGAAGGTTTTGTTATTGATTTGGTAAAGCCTTTTATGTTTAATGAAGCATTATAAACTGCAAAACCGTTTTAAAGACATGAGCAACTTTAAAACACTTTGTAGATACCTATAAGTCCATTCCATAAAACTTATTTTCTTGCCTTTTAGCCGAGCATAAATTTCGTTCTAAGCGGACTGTTAAGTACGCAATAAAACTTTGTACTAAAACTCCTTTCAATGCCGCACGCAAGGCGAATCACATCGGTCTTTAGGATTTTATGATTGCATTAAGTTATCATAAAGCAATCATTAACCTTCTTGGAATAACAAGTGGAAGCATTAAAGCAAGCTCAGGAGTGTCAGGTACCGCAATGGGATCTTCTTCCAGGAAATATATTTGATGCGAAATGCACACGAAAACGTAACCAGTTACGCATGATTGTTTGATACTACTGAAGAAAGCACCTGGTTCTTCATTATTGAGAATTCTTACCACTATATACACACCTAAAACTCAATCAGTTTAAACAGCAACCTCAAAATCACACGAAACACTGCCGAAAAACTGGTGAAAATATGAAAGTTTCTGTTTGTTTACATTGGTTTACGGGCATCGGCCAACCGGCAAGTTCTTAAGAGCAGTCAGTCTAAACCCGCATTTCAATAAAACCTAATAGTGTTTGAATAGCGCAAATGTTATGCGTTAAGAATAAGTGGGCGTATGCTAGACTTTGCTCCGTATTCTTGGAGAACAGCAACTCTTTAATATGTTGCTTCCACACCTATTGGTCCTAAACAATTACAATCAGAACCAAGAGGATTTAACTTGACGGCATCCATATTTTTTGTCACGGTTTTCTATTCCTACTTGCAAATTGTGCACGCCATGTTGATGTTTGGATTGCGATTTGAATGCACAATTTTGCAAGCGGGGTTGAAATAATTCTTTTGTAACACAACAAACCCGCAAACTGGCATGGCGCTTTACTTATTCAGCAACAATTTATTGCATTATAGCGAAAAACTTTTTTGGCATGAGTTTTCTCTGTCATAGAAACAGAGTTTTCTCCGTTAATATTGGAAATTTAATATTATTACCATGGCTGACCGACATAGTTTTGTTTTTATTTCGTCATTTATAATTTGCAATTAACTTCAATTCACTTGATGATTTTAGTTTCAGATTATTATTGGTTCTAATTCTTCATTCAAGACGTTGTTCGAACTTTGATAGGGCTTGTTGATCTTTTTAAGGCCTTTACATCTGATCTTATCTAAGTTGTATAGTAGACTACAAGAATATGCCACAAAATCAAATAGCATATAAAACGTTTTAAAAACTGGTTTTAGCAACCTCCTGTAGGGTGGGCCCTTTTGGGCTTTATAGGGTTTTATCACGGGTTTATTAGAGCTGTTAGGATTACTAAGCTTTAAAATAAGTTTTATCAGTTTGATTGTAACAACAGCTTGTATGCTATAAAAAAAACTAAAAATGTTACTTGGGCGCGGAATACCGTGATCAGAAAAAAAGTTGGAACTTATACTTTGAGCAGCTCGTTCTCAGTCGTATGTGGTCCGATACAAAAATTTTTTCAGGGATGTTCTACAAGTTGTTCTACAGGGATGTTCGGCAAGTATCCTAGTGCTCTTGATAAGCATCGTAGAAGGTTCGATCTTTCAGCAAAGTGTTTTATATTGATACTACACTTTCACGTATTCTATATTGATCTAGATCTGCTGTAACTGATCTAGATAAGTTTAATTATTTATATGTCTGTCTTGAATACTCGATATGCATTCTGGAAGGTTGCAGTCTTCGGCAAAGTTATTTGGATTGGTTAGTACTTCACTTTGACGTCTTCAGTTTTGATCTAGATCTAGAATTCCTTACATGGGTGAAAATAATTTACCACAGACTGATTTTTTTCCGCGATCAAGCAAAGACTATCGTCGTTTGAAGCATTTTTGAGTCATTCCAGGAAGGTACGAGGTTGCGTAAAAAAAAACTGCATTTGGGATGATTTGTAGTTTCGTGTACGTAGTGACTCGTGACGGTACTACGCGTACGTTTAGAAAATACATACATTTTCATACGTATAAGGAGTGTATCGTAAAGTAGTTGAAAATGTTTAGAATAGCCTCAAAAATTGTTCCATACAACTTTTAAGTAATTTTATTTTTGGAGATATCGTATAAATCCTTGAAAAAAGAAATGGCTTTTATGATTTTCTAAAAATGTTCTTTTAACTGGGTTTTTAAACTAGATTACTAAACGCATGTTTTTAAACTTTTGCACACCTTCTAAAAAATTGAAATTGCGAAAAAAGTTCGATAATGTTCGAAAATTGTTAACTTTTTTGTGCAAGCATAATAAGCTCCAGAATCCTCATAATATAGGCAAATTATTTTTTTCAAGAAAAATCTCCACTGCATTTAAGCGCAATTCTTTAAAATGAAAAAAAGCGGCATCGTTGCTTTGTGTCACGTTTTTTTCGCTTCTTCGTGAAATTGAATTCAATTCGGCCGAAGAAAAGTTCAAATGGCCGGTGAGGTTTTGCATTGCTGAAAACATTTTGAAAAACATTTGGTGAAGTGATTTGAGTGAAAAATGTTCCGCTGCTTTTGAGTTTGTGAAGTTTAGTTAAATCAGTTTTGTGCATTGGGGTTCATTGGGGTTTTGGTCGAATTATGTGGTGCTATGCCATCCGGTGAATTTGATTCGAGAATCCGGGTCTACGCCGCCCGATCTGTTCCGCGTGTGAAAAATTAAGTTTTATGCACGTATTACTGTAAAGCCAGCTCGATTGTTCTCTCCACGTCGTTTCTTGTGTAGTAAAATCAATACTGTTTGTATATTCTGAATGTGCCTATGAGTCCCGATACCGCTGATCAAGCCTTGGAATTGCTGGATCCATCGTTGCTGAAAAATTGAGTGTACTGGCAGACTATGCGAAATTCGGTGAGACCTTTCCTTGCACCACTTTATTCATATATATGCAATTTACTACATTAAATACGTGCCAGAAACAAAAATGCAAATTTTTGATTCAGGAAGTGTTAATGAATTGCAGATATCCATTTGATACCTAGATTCATTAATGCGGGGCTTACTGTTGTAGAAGACGACCTCAGGATGCACGTGTAAGTCAAGGCATACCTCGAAATGGGTCGTTAGATGTGCAGTAGAGCTATCACCTTCCATCTCCAGGACTAAAAATATTTGCGTCTATATATATCAGCATATATCAACAATAGACGCAGACATTTTTCTTCCATAAAAGCACTGCCGGTCAGTGGGCGATGGATTGCACACACACACACACACACACACACACACACACACACACACACACACACACACACACACAGGGCAGCAGGGACGGATGTCCTGGGGCCTGACGCACCCCCCCGCTTGCGAGTCAGCCGCGTAGTTGCCGGCTAAGAATAGGACTACTAACCCCAATTCAAGGTGTCAAGCGACCCGTGCCGAGGAATGAGTGATCGAGGGGGTGAAATAGATGCTCGATCTTTAACGGAGCCTGTGGGGCACCTGGGCACCCCCCACAGTAAGCTGTCCCTTACCGCGTTAATGCAGAGCTCTGGCGTGGTGGACATTCTTTCTCGTGCGACTCGTGGGAATAAAATATGAGTAACAAACCAATACAGAAATCAAGTGTAGCAGGTAGTAGTGGTGGGATCAACCCCTTCGCAAGAAGCGGGTTGATGAGATCTCCGACAAGGAGAAGTGAGGAGATAGGCGCTGGGAGTTGCGTACGCAGCTCAAGCGTGGGTGCTCCAGTCCACTTCCCGGCAAGCCAGCCGGTGGAGGTTATGGACGGAGCGTGGTTGTTGAGGGCCGTCAACCGAGGATCCAAAGGACGGTCCGCAATAGAGGTGGCTGAGCAGCAGCTTGGCAAAATCATCGACTTTGCGTCCACTAAGTCGAATATAAGCAAGGACCTGAAAACGGCCTTGCTTCGACTTAGGGCGTCGATCGACAATGCCAAGCAGGAGCACGCGGCACTCGCGTTGCTGACTGCTGCAGCAGCGGAGCCTGCAAATGAGAAAGTGCCGAAGTTTACCCAAACGGAGGCCTTCTCCTTCGCAGGAAGTCCGAATAAGGCGGAAGCGACTGCTCGCGACAAACGGGGCAAGCAATCGCAGAAGCGGGCGAGGCAACCGTCAGGCGAGGAGCTGTCTGGCGGTGCCCGCAAGGCCAGGCGAATCATTACCCCGAAAGTCGGTAATAATGCCGGAAGGTCGGACCCCAGCCAGGGTTCCCGGAAAGCTGGGAAGGGTGGGCCTGAAAAGGCTGGCCCGTCCCGGAACGATGGGAACAAGGCTTTGCGACCGCTAGTGGGCCCTCAACAGCCACAGAGTAGGGCGATCCAAGGGGTGGACCCCCCTTGGACGAAGGTAGAGCGGAAGAGGAAGAAGAAGGCGAATCCGCAGGTAGTAGCGCAGGACGCCAAGCCAAGGCGTAGGAGGGCAGGTGCCAAGCGCGAGAAAGGCGACGCTATCGTCATCAAGACGGAACAGTCCAAGTACTCGGACGTCTTGAAGATGATGCGAAGCGACGCCAAGCTTGAGGGTCTTGGAGCCGACGTACGCAGTATTAGACGTACTCGTACGGGCGAGATGATCCTGGAGCTGAAGCGCCAGAAGGAGCACAAGGGCGCCGCCTATAAGAGGCTGGCAGAAGAGGTCCTTGGTGAGGGTGTGCAGGTGAGGGCTCTGACACATGAGGCGACTCTGAAGGTCAAAGACATCGATGAGATCACCGAAGTGGAAGAGCTCGTCACGGCACTGCGGCAACAGTGCGATGTGCAGGTGGCCGCCGCAGCCGTTAAGCTACGGAAAGGGCCAGCAGGGACACAGATAGCCTTGGTTCAGCTACCTGTGGCGGACGTCAAAAAGTCCGTTAAAGTAGGGAGCATAAAGGTGGGTTGGTGTGTATGTCACCTGACATTCCACGAGCCACCAGAGGTTTGCTTCAGGTGTCTGGAACCAGGACACAAGTCGTGGGACTGCAAAGGCCCCGACAGGCGCAAACTGTGCAGGCGATGCGGCGCTGAAGGTCATAAGGCCCAAAGCTGCACGAGTCCGCCCATCTGCATGATCTGTACCGGGAAATCCTCGAACAACAGACATCCGATGGGCGGTCCAAGGTGCCCGGCCTTCAAGAAAGCCGCAGTGAACAACAAATCACAGTGCAGGTAACGCAGCTGAACCTGAACCACTGTGATGTGGCTCAGCAACTGCTTTGTCAGGCAGTTTCTGAGTGGGAGACGGATATCGCCATCATATCGGACCCACACCGAGTACCCGCCGGCAACGGCAACTGGGTCGCGGATGGGACCAGAAAAATGGCGGCGATATGGACGACGGGTAAACACCCCGTTCAAGAGTTGGTGTCTACTACCTATGAGGGCTTCGTGGTCGCCAAAGTAAACGGGGTCTTCTTCTGTAGCTGTTATGCGCCTCCGCGGTGGCCGATCGAGCAGTTCACGCAAATGCTGGACCGCTTAACGACCGTGCTAACAGGGCGAAGGCCGGTGGTAATAGCGGGCGACTTTAATGCCTGGGCCGTGGAATGGGGAAGCCGTTTCACGAACCAGCGGGGTCAGATCCTGCTAGAAACACTGGCCATCTTAGATGTCGACTTGGCTAATGTCGGTACCAAGAGTACCTTTAGTCGAAACGGAGCGGAGTCAATTATTGACGTGACCTTTTGTAGTCCTGGCCTAACAAGTAGTTCGAACTGGAGAGTAGATGATGGCTACACTCACAGCGACCACCTGGCGGTTCGCTACAGTATCGACTACAATAACAGCAGACAGCGGATAGAAGAAGAGGCGGCTAGGCCAAGGCCAAGCCCTCGCAGGTGGAAGACATCATACTTCGACGAAGGGGTATTTAGGGAGGCGCTCCGCCGTGAGCGAAACTTAATCGGTTTAGACGGCGACGAGCTGGTAGCGGTGCTCTCACGTGCGTGTGATGCGACCATGCCTAGGAGAGTCCACCCTAGAAATGGGAGGCCACCGGCTTACTGGTGGACCGACGCGATTGCGGACCTGCGCCGCGCCTGCCTACGGGCTAGGCGGCGGATGCAGCGAGCACGATCAGAGGAAGAGCGAAACGAACGGCGGGTGGTGTTCGCCGCTGCAAAAGCCGCGCTTAAGACCGAGATAAGAGCAAGCAAAAAGGCCTGCTTTGAGGGTCTCTGTCAGAGTGCCAATACGAACCCGTGGGGTGACGCCTACAGGATCGTTATGGCCAAGACGAGAGGTGTGATGGCTCCTACAGAGCAATCTCCAGAGATGTTGGAGGGGATCATTGGAGGACTTTTTCCGCGTCATGATCCTGGTCCTTGGCCTCCTTTCGTAGGACAGCCGGGGACTGGGGCTGGCGATGAGGAGAGGGTCACCGATGTGGAACTTGCGGGGATAGCTAAGTCCCTTAGCGTAGGTAAGGCCCCAGGTCCGGACGGAGTTCCGAACCTGGCCTTAAAAGTAGCTATTGCAGAGGCTCCCGAGATGTTCAGGTCTGCTATGCAGAAATGCCTGGACGAGGGAGTTTTCCCAGAAGCTTGGAAGAGGCAGAGCCTGGTACTATTGCCAAAGGCGGGGAAACCACCCGGAGACCCGTCGGCATATAGACCAATATGCTTGATTGACACGGCGGGGAAGGTGCTCGAAAAGATCATCCTCAATAGAATGTTGAGGTTCACTGAGGGCGTAAATGGTCTTTCGAGCAACCAGTATGGCTTCCGGAAGGGGAGGTCCACCGTAGACGCTATCTTGTCGGTTACAAAAACCGCCGAGAAAGCACTCGAGCCTAAGAGGAGGGGAATTCGCTTTTGCGCGGTAGTGACTCTGGATGTAAGGAATGCGTTTAATAGCGCCAGCTGGTCTGCTATTGCCGATGCGCTCTTGCGTCTGGGGATACCGGAGTACCTGTACAAGATTCTCGGAAGTTACTTTCAGAATCGTGTACTAGTCTACGACACGGAGGTGGGTCGGAAGTGCTTTCACATAACCTCAGGAGTCCCGCAAGGTTCCATCCTGGGTCCGGTGTTATGGAATGTCATGTACGACGAGGTGTTGAGGTTAGAGTATCCAGTGGGAGTGGTGATTGTCGGATTTGCCGACGACATTACGCTCGAAGTCTACGGTGAAACGATCGAGGAGGTAAAGTTGACTACCAACCACTCGATCAAAGTTGTGGAGGCGTGGATGCGGTCCAGGAAACTGGAGCTGGCTCACCACAAGACAGAGGTGACGGTTGTTAACAACCTGAAGTCGGAGCAGCAGACGGAGATCAGTGTAGGAGACTGTACTATCCTGTCAAAGCGCTCCGTCAAACACTTGGGCGTGATGATCGACGATAAGCTTACCTTCGGTAGCCACGTCGATTATGCCTGTAAAAGAGCCTCCACAGCTATTGCGGCACTGTCCCGGATGATGTCCAATAGCTCTGCGGTGTACGCCAGTAAGCGCAAGCTTCTGGCTAGTGTTGCTACATCCATACTTAGGTATGGCGGCCCGGCGTGGGGCACCGCGCTAAGTACTAAATGCTACCGACGGAAGCTGGAAAGTACTTACAGGCTTATGTGCCTGAGGGTTGCGAGCGCGTACCGTACCGTGTCACACGACGCTCTCTGCGTCATTACTGGTATGGTGCCTATCAGCATTCTTATCAGTGAGGACATGGAGTGCTTCGAAATGCGCGGCACAAGAGGCATACGCAGGACTGTCAGGATGGCCTCTATGGTCAAATGGCAGCGCGCGTGGGACAGTTCCACCAAAGGAAGGTGGACCTATAGGTTGATACCGAGGGTAGATAGTTGGATTAATAGGCGCCATGGGGAAGTCACATTCCACCTGACACAGGTCCTTACAGGTCATGGTTGCTTCCGACAGTATCTACACCGTTTCGGGCATGCGGATTCTCCCGAATGCCCAGTGTGCAATGGTTTAGAGGAAACGGCGGAACACGTTTTGTTCGTGTGCCCGCGTTTTCGCACAATGCGTGACCGCATGCTTGCCACATGCGGGGAGGACACAACTCCGGACAACTTGGTCCAGAGGATGTGTAGGGATGAGTTTGGCTGGAACGCCGTTTCAACGGCTATTACCCACATCGTCTGGGAGCTACAGAGGAGGTGGCGCGTGGACTCAGAGAATGGCTAGTCCAGATGCAGTACAAGAGGTGGTCCAGGGGTTCGGAGTCGGCTTCGTAGGTCATACCGGTGCCCTGCGGTCGAGATCGACCCTTACAACGATTAAGTGGCCGCGGAGAGGAAGTCCCGGTAGCGGTGCTGTCGTGGCGTCGGTCTACTGGGTTGGATCCGAGCCCGCGGTTGGAAAGGGGTCCCCGGCAAGGGTCGGGGTAGGTGAGATCCTGCTGTCTGCAACCTACGGGTGCATCTGATAGGGCCTGAAGGGTAGTTATACCCTTCCTTTGCGGGCAGGTCAGATCGGGTTGCACGTGGGCATCAGTTCTTGATGTCCGCTCAGCAGTAGGGCGCGGGCGGGGTTGACCCTGCCCGCCTTCCGAGGACAAAGGGAGTGGCGAGGACCACTCGGGAAACTGGCTAAGCGCCAGCATGCTACCGTGATGGACTCTCCAAAGCGAGTCATCGATGTTCGTTGCTGCAGGCTACGCAGCTAACCTTGTGGGTGCGATGTGCACTAGCCCCTCTCTGAAGCAATACCTTCTTGGTGGTTCCGGAGAGACGTAGGGTTTGGCGACCATAGGAATGGTTTAGTGGGTACGAGGAGAGAGTAGTCCTGGATTTTACTTTTGTTGTAGAAGACGGCCTGTCAGACCTACACTACCCTAACCTTCTGTTAGGGTGTCTGTTGAGCAGATTATCCCCCTATGGTTTAGAAGGAAAAAAAAAAAAAAAAAAAAAAAAAAACACACACACACACACACACACACACACACACACACACACACACACACACACACACACACACACACACACACACACACACACACACACACACACACACACACACACACACAATACTTTAAAATGAAAAAAAGCCAGTTTTAAGGAACCCCTTTTTTCTATGCTCCTCAAAATCATGTTTACGCAAATAAAAAATACATGAAATGAAAAATTCGCATTTTTTAAAATAGGGTATGTTTTTTAATTTATGGACGAGTAAGTTAGAGCAAAAAATAGAATTTTATAGATATTAAAAGCGGAACTTCAAAGTGTGACCAAAAATTAGACGTTTTTTGGAGTGGACCATTTTGTAGATATAGGAGAGTTTTCTATCGAAAATATGAATTTTAAAAGTCGGTGTTGCATGATATGTTATGTGTACATAACTGTTAATAAGCATCAATATTTTCCAGATTTTTTATCGTACAAATTTTACTCGCTACAGATTTTTGAAATGTTGAAAAATCTTAACAATATGGCATTTTGTGCAGAATTTTTGAGGTGTATTCATTAACCCATATTTTCAATAATACTAAACATTTTCCAAATTTTTCCAAGGTATTCTAAACTTAACTATATTGCGAAGATTTCATAGAAGAACCGAAATGAAAAGACCAACCCAGCTTCGAGATAGAGCATTCTGAACATTTTCAACTACTTTCCGATACACTCCTTAATATCATGTTCACACTCATCCGTGGCTGATCAAAAATGATTTCAGTAGTAAACAGAATCACAAAAATAAACTTAAACTAAAAGTTTTTATTTTAAATTTATTTTTGCAGAATCTCCTTAGTCAAGAGAAGATGAAAACGTTTTTTTGTCATGAATTTAAAAAAAATGATATTCTGGCGTTGCATAATAAATGGATGAAAATCTGGAGGTTGCTACACTAGGGAGTCATTACAAAAGAAAAACAAATGTCTAGATCAGCCACAGCTAATCTAGGCCAAAAAAATCTTTCAGAAAGCATATCCGGAACCCTAGTGGACACTAGAGCACTAGATAGACAATCAGAAAGATAAAATTGAATTAGAGCTAAACTAGATCAAAAGATTTACACATGTTACCACTTACCAGTCAATCCTAGCAACTTTGCCCAAAACTATGAACCTACAAGAGCATTGAAGACATTCCAAATTATGAAACCCTTTAAGATCAGTGCCATCAGAACAATACCATAATCCAAGAAGTAAGAGTGTAGTGCCATGTTCATTTAAAGGAGATGCATATTCAAAACATTGAAGATTCTAGTTTAGGGTAGTCTAGTCTACACATACACAGCCATTCATTGAAAGAATCTTGAATTGACTACTTTTATCATCTTTATTGTCATTATCAACCCTTGAAGTGCATCGGTGATGCATTACAAGCATGTCCGCCATTGAAAGACCAACGTACGAAAAACGCAACCCACCCGCAGAATTTCCACTATAATCACACAACCATTTATTTTACCAAACATGTTCTAGCCGGGTGCCGCAGTTCCACCGATCAAATTAAATTATACAGGACATCATCGAAAACACGCAACTCAAAAAGTTCTTGCTATCAACCACGTGTGTGCATCATGCTATGATTCACTGACACTTCTCTGCACTTCTCTGAAGACTCCGAACTTCCAGGGTGCATGTTTAGAGCCTCACAGCAGAGCGTTCATGATTAACAAAAATTTTAATCATGATTAATCATTGTAGATTAAAATTTTAATTTTGGTGATGATTGATTATGATTAATGATTAATTTGATTTTTATGCTGATTAAAGATTATGATTAATGATTAAAATTGGTTTTATCTGTGATTATTGATTATGATTAATGATTAAAAATGGCTCATTGATTAAAAATCATGATTAACCATGATTAATCAATCACGAAAAACTGGAAACGATTAAAATATATTTATTGTTGAACATGTTTCTGAAGTTTCAAAAGTAAAAGGTAACTCTGTACGGGAGATTTTTGAAAAAAGAAACATAAATAATATTATTTAGAACAGCATTTCAACCAATTTAAATTGGATCATAAATTTTATATGATGAATCATTTTTGGTGATGAATGATTAATGATTGATTAATATTTTTTTTCTTATGATTATGATTACAGATTAATGATTAGATTGCAAAAATAGTGTGATTAAGATTAATGATTAATGATTAAATGAGATTTTTTGTGTGATTATGATTAATGATTTTGATTAATCTTAATCATTAATCATTAATCATGATTAAATTTATGATTAATCATTAACGCTCTGCCTCACAGTATCGTATTGAAAAATAAAATTGATCTAGATCAAATACTTCAGATCTATATCAAAACTGGAGACATAGAAGTATGGTACCAACCAATTCAGTGCTGAATTTGTGCAAGATTGCAACCTTTTGCACATGAAGCATTATAGAAAATCATATAGAAACATTATCTATTTTTTTCAACTATAGCAGATCTAGATCTCGAATCGAAGGCGTGAAATTTTTGTACCAACCAATCCAGTGAACTTTTCGTCCGATCAAAAATAAAACTTATCTAGATCATTTACAGCAGATCTAGACCAAAACCGGAGACGTGAAAGTGTAGTACCAATCGGTCCCGAAAACTTTGCCGGAGACAGAAACACTCTAGGATGCATGTAGAGAATTGTAGAGAGTGAGTTAAAAAAATAATACTTATCTAGATAAAATACAGCAGGTCTATATCAAAACCGATTAGGTAAAAGTGAAGTGCTAACCAACGCAGAGAACTTTGTCGAAGACTGCAATTCTCCAGGATGCATAGCTAGAGCTCCAGAAAGTAATGTAGAAAAATAAAACTTATCTAGATAAATTACAGCAGATCTAGGTCAAAGATACAGATGAGAAAGTGAAGTAATAACCAATCCAGAGAACTTTGCCGAAGACTGCAACTCTATATGATGCATATCGTGGATTCTATAAAATCATATAGAAAAACAAAACTTATCTAGATCAATTACAGCAGCTCTAGATCAACCCTGAAGACGTCAAAGTGAAGTACTAACCAATCCAAATAACTTTGACGAAGACTGCAACCTTCTAGGATGCATTTCGAGTATTCTAGAGAGTCATACAAATAATAAAACTTATCTAGATCAGTTACAGCAGATCTAGATCAATATAGAATACGTAAAAGTGTAGTACCAATCAATATAAAACACTATGCTGAAGACTCGAACCTTCTAGGATGCTTATCAAGAGTACTAGAGTACATGTCGGTCGGGAATCGAGTTCATTTGTAGCTAGGGATGTGCAAGATAGTTACGCAAATTGTATACTACCTCTACAGTATGCCTTTTTTATCAAATCTACTGATTTCTAGTCATTTTTCGTGGCCACCACCAAAACTTGGCATGCAAATAAAAAAATACGATATTTTTAAAAAACGTTCCTTACTCACGCTGGTCTGGGGGGAAAATGAGCATACCTATAAATATATTTTTTTGCAAAACATAAAAGTAGAAGATCCCTGAAAAAAATAAATAAATCGGATCACAGACGGCTGAGAACGAGCTGTTCAAACTTGTAGTTCTCACTTTTTTCCTATCACGGTATTTGGAGTGTTAAAGCAGCCTCCATTTAAACAAAAGTTGAGCACAAGATGTATAATCATTTGTTCAGCCCATAAACATCTAATTTTGGTGATTTTATTCAACATTTGGTTGATTTGAGGTTCAGTACAAGGCTGATTTAATGCTTAATATGCGCTTGATCAGCAATCAATAAAATTTATTTATTGTGTAAAAATTGAAAATTAAACACTTTCGTAACATAATATATTCCATTTGCGGCTTTTTCATTTCTAGAAGAGATGTTTAGAAATGTATAAATTAATCTATTGGATTTACAGTCACTCACCTTAGTACCTACTCCAAATACAATTGTATACGTATCCTCGAACACGAAAGCATTACATGTTGTGTCGGAATAATCAAGAACATGAGTTGAACAAAGCTTGTAGAAGCGAAATTAACTCTACAAAAAATTTGTTTGGGTCAGCTGTCAAAAATTATTTGATTAAAGGTTGAACAAGTGATGATTAATTCTGCATGTTGGTGTAAGTTTTAAAGCTGGTTACACAGATAAATAATATTCTATTCAACTTGATATTCAGCCATCTATGTATTGCTGACTTAAAAGGTTGAACAAGCCATACTTCAGACCAACACTCAGCTGTCGGGACAGCTCCTAATATCGACTCTAATACTGTCTAATAAATATTAGTTTCCTAATCTTCAGAAAAAATCAAAGGGTTTTAGTTCTAGTATGTCATGACTTCCGCGATTGAATACTTCTGTCAATGAAATGGCGGACGCAAACACGGTTTGTATAAACACAGTCCTAATTTTTCCGTTTTAAATTTACAATCCGCTATATTTTTTTTTAGCATCGGTATGCCAGTTTCTGGCGAGAGATTGAATATGTTGTAGGGGTAGTTCCAAAGCGAGTTCAAAGAATCTTAGAGATTGAAAACTACGCAGCAAGCTCAAGTATTGGCGATATGAAGGAGCAAGACCTGGCTGATATTGAAGCGGATTTTCAACACCTGGCGGACCACTACGCCACGCGGGTTACCGTTGATGATTACAACGAGATTTACGGACCATTCCAAAACAATCCCGAAAGGTTCAAGCTTCTTAGCGGCGAAAAAAAGACCATGATGGCTATTGCGAAAGCGGTTTCGCAACACGGAATTGAAAAATTTCTCGACGGTGTTTTCGAAAAACCAAACGCCAGGCTTAACGAAAGTGTGGATGTGGTAGCCAAAATAAAGGCTTATTATGCAGAAAGGTATGTTGCCGAAACAATCTGTATTTCTTCAATAAAGATTTCGCCCTTTTTTTAGGCAAGCAGATTCTGTAGAATTCAAGCGGTTTTTTGATGGACTATCTAACTTGACCATCCTTGACGTTACGCATGATGGAATTATACTGAACTGCGTATTTTGTTTACCGAACAAACCGCAGAAAGTCCTAAGATCTGGAAGTGGCTGGTTGATCGGTAATTTCGTAAAACACTGTGAAAAATTTCATTATGCACTACCAGAAGCTGGACCAAAACGAAAACGGAAACGCCGACATGAAGTCAATGCAACTAGCGATGCCAGATACTCCGGAGATAAATCCACTTCTGATCCAGATCTTCCGTTGTTCGATGTCGACGAATTTATCGAAGCAAATGATACAAATGCAAACATGTCCGGTGAGGTTTGAAACTATATGCTGACGAATTAAACTAGTTAATAATGTATACCATGTTTTGTTTGTCTAATAACAGTCAGGACTTTTTACATAAGAATGTGAACCGTGTGAATGAAAACTTAGAAACACGCATCGCCAAACAACTCGTTCATGCTTTGCGTAACGAACGAAATTTTAATGATAGGTAGTAGTCGACCATTTACAATGGCACATGTCCCGGAGTGTTGACATATTGAAAAACCTCAGAATAATTCAAGAACAAGATCTTTTATTCACACGGTCACGTAAACCACGTAAATCCACACTGTAATCCTTTTTCAATGAAAAATAAAGTTTTTCTCAATATATTTTTGTAGACAACACCGATTCTGAAACCGAGGATCCAGATGATGCTATTGTGTTGAAAACCTTCATAAATATGCATTCCGCATGGAAAGATAAAAAGTTGCAAGCAAGGCGATATACAAGCTTCGAAAAAGACATTTGCGCATACCAATTTTTAACGGCCGGCAGAGGAAACTATGCCTTTTTAGCTAGCAACAGCAGCACGATATCTATAAAGACAATTCAACGCCACTTGAAACAAAATACCGTTCAAATAACCGAGGGAAAAATCGACGCCAAAGGACTGAAGCAATATCTGTTGCGGAATGAATTCCCACTGGCTGTAATCCTTTGCGAAGATGCAACCAAAATTTCTGCAGCATTGGAATATGATTACATTAGCGATTCTGTTCGGGGTTTGGTGTATCCATTGGATGAACATGGGCTACCAAACACAGATTTATTTACTGCAACAAGTGCATATAAAATGGCGGAAGATATTGAAAAATATCCTGTCGGTAATCATGCATACGTCCAATTAGCACTACCGCTAGCTAACAATGCATCTCCTTATGTGTTGTTCCACACGTGCTCAGATAACAAATTCGAAGCAAAAGACGTACTAAACCGATGGAAACATACAGAATACTTATTAGAGAGGGAAGGTATAAAAGTCATGGCGCATGCAAGCGATGGCGACCCAAGGCTGTTAAAAGCCATGAAGATTCGGGAGGATATGGAAGCAGCGATACTCCATCTCGTTGGGGAGATTGGTTCAGGATTCGTGAAAGCCTGACGACACCGATCAACGTACACACTGTTAACAAGTTCCGAAATCGGCTTATCAATTCAGATATGCAATTTGGTATTGTTTTGTTTGTTTATGTTGTACTCAAATTGTAATAACTTTTGTTTTAATTATACAGGCCGTTACACCATCACAAAAACTCATTTAAAACAGCTGGTTCTATACCACTCGAAGGATAAGCATTGCTTAACAATGTCGGACATTGACATTAAAGATAAAATGAAATTCGGGCCGACACTAAAAATGATGAAGAAGCCAACCATTGAGTATTTGAAAGATAATATAGCCGACAGTAACGCAACCGCCCTTTTCCTTGATCTAATGCGTATGATGTATCGGTCGTACGTTGACGAGGATGTCATGCCACTGGAGAGAATCCAAGATTTATGGTATTGTTTGCATCCTGTAAAATTTTATAAGTTTGCTTATTTTTTCATTTCGTTTAAGGACTGCGACCTTCATAGTTCGAGCATGGCGGAATTGGACAAAGAAACGATTTCAAAATATGAAACAATGCATTTCTTCCAACGCATACATGTCGCTTGAGTTGAATGCTCATGCTTTGATTGTTTTCATGGAGTTTTGCCGAAGCAATGGCACTCCAGAACAATTTTTGGTATCCTGTTTGTCTAGCCAGCCGAACGAGAAAATTTTTCGACAGCTAAGATCAATGGCAACAACTAATCAAACCATTGTAAATTTCACCGCTAAAGAGCTGACCAGTAAACTAAAGAGAGTTCAGATGAAAACTGATATTATGTACCGATGTAGCGATCGTGTTAATTTTCCCAGCATAACGCGATATTCAAACAATCGCAAAGTTCAATATTCTCTGCCATCCCCAGATGAAATTATTGATGCAGTGATTAGAGCAAAACACTCCGCCAATGATGCATTGGTTGGAATAGGAATTGAGGAACAAAACATTAACATGGATGACTCAATTGCTCTTATAGCAGATAATCTACCACCGGAATTTGAATTCATTGATATGCAGGATTACGAAGACGATGACCATGACCAGGAAGAGGATAATATATTCGAAAATATTGAAGCTAATCTTAATCCAAGCTTTCAACACGAAGATTCTGAAATTGAAGAGAATATCGACGAAGAATATGGTAACACAATTTGATATAACATTTTTTTCTTAATTTGTAATACGTGTATCACTGGAAATTAGACGCTGAGCTGCAATCGAAAGAGGACCACATATCTGAACCTAACGATATCACTGATGAAGAACCAATTTACGAAGCATCGAGATTATTTCCAAATTGCGGAACACATTTAAGCTTGAAAAGTACAACAGCGGGTACCAAGCACACGTTCAGAATATCAACTAGTACCGGTTTAATACGAAATATCAAAAAAGCTACCTTATTATGGATGTTGGTACCAAGCCGATACAAATTGAGTACCGACAGAATAAGAAGATTTACCCAAAGAGATTTTGAGATTGTTTAAACTACATTTGAAGCCATTGATATTAAATTTAAAATTTTATTATCAGTTTAAATTGTTATATTAAATAAAATACTGTTTGTATGTTCATTGTTTATTTTTTTCTTGAACACTGGGAAATAAAAAAAAAACATTGAAACCTTGTTAAGACTTCTGACCATGAAGACCATGAAACTTCCAGGAACTCTAAAACTCTTTAAACGCCCTTGAACGGCATATGCTTGGGCATATGCAAATTTCCTGAGACCCCTTGAGGTATCCCTGATTTCCCTCTGAATCCTCTTGAGACCCCTGCAACGTCGCTGAAAATTCCCTAGAACACCCCATGAAACTCGCTAAAATCCCTGAAATGCCTCTAAAGACGTTTAAGAAACCCCCTTCTGAAGTTGTTGAATGGTTTAAATTAACCAAAAAAGAATTCCATTTGATTTGCAGAAAATTTAATTTTGGGTATCCATTCGTTTATTCTATTAAAACAGAACAAGGATGCAAATTGGAATGGTTGAATACGACTCTTCAAACCTTCAAATTGTCAACTCTCATCTAATCTATTTTGTTTACAAGTTAAATATTTTGGCACGGCATACTTGATGGGAAATCTTTTCATTCAGTTTTTTGAAGGTATTAATACCGCCTAATACCGCTAATATTATTAATAAGTATCAGAAGTGACCCGCCCCTAGGCTGTCGTTGTATTCAGCCTCTGACACCATTGACCAGTCAATGTTCAGCTATTACTCTCACTGTTCAGCATTCACTGTTACTAGTATTTGAGGTATTTGAAGTACGTAGCACACATCTTGTAGAAGCGCAACGTTTTAAAGAACCGGTAAATGGATTCGACGAAAATGCATTCTGATGTTAACAATGGCTGAACAACCATCTTGATGGATTTTCAGCCAAATTCGTATTAACAAGAATGTGTGCTTCGGGCACGATCAAAGGCTTATGCAGAACCAAGCGAAATATACAAACATTGATCACTCGAGTGAAATTTAAAGCAAACTTGTAGAATGATCCTTGCTAAATATCAGATTACAGTAGTCTATTAAACATTATTTATTGCACAAAACTATTTTTTTTTAATTCGATAAATAACACTTTTTTATGTTTGTTATTTAATGATGGTGACACTCAGGTAGTGGACACAATCATTAAATGATATTTTTGATTTAACCTGGTAGCACCCTACCAAATTACAACTCTTTTCAATTCAAGTAATGGTTCGACTAAAGCTGCTAAAAAAATGCTCAATCTCCTGAACAAACTCCTCAATGTTGACCATCGGCTAATCCCAAGCGATAGCGATAACTTTCTTCGCTGTTGACTTACACAAAAACCCCCAGCAGCCATTGTAATTTCCATACAATAGCCTCTAAATCTCACATTTTCCCTCGTGTCATCGGAACTCTTCGAGGCTGCTTTCGATTCCCACAATCCACCAGAACCCAGAGAACAAAGAGCACTGTACTCCACCCAGTTCGAAGCGGTAGTGTGTTTGCCATTTTTCTCCCCAGAGTCACAGACCCAACCGAGTCCGATAACAGTTGGTTGCCTGTTGCCTTTCCATAACACTTGAAAGAGACCGGAAACGGTCCGACCGGAGTTGGATGCGATTACATGTGTTACCTGTTCGGCGGGGATCCTATTGAAGTCATCATCATCCGCTAGGACAACTGGTTGAATCCACTTGTTCGTCGTAAAGGGCTGAAAGGGCGGAAAAAATGGCGCTCATTATGTAACTGGGCGTCCCACACACACACTGGACCGCACCGGACTGGAGCGGACACGGGATCGGATTCTCTTGCAGCATCAGCAATCCTGTTCAGGGAATGATGTTCTCGATCTGGGGCGGGCAGCAGGTGGGTGTTTGCTTTCTAAACGATGATGGGTGTCCTTCGGAACACTTGTCTTCGTTCTTCGTTGGAACAATTATTTTGCACTTTCCGCCGGCAGTGCCTCGCCCCTAATCGACCGTGATGGATGGGAATCACTGCTCGGAACATGAGAAAACATAGGGGCGTAACTTCTCCCACTAGCACGAATTGTTAGCGAAAAACAAGCTGCTTGAATCCACGTTGATAAGTGGGGTGTGAAAATAGATGATTTCTCCTAATAAGCATTACACTTCTATATTCGTTTCACGTTTTCTTGCTTCGTTTTCAAGGCTTTTTGTTTCGGGAGAAAACACTCATCTTCTTGCTTTGTGTCGAGATTAATTCACTCAATTGCTTCGCCATAGTCGAGAAACGGCAGTTTCGAATCCACAGGTTTTTCAAGCAACACCCACAAGACGCTCCCAGCGATTTGTTGGTTTTATTCGATTTTCGATTTGTTTCCGCCAATTCTCATTTTCTTTCACACAAATTTGCACTTGAACCAGAAGAACGGGAATTTCATTTGGTTTCCGAGAACGCTTCTTTGTATTCCGAGCACGTTAGCAGGAAACTCATTTCCTATCAACAAATCTTCGTTTCCGGAGTTTTTTTTTTTCAAATCCGCGTTGAAGCACTAACCAGCTCCGGTATCATTTTTCACTCCTTACAATCTATCCCCACAATAAAACCCCGTACTTGCCTTTCAATCTAGAAACAAACCCACAAAATAAGCAAACAGTAGACTACAAGCTCACATTTTCACTGATCGTCAAACAATTCTATCACTACGAGCTCGCCTTTCTATCATGACTTCAACAGGCCTTCGCAATAAAAACCATCTAAAACCCCCGACCGTCCTTCGAAACCGCGAGAAACCTAGGGCCAAACTGCATCCAAGCCCATGTGCAAAAAACGGCGCAATTGCACTCGAACCAAATATCACCAAAACTTCCGATATCCGGTGATAACCCCGTCGTAGCCAGCGACCCTTACAACACCACTAGGGTGTCCTTCCCGTCTGTCCGGGCGCGCGCGCGTTCCTTCTCAACTCCGATCTTATCCGCGAACCCCCGCTTGAGGGCGACGATTTTCTAGGGCGTACGGGTGGCGTACTTCTCGCACGAAGAACCGTTTTGTTCAGGCGTAATGGTCCTGTCCTGGTTGTGGATCTCTCCGGCCGCTACCAACTGTGGATTGGTACTGCCGTACGGGCTGACCGAAGTCGGTTTTGGTCCAGCACTCAGCAGCCGTCGTTGTCGGCTTCGGTGGTGGCAAACACAACAAGTGCAACAAGCTGTGCGTAGGGAGGAACTCACTGGAACGAGTTACACCCAGTTTTTCCCGACTGACGACGGCGAGTGACTGTGAGGAAGCTCTTGCACTGGCGCGCGAAAAAGGCGCGCCAAGCTGTATAGGGAGAGCCTCTCCCGGAGGGAAACTCGTACGTCAACTCTGGGTGGGTGGGAAATTCGATGCCGGGCGGGTGGTTGGACGACGTTGTGGACTTGAACTACGGGAGAATGTGAGCGCTGTGTTGCTACGCTGCTGGACTGGAGCGAAATTGGATTGATGATGGCGAAGCTGATGTTACGCTTACCGACGCGGAGTTTATTTTCGGAATCGGTCGGTGCAATTTGATAAATGTTTATTGGATTGGATGGTCCCTGGTGGATGTTATAGGCAACTAGCACGTCTGATCAAGTGATATACTGGAAGTGGCGTCTAGGAGAGTAATACTTGCCAATTCGTATTATACATATAGGACCATCAAATTGAAAATTTTCATGGTTATTGTGAACAAACAACAAGTTTTCTTGTCAACAAAAATTATGCAGAAGAAGCGATCAATGCCTAGTTAATTACCTTTGTAAGCAAAAGTGTATATTACAGAGCGATTCCAGTTTGCCTTTGTAGTGGGTAAGACTTAGGATCCCATCCGGATATGGCGGATTAGATTTTTGTTCTGTTCGGAAAATTTCTTCGATTTCCTGGGCCTAGTGTATCATTGAGCTTGCTACATAATATATAATTTCAGGCAATGCAGATAAAAAAGCTCTTCATTTAATGGCTGTGGAAGTGCTCAAAGAACACTCAGTTGATGAATGACAGATCAAGTTCCAATGGTTTCTTCTTCTTCTTCTTCTATAGGAATAGATTAGAAATGATTACATTGTCCGCGCGAATGTAGTTATGCTCATTTTCCTCTTATTCCCCACATATATTGAGTTTTGCTCCGTAATTTACAAGACAGTTATGGGTATACCAAGGAAGTGTTTCTTTAATGGATTATGATACACGGGGGCGATTGAAAATGATTGCAGTGACCGCGTGAATGTAATTATGCTCATTAAACCCTAATTCTCCACATAAATTGAGTTTTGTATGAAATTAGCTTCATAACTCAGAAGAAAATTATGAGTGGTATACCAAGAAGGATTATGATACAAGTAATCAATTAGAAGTGATTACAGTGACCCCGTTAATGTAATTATGGTATGGTATCAATTAGATTCTTGTGAGTTATAGACAGAGTTTAAAATTGTCATTTTCAATGAATGAAATTCAACATGAATTTTTAAGATTCTCAACTGAGGGGTCAAAATAAAATTCATTTTGGTGAATGAATTTTTTCACCTATTCATTCATTTTTCTGTCACTGATAATTTTCACTGAGAAATAAAACTGAACCGTAACTCCCGATTATACTTCCAATCTACTCAAAACTTGTGTATAGTAGTTAATTAATATATTAATTATGTTCTCTGTTTGTCCATTAAGCCGGATTGTACGTCTGTTAACAGAAATTGGACATTTAACGACGTGCGAAAAAATATTCGTAACAGAGAATTGAATGAAAAAAGAGAGGCATTCAGCTGACAATGAATGTGGCCAAACACGAATGAAAAAATGAGAATGTCAATCTTCACTTTCAATCTTCGAATTTTTTACTCTCTGGTTATAGAGCTTATACCATACAAAACTCAATATATGTGGGTAATTAGGATAGGATAACCAAAATAACAATCACGCTCACTGCATTAATTTCTACTCGATTGTTTATATCATAACTCACTAAAGAAGTCCTTCACGGCATAATATATGTGGGGAACTAGGGTAAAATGCGCATAATAGCATTCACGCGGTCACTGCAATCATTTTAAATGTATTCCTTGTATCCTCATCCTCCAAAAAAGCACTTCTTAACATACCACCCATAAACTTCTTGCGAGTTAAAGAGTTAATTATATACAAAACACAATATGTGTGGAATATAAGGGTAAAATAAGCATAATTACGTTCACGCGGATACTACATTTACTTCTAATCGATTCCTTGTATCATTATCCACTAAAGAAATACTTCACAACATACCACCCATTTTTTGTGAGTTATATAGCTAATTTCATGCAAAACACAATATATGTGGGCAATTGGGGTAAAATGAGCATAATTACATTCACGCAGTCACTGCAATCTTTTTTCATCACCATCACCATAATCCACTAAACCTTTCTTGCATTCCAGCCTTGATTTCCTTGCGAGTTATGGTGCTAATGTAACACAAAACTCAACATATGTAGAGAATTAGGGTAAAATGAGCATAACTACATTTGCACACACACTGCAATCACTTCTACTCGATCCACTAAAGAAACCCTTCAGAGCATACCACTCATAATTTCCTTGCGAGTTATAGAGCTATTTGATGCAAAACTCAATATATGTGGGGAATTAGGGTAAAATGGGCATAATTACATTCACGCGGTCACTACAATCACTTCTCATCGTTTCCTTGTATGATCATCCACTAAAAAACTCTTGCTTAGCATACCACTCATAATTTTCTTGTGAATTATAGAGCTAATTTCATAAAAAAAACTCAATATATGTGGGGAGTTAGGGTAAAATAAGCATAATAACATTCACACGGTCACTGCAACCATTTCTAGTCGATGCGCTGTATCATAATCCACTAAAGAAAGCCTTCTTAACTTACCACTCATAGTTTTCTTGCGAGTAAGGAGCTAATTTCATACAAAACTCAATATATGTGGGGAATTAGGGTATAATGAGCATAATTACATTCGCGTGGTCACTGCAATCACTTCTCATCAATTCCTTGTATCATAATTCACTAAAGAGAGCCTTCTTAGCATACCATTCATAATTTCCTTGCGAGTTATGGAGCTAATTTCATACAAAACTCTATATATGAGGGGAATTAGGGTAAAATAGGCATAAAAACATTCACACGATCATTGCAACCATTTCTAGTCGATGCGCTGTATCATAATCCACTAAAGAGAGCCTTCTTAACTTACCACTCATAGTTTTCTTGCGAGTAAGGAGCTAATTTCATACAAAACTCAATATATGTGGGGAATCAGGGTATAATGAGCATAATAACATTCACGCGGTCACTGCAATCACTTCTCATCGATTCCTTGTATCATCATCCACTAAAAAACTCTTGCTTAGCATACCACTCATAATTTTCTTGTGAATTATAGAGCTAATTTCATAAAAAAAACTCAATATATGTGGGGAATTAGGGTAAAATAAGCATAATAACATTCACACGGTCACTGCAACCATTTCTAGTCGATGTGCTGTATCATAATCCACTAAAGAAAGCCTTCTAAACTTACCACTCATAGTTTTCTTGCGAGTATGGAGCTAATTTCATACAAAACTCAATATATGTGGGGAATTAGGGTATAATGAGCATAATTACATTCACGCGGTCACTGCAATCACATCTCATCGATTCCTTGTATCATCATCCACTAAAAAACTCTTGCTCAGCATACCACTCATAATTTTCTTGTGAATAATAGAGCTAATTTCATAAAAAACTCAATATATGTGGGGAATTAGGGTAAAATAAGCATAATAACATTCACACGGTCACTGCAACCATTTCTAGTCGATGCGCTGTATCATAATCCACTAAAGAAAGCCTTCTTAACTTACCACTCATAGTTTTCTTGCGAGTAAGGAGCTAATTTCATACAAAACTCAATATATGTGGGGAATTAGGGTATAATGAGCATAATTACATTCGCGCGGTCACTGCAATCACTTCTCATCAATTCCTTGTATCATAATTCACTAAAGAGAGCCTTCTTAGCATACCATTCATAATTTCCTTGCGAGTTATGGAGCTAATTTCATACAAAACTCTATATATGAGGGGAATTAGGGTAAAATAAGCATAAATACATTCATGCGGTCACTGCAATCCCTTCAAATCGATTCTTCACATCTTAATCCTTCACAAAAGTCCTTCAAGGCAAACCGCATTAATGTTTCATAATTGTTTTAGAGCTAGTTTCATATAAATGTTAATAAAAATTGGGGAATTAGGGCAAAATGAGCAAGATAATGATCCGTGCGGTCTGTTTTAACACTTCCATTCGATTCTCCAGACAATTTTACGCCTAAAACCGTTTTGTTCATTAGAAAAGCCGGATGCGTTCGTGAGATACAGAATTTAGTGTAGGTTTGCACTGTTTTTTCCCCACTGTGCGTTGGCTGGTTCATCTCATTATAATATTAAGGCTAACAATGTATACTACATGAATTTAAACCAAATTTACATAGTTGAGCTATTTGAAGTCCGAAATTACTCGATGCTGATTTCCATTAGGATTCGTGAGGCCCTGGTCGGGAGATGTTGTCAAATTTCGCTGTACAATGCTGCGTCCTTGAGGAAGCGAATCAGTGATACTTCTCTATCCGGATCATTTCTCAGGGCATCGTGGATGGATCCGATGTCGTAATGATTGCGAAGGTCTTCAAATTTTGGACAGACACAAATAACATGTTCAACAGAGTTCCTTAGTCCGCAGAAATCACAGTGCTTCTGGAAATTTGAACCACCGTTCATAATATTATTGTGAGAAATTCTTGTATGCCCAGTTCGAAGGCGTGAAAGGACCCGTTGGTCCTTCATGTTCTTTGTATCGATCCATTTATCGACGCCTGCTTCAATTTTACGTATGAAGACGTCTCTTCTGCTATGCCACTCTTGTGACCAAGCGTAGCGAACCGTATTATTTATCCATTTTTTCACATCTGCTCCCGGAATTTCCTTGATGAAGTGTCGTCTTTTGGACCTACCCAGTGCCGCCTCGTTTCCTGGAATGCCGCAGTGGGCAGGGACCCAAACGAAGGTGGTGCTGTTGCTGTGGTAGGTGTCCCAATACACGACTAGCGTGAAGATGATCAAGCAGGTCTGATATTTTTCAGCTCTGTTTTGCTGTTGGACATAACATCGGAATATGTATCATCAATAAGTTTCGAAAATCGATCATGGCTTTGTTAAAATTGTTGCTTTTCTATATGAAGTGTTTTCAGGATTCAGGTACATTTTGGCTAACATTTTGGTCCGAGGGAGTTCAAGGGGGATTTTGGAGGCATTTCAAGACGTTTCAGAGCATTTTCGGGGGATTCAGAGGCGTTATGGAAGCGTTACGGAGGAGTTCTCAGGGGTTTCGAAGCCTCTTAGGTGCGTTACACGGGGTCCCTGGGGATGAACACTTATTACTATTGAAATACCCCAGAATTCCCCGTAATCCCATGAAAACATCAAACAAACTTGACAGAACAGCCTTAAAAGGCTCCTCAAATCCCCCGAAACAACCCCTTAAAACGCTCCTGAAGCCCCTTTTTTGGGCTCTCTGGGAACTTTCTGAAAACCCCCTTTGCCCCACCTCAACTGCCCAGGAGCAAGACCAGTTCTCGCGAAATAGATTCTCTAATTGAAGCCTTCTTATTTTTCAAAGGTTCAAGATCGCCATATCGTTCGGTGACGGGTAGACCACGTTGTCCGCGTCGTTTTTATTCGAGCCGAGTGTCGTAATGTCCCGGGAGTGGATGTGTTTTTTTTTAGAAAAGATGTTTTTGTGTTCGGATCGCCGACTGTTTTACTCGTTTTTCGTGATCTTGTTTTATTTCTTTTTAGAATAATTGAGATGTTTTGTTGTTGCTGTTGAACGCGATTTTTTTTGTTTATTTTTTTTCTTTTCTTTTTTGTTATTTTTTGAGTCGCCATTTTTTTTTCCTTGAGTTTCAAACATTTATTGCAAAGTTCCGATGACCCTGGAGGGATCGGTTCTGCTTGTGCCTCGCACTGAGCCGAAACCTACTTATTATACAATAAAAAGCAAAAAATATCTTTTGATTTTATTTTCGTTCAACTCGTTTCACGTGATTTTTTTGAATAAATTGAGATGTTTTTTTTCGTTGTTTTTGCTTTCTTTTTGCCTTTCTCGTACACCAAGGTGTACCGAAAGGCTATATGTTCACTCCAAAAACGAAAATTTGATAGAGCCCCCGGAGGGGTCAAGTGTTATACACCAATCCACTCAGCTCGACGAGTTGAGATGATGTCTGTGTGTATGTATGTGTGTGTGTATGTATGTGTGTGCGTGTGTATGTGTGTATGTGTACAAAAAGGTCACCTCATTTTTAGATAGTAAATATGAACCGATTTCATCGACTGATGGTTCATTCGACGGGGTACATTCGGGTTCAGATCGGTCCAGCCGTTCCGGAGTTATGACCATTTAGGTGCTCCGGACCGGTACCCCAGGAAGGGGCCAGATATGAAAATGCAACAAACCCATGCATGCGACCCATCAAACCACGGCATTTTCGATTATCTGATGAACGGAATGAAGGAAAATAGTCTCTGACTATATCTGAACCGGTAGTGTTCCGGAACCGGTTCCGGGTGTCCCGCCGGAAGTGGCCAAATAAGAAAGTGAACATAACCAATACATGCGACACGTCAAATAGCGGATTTTTTGATAACCAGTTGAATGGTAAGCAGCAAAATAGTTTCAGACCATGTTTGAACCGGTAGTATTCCGGAACCGGTTCCGGATGTCCTGCCGGAAGTGGCCAATTAAAAAAGTGAACCAAAACCCAGGCATGCGACACATCAAAGAGCGGCTTTTTCGATAACCAGATGAACGGTAAGCAGGAAAATAGTTTCAAACCTCGTTTTAACCGGTAGTGTTCCGAAACCGGTTCCGGATGTCCTGCCGGAAGTGGCCAATTAAAAAAGTGAACCAAACCCAGGCATGTGACACATCAAACAGCGGCTTTTTCGATAACCAAATGAACGGTAAGCAGGAAAATAGTTTCAGACCATGTTTGAACCGGTAGTATTCCGGAACCGGTTCCGGATGCCCTGCCGGAAGTGGCCAATTAAAAAAGTGATCCAAAACCAGGCATGCGACACATCAAAAAGCGGCTTTTTCGATAACCAGATGAACGGTAAGCAGAAACATAGTTTCAAACCTAGTTTGGACCGGTAGTGTTCCGGAACCGGTTCCGGATGTCCTGCCGGAAGTGGCCAATTAAAAAAGTGAACCAAACCCAGGCATGCGACACATCAAAGAGCGGCTTTTTCGATAACCAGATGAACGGTAAGCAGAAGAATAGTTTCAGACTATATCTGAACCGGTTGTGTTCCGGAACCGGTTCCAGCTGCCCCGCTGGAAGTGATCAATTAAAAAAGTGAACCTAGCCCATGCATGTGACACATGGAAGAGCGGGGTTTTTCGATAACCAGATGAACGGTAAGCAAGAAAACAGTTTCATACCGTATCTAAACCGGTTGTGTTCCGAAACCGGTTCCAGGCGTCCCGTCGGAAGTGACCAATTAAAAAACAAAACCAAACCCATGCATGCGAAACATCAAATCATCAAAAATGTTCGTTAACCAGTTACACGGGCAGCAAGAAAATAGTCTCTGGCCACACTTAAGATTACCGGCAGTGTTGCAGAATCAGGGTTGGATCCATTGCTGAAATTACGCAGGTGAACAAAATCGATGCAAGCGATTAATATGTGTAAAAGAACAAAATCTTGATAAAAATTTAAGCGATCTTGTCAAATTACATCATTTTAGATTCCTGAGGCGTCATTTTACAGTAGGATAGGTCAACGTTGTATGGAAAAAAAAAAATTTTATAGCACCAATCCCCTTCTGCGTCTAAAATTCCTGCGAACAATTTTGATGCAACTGGTTGAGTCCTTGTGCTCTGTAACATGGTTGAAATTTGAATGGGCTTTAATAGGGGAAATTTCGATTGCTTGCACTTTTTTTTGTCAAATTTTACATGAATCTTATAACTAATGATAATAAAATATAGGCTAAAGTGCGCAGAAAAAAAAATGCCGAAATGTCTTGATAATGATCGGCATCCAGTGCTAGTGAAGGTGGTCAAGCAGTCAACTGAGAGATTTGCTATTTTTCAGCTCGGCCTATACGTTTAACATAGCGTCGGAGTATGAGCCATCAATAAGTTTCCAAATTCAATTATGGCTTTGATAGAATTCTTGCTTTTCTGAATAGGGCTGACACAAATTTTGATTTTCTCTTAAGTCCAGAGGGGCCCCCCCTTGGAAATTTTGGTCGGAATTCAACTTCTTGAAGAAGTGCACAAATAAATAAACCAATAGATTTATCAATTTTAAAGTGAAATTAGAGTCTTCCAGAAGTTTTTTTTTATCAAAACCGATGAGTTAAGGCGAAACTGGAAGCCTTTCCTCATTTTTTGGTTTTTGATGTACTATTAAATAACGAAGTAATATTTTCAAAATCGGTTTTCGTGCAAATGTAGAGTGTGGATCAGGGTATCTTCTGATTTTTTACGCGGTATAAAATGTTTTTCGTTTTTGCAGAAACCATGTTTGAACAAAATTTCACAAAAAATGGTTTCTGCAAAAACGAAAAACATTTTATGTCGCGTAACAAAATCAGAATATACCCTGATCCATACTCAACATGTGCACGAAAACCGATTTTGAGAATATTGCTTCGTTATTTTATAAAAAATCAAAAAACAAAAAAAAAATTAGGAAATGCTTCCAGTTTCGCCTTAAGCGGGTTTGCTTAATTTTTTTAATAATTTTTTCATCAAATACATTTATTATTTATCAACTCCACCCCTCATTGACGAGTCAACGAGCACTGTGACAAAAGAAGAAAATGAGATTTATTCCGTTCTAGAGTATTCTCAGGATTCAGGAACACTTCGGCTTATGGCCGGAAAAAATGTTGAGTACATATTCGACGAGAAAGGCACTATCACCACTAGGTGGATTAAGCTGGGTTTTTTTATTGTAAATTAAGGTTTTTTTTTCTCGGATCGCCAACTTTTTTTTCATGCGTTTCAAACATTTATTGTAATGTTCCGATGACCTTGGAGGGATCGATTCTGCTTGGACCTCTTACTGAGCAGAAACATAATTATTTAAACAATAAATAGAAAAAATCTTTTTTGATTGCCGGCTTTCAAAAGATTAGATTTTAACCAAGTAATCAACCAATGCCGTGGGTCCATCGCCAGCTTTTCAGGCGAATCCTTGACCTACCAATACATCTCCCAACCACCCACTCCGTAGTACTTATGGGAGTGTCACTGAGTCGGAGGCCTCTTAAATAAGTGCTACATCAACATTTCCTTCCCCTATCCCAAGTTACGGTAAAGATGGGCGTGGCCGGGAATAATGACATTTGTGCTTTTGGTATTCTTGCATAAGATTGGAGCAAAGTTAACTCCCCGGCCTTGTTCCGAAAAGCAATCCGAGCAAGATTAGCAAAAGGTACATGAATGTTGTTAGTATCCAATCTACGAAATATACCGTAATTACGCTAACGCTAACGCTAACGCTAACGCGTGCTAAGGACGATCTTCGGCGGTGTGCAGGAGAACAGTGTGTGGCGGAGAAGAATGAACCACGAGCTCGCTGCACTTTACGGCGAACCCAGCATCCAGAAGGTGGCCAAAGCTGGAAGGATACGGTGGGCAGGGCATGTTGCAAGAATGCCGGACAACAACCCTGCAAAGCTGGTGTTTGCAACTGATCCGGTTGGCTTAAGAAGGCGTGGAGCGCAGAGTGCACGATGGGCGGACCAGGTGGAGCGTGACTTGGCGAGCATCGGGCGCGACCGAGGATGGAGAGCGGCAGCCACGAACATTGTATTGTGGAGAAATATTGTTGATTCAGTTTTATCTTGAATTTGATGTAATACTAAATAAATGAGGCTTTGGACAGCTAAATTATATTTATTTACATTTGTGGAAGTTAGAAGCAAAGGGGTTTAAGTGACAAAAACCAACTTTCGAGTAAATTAGGTTTAAAGTTTTTCACCAATTTTACATCCCATACAATCCCATATGGAGTTGCAAAATTGAACCTATTTTCTTCGATATATTGTAATTTTTATAATCATTGCAATAACAAACTTGAAAAAAGTTCCTGAAGGCTTGAAATCTGAAGACTTTTATGATATGCTCAGCTCAAAATCGACAAAATGGTCACTTACACCCCTTTGCATCTGGGGCCTTCATTTATATTAACATTTATAATTTGTTTGTCGGGGATGAACCAGCCTCGGGCTGAATTTCCCCATAATAAAAAGTCAACAATAATAATTTATAATTTGTTATGTTCTGGTATAAAAATGAACAAATGATGATCTCGATCTTGTCTTGCGATTTTCGACTGTGACGGTTACAATTTGGGATCCAAACTTTGGAGCCAAGAAAATAAATTCGTATGCCAATTTATTAAGACTGCAAGCCAGATTAAAGCTCGTTCAAAGATGATCTCGATCTCGGCCATGGTAATTAGAGAAACTCAAATTGTGTTTTACAACATAAGTAGACATTTGGCAGCTGACCTCATATGGTGTTTGACGCTTGAATTGCAAAGTGTGAGAACCAACCTGCCATTTGATTATAGAATGATTCCGTATTTTAGAAAGTTTTCCGTGCTCTAGAAGTAGAAGTTTTACTTAGGATTACTCCAAAAGTTTCACCAGGATTTTCTCCAGAAGACGCACCGACCGATTTTTGTAGGAGTCAAACCGGGAATCCCTCCTTGAGGGATTCACCGAATAATTATTTAAAAGTTCCGCGGAGAATTTCTCTAAGAGCTTCTCGGAGCATCTATTGAAGGCATTGTCAGGTCGATCTCCTTCGGAACTTATGGAAAATTTATGGCAAAAATTCCGAAGGAACTCTTGAAGGAATTTTCGGATGACCACCCGCAGAAATTTTCTGAGATACTACTCAACGAAATTTCAGGGATCTACTGAAGGAACTTTTGCTAGATCGATTCTTGGTAGAAACTCTAGAAGTATTAGCGGTAGAACTCTTAGGTCAATTCCTGTGGAAGTCCTTGAGGAATTCCTGGTGGAACTGTTTTTTGCTTTTTTTTTTAAATAAAAGAAATAATAAAATTATCTCTTGGATGAATTACTGGTGTAACGCCTAGTGATTTTTTAACATAATTTACCGGTGAAGCTCCTCGATGGTTTTCGGTAGAAAATCTTAGAGGGCTTCCCGATGAAAATCTTAAAAACAAACGAATACAAGTCTTTGAAGAATTCCATGTGGAGCATCCATAAAAACTATGAACCAAAAACAACTTCTAGAGGATTTCCCGGTGAAACTTCTCTGGATGTACCTTTTATAAATTCTAGAGGAATATCCGGTGTAACTATTGTAAATTCAAGAGGAATTTCCGGAGGAGCTCCTAGAGCAATTCACGAAGCATCTGTGTTGCGGAGCTCTTACAGGTATTCACAGCAAAACTCTTGGAAGACTATCTGTTGGAGTTCCCAAAATATTCCGGTTAAACTTCTAAACAAATTTACAATGGAAATCCAAGAGAAATTGAAGTGGAACTCTGGATTTTCACACTAAAAAAGCGTCATGGAGGGGGAGGGGTCCGAAAATTAAGATTTACAGGGGTTACTCAAAATAACTGGGACAGGTAAAATTTTCACTTTTCAAAAAATGTTCAACTCGCTGTAACTTTTCGAAAAGTGCATAAAATATTCTCAATTTTTTACTGTAAGTTCATCAACTAGTTGTGTATCAATAGTCCAATTTTGGAGAAGATCGGATCATTGTCCACAGAGTTATAAAGATTCTAGAAAAAGGTAAAATTATCCGATAGCCAACTTTGAGCTGTTATATCTCCGGATTCAATGAACCGAATGCAATGTAATTTTGACCATTCATGACTTGTATAATGAGCTATGAAAAACCTTTGACTTAACTTAAAATTCTTAACACGAAAAAAAATTATAACGATTAGATTGTTTTTCTAATAAAACACCAAATTATCCAAAACTTCAACATCGTTTCAAAATTCAAGATGCAAATTATAGTTCAATTAATTTCCCTCTAAATGACTTATATATAAATGTGTTTTGAAGGAAAGTTACAACATAGCCGCTAATAAATTGAAAAAGTAATGGGATGCATATTAGAAATTGACGTATTTACTAAAAAATCTTGAAATGAATGAAATCGTTATAACTTTTTCTTTTGTTAAAAATTTAAAGTTAAGTTGAACGTTTTTAAGAGTTCATCATATAAGTCATGAATGGTCAAAATTTCCTTGCAATCAGTTCATTGAATCCGGAGATATAAAAGCTCAAATTTGGCTATCGAATAATTATACCCTTTTCAAGAATGTTTATATCTGCGTGAAGAATAGCACGATCTTTTCCAGATTTGAACCACTGATACACAACTAGTTGATGAACTAACAGTAAAAATTTGAGAATATTTGATGCAGTTTTCAAAAAGTTACAGCGAGTTGAACATTTTTTGAAAAGTGAAAATTTTACCTGTCCCAGTTATTTTGAGTATCCCCTGTAAGTATTACGTAATAACATAAAGCCTAGAGAAATTTCCGAAGCCACTTCTAGAAGACTTTCCGCTGAATTTTCTGCGAAAATGTTAGAGCACTATTTGGTGAAACTTGTAGAGAAATTCTTGATGGAATTCCTGCAGGAATGTACGGTGGAACTTCTACAGTAATTACATAGTATTCTCGGCTGTTCTCCTGTTAGGAATTTCTAATGGAACTCCTACATGATTCGAAAAGTATTCCCAGTGAATTGAACTTTCAAAGGAATACCTAACAGAATTTCTGTAGGGATTTAAAGTTTATCTTCTAGAGGAAATTTGCGGCGGAACACATAGAGAAGTATTTTGAGCCCTGAAGAAGATCCCAATATCTGGATCGAAACGTTGGTAATGAGATAAGAAAATCAACGCTATTCTTGGACTGAAAGCCGATATCCCACGAGAAATAAGTCAACTTCCTAGTCGAACCTCTACAAATATTTTGAGAAATTCTTTAGGAAATTCTCTTTAGAACTTTTAGAATAATTTAGGAAGAGGTTTTCGGTAGAACATCAAGAAGAATTCCCACAAAATTTCCGGTAAAACTCTTGCCGGACTTCCCGATGCAACTTCGAGAAATAATCGAAGCAACTCCTAGAGAAATTCTCCAGACAAATCCTTAGTCGATTTCCTAGTGGGATCCTTGCTGTAACTCCTAGGAGAATCCCTAGTGGAAGTCTTAGAGGAGTTCCAGTGAATATACTGGAGGAAGTCACAGTGGATTTGCTGGCCGGATTCACGGTGGATCAACTACTACAATTTGTGGATATTAGCGGAGAGGGGCCCTACAAGTATTTATAGAGGATCTTCGAGTGAAACTTCCGGTGTAACTGGCAGTACTTCCGTTGAAACTTTGAGCAAAATTCCCAGTGAAACTCTGACAGGAACTCCTTGAGGAACTCCCAGTGGATCTACTAGAGAACTAACACTAGTTTACAGCATTTTTGAACTCGGTAAGCTGATGATGAGGGCCCATATAGCCGAGGCGGTAAACGCACGGGTATTCAGCATGACCATGCTGAGGGTGACGGGTTCGATTCCCGGTCGGTCCAGGATCTTTTCGTAAAGGAAATTTCCTTGACTTCCTTGGGCATCTTCGTGCCTGCCACACGATTTTTTTTATTCCTTGTTGGGTATCTAAGTCACTACGTCCAGTTTTTAGATCTATTGTGACATATGCCCCAGTTTGTTTTAGCTATATCAAGTTGACGTATTACTACTGTTAGCAATAATCAAACCTTGACTGTGCGTTTGATCCCAACATGGTGACACAGCTCGGATAAACTGTACAACCGTATTGGGATTTGTTCTCCAGACATCAAGGGGTTCTATCAGCCCCTTGTCGAAGAACCTAATTCTTTTAACAGCAATTGCCGGACAACGGCATAACAAATGTTCCGATTCTTCTGTATCAATGTCGCAAAAACGACATACATCATTCTGAAGCTTTCCGATTAGCTTCATATGATAACGGCTCGGACTGCCACACGATATACGCATGCAAAATGGTCATTGGCAGAGGAAGCTCTCAGTTAATAACTGTGGAAGTGCTCATAAAACCTTAAGCTGAGAAGCAGGCTTTGTCCCAATGAGGACGTTACGCCAAGAAGAAGAAGAAGAAGCTGATGATCATTTTAAGTGTAGAAGCATTCCCTGAGTTCGAGAACGTGAAGGAAAAAAAATACAGTAGAGCGGATTTTTTTTTTTGACTTTCCATACAGTGCGTTAAATAAGTATAAAGACAGAGCCGTTTTCCATACAAAATAATCATGTTTGGGGATCAAAATCTCTTTTTCCAGCGATTCGATTGTTATGGAATTTTGTCTGCAACCTTAAAATAACTAGAATTTTGGCTAGAAATATAAATCATCATCCATGAAAACATTTATATCGACTTTTCAGATTCAAATAAATATAAAGACACATTTTTATATGGAAATAAGTGTCTTTATATTTATTTGAATCTGAAAAGTCAATATAAACGTTTTCATGGATGATGATTTATATTTCTAGCTTAAATTCTGGTTATTTTAATCCATTTTAAACCATGTACGTCAAGTTGATCATTTCTGGCGTAAAAAATTACGAGAAATCGATTTATTCTAAGTTCATTCACCGCACGGCACAGGAAGTGGTCCATTTTGCCTATTTTTCATACAAAAAGATAATCAAAATGTACTTTCAAACAACTAACACGACTATAGATCGTTGAAAATAGTTGCAGGTGTAATTAGAGGTTTATAAAAATCATAAACATTTATGAATGATTGAAATGCTTATTTTGCCCCATATGCCCCAACAACTGCTGGAAGTTGTGAATTCTATATAATTATGAATGGATTTTTAAGGTTACTGATTTTAATTAGATTTTTTTGCATAAACAAAAAGCGCTAGATCTGTTTTCACCAGAATCATCTTCAGTAGTTATCCAATTTGCCCCATTTTGCCCTATTATCATAGAAAAATGAGATTTAAATTGAGTTTATAAGAAACAGATACTGCTATGGAACGTTGAAATTAGTTTTAGTTGCAATTGGAAGCTAACAGTTATCATGCGCATATATGAAATATATTTTCCTTATTTTAACCTACATGCCCTTAAAACTACTGGATAATAACATATTTTGTATGGTTTTGTAATGTTGCTGGATGCAAAACATGAAGTCCTGGAACATCTTCAATATATACAAATGCGGTTTATCGATTTATACTAGAATCATTTTCGGAATGGTATGAAAAGCTGTCCAATTCACCTTAATTATCCGTGATTTTTTGTCATGTAATGTGTAAATTAATTTGCCCTAATTTTTTTGTCATGTAATGAATAAAAATAATTTACCTAATTAGCATTGGTACTGAAACGAATGTTATCAAAAAGACATTTATATGACTTTTTCCATAATTTCAGCTTTGGATGGGGAATTAAGGGCATAATAAGCATTTTATGAAATATGTCAAGTATGCACTAAACTGATTGAATAAGGCGTCTGACAGCATATATATATATATATTTGAAATGCCTCATTCAATCAGTTGTGTGCATATTTGCCACAAATTAGATTAAGATTAATGCTTTTTATACCCTGAACTCCCCACCAGTCATATTTTTAACTGTCCTTTCGATTACATTGGTGTCAGTACCAAAAGTTCATCAATTCGGACATAAGCAAATGCGAGAAATCAATCAATCAATCAATCAAAGCGACAACAAATTAGGGCAAAGTGGGGTAAAATGGACATCTATTTGTACCCTCCCGAGAATGATTCTAAAGCTTATCAATGAACCGTATTTGTATATATAAAAAAAATAACAGAACTTCATGTATTGCAACCAGTGACATCACAAAACAATACGAGAAATGTTATCATTCAGTAGTTTTTGTGTTTTTTTTAAATTTATTTTTATTCGTGAATTTTAACTTAAGCTATTCTTCACAAGTAGTTTTAGGGACATGTAGGGTAAAATAGGAAAAATATCTTTCATACATGCGCATGATAACTGTTAGCTTTCAATTACAACTATAACTAATTTCAACGTTCCATAGCAGTATCTGTTTCTTATAAATGCATTTTAAATCTCATTTTTCAGTGATAATAGGGCAAAATGGGGCAAATTAGACAACTACTGAAGATGATTCTGGTGATAACAGATCTAGCGCTTTTTGTTTGTGCAAAAAAAAACAAATTCAAATAGGTAACCTTAAAAATCCATTCATAATTATATACAATTCACAATTTCCAGCAGTTATTGGGGCATATGGGGCAAAATAAGCATTTCAAAGGATCTTTCATAAATGTTTATGATTTTTATTAACCTCTAATTACACCTGCAGCTATTTTTGACGATCTACAGCCGTGTTAGTTGTCTGAAAATTCATTTTGATTCTCTTTTTGTATGAAAAAAGGGAAAAATGGGGCAAAATGGACCACTTCCCGTGCCGTGCGGTGAATGAAATTAGCACCAATCGATTTCTCGTAATTTTTTACGACAGAAATGGTCAACTTCACGTACCGAAACCAACGGCGTTGAAAGATTCGTTTTTTGGGTCGATTTTTCTCACTGTGCGCTGTTTGAACCCATTGTGGTACGCTTATGCATTTGTACCCTCTTCCAGGGTATTTTTCCTATTTCCCTCCCTGTCCTTATCCCCATCCTTTATCCTAATTTCCTTCCTTTTCGCTCAGGTAGTTGATGAAATAGGCTTTTATTTTGGCGATGGCACAAATGTCCCAAATGGAGGATAACTTGCCTCTGAAGCCGGCCTTCTGATACCTGATACTGATCCGGTTGACGCAAGAAGGCATGGCATGCAGAAATCACGATAGATGAACCAGGGAGAGCGTATCCTGGCGATCATTAAACGTGCCCGAGGATGGAAAGTGGCAGCCGCAAACCAAGTATTGTGATGTACTATGTATCACTCTGTGGTACTATTGATGATTTTGCGTCATACTATTTGTGATGTTGTGCAAATAAATGAAAATAAGTCTATGTATGTATGTATGAATTTCTCTGTAAGGTCGCCTCCAGACTAATATTTGACTCGTCCGTTTATTATAGCTATTAATTTTGCGTATATTACGTAGCACCAGTAGATTCATTCAACCTTCCACCCGACAAGCGATGTTTTTTTTTCAGAAAGTATGGTAAAATGTCGAGCTTTGGTATCACCATTAACGGCTTCAAGGGCTCCGTACTGTTGTTCGAAATTAAAACGCTTCCATGCAGTCGTTGGTTGTTTTATTTTTGCCCACGAGCAGCAACTCCGAATTACCAGAATTACTAAAACGTGAAAAAGTGAATCGAATTCGCAGGTATGTATCGTTTCTGCATGCATTGGGGTAAAACAGCGACGGTTGAACAATATTGTTTGGATGGGAAAGAGACGTGCTGACGAGGCATATGAGAAGAGAGAGGCTGAGGATGAGGATGCAGTCAGTGTGTACTGGAGAGAGGTACATAGTCTGGTTGGGTTTTGGTTTATTTTAGGCACAGAAAACGTGAAGCTTGATGAAGGGTTCTCTCGTTAAAATGTAATTTACGGTTTGTGTGTTTTAACGAGTTGGTTCTTGTCGATTGCGCCAGGGGTAAATTGTTTTTTTTTTCTGCGTTGGTAATGGTGATTTGAGGCTCTATGATTTATTTAAATCTCATTTAATTTGCAATCACATAGCTATGATATGCAATTGAAACTAGTTGAAATGAAATTCAGGCTTAGCCTTAAATCCTGAACTTCAAATTCTTAAAAACCTATAATATTGTTGATCTATAAACAGACTTCAATTCAATAAAAAATTGCATGCCTGTATAGAGTGTAGAGTTTCAACTCTTTATTTTGGTTAGAAAAATAAATCTTAAATAATACACTTTTTCGACTGCATCACGTTTAGCAATTGATATTTGACTGTTTTCCATTAATTTTTGATGATATTGTGCTGGTAATAAGCCTCAAGTACACACTATGGAATATTCGTTCTGCATGCTTATATGTGAGCTTGGTAGCCATGCGAAAAGGAGCGATAGTCGTCTGGCGGTTCCGTAAGCCTTGGAACGTGGGATCGATTCCTGCTCCAGTCGGAGAAAACTTTTAAGCAAACGAAAAATTACTCACTGAACCACAGGATGTTTCATATATTGTCCGTTGCCAGATGGTAGTGATCGTTCAGTCTGTGCAACCTTCGGTTGAAGACGGTGAAGTATTTACTCAGATTTCTGATAATTTATTGAGGTATCCCGGCATGGTTTCAAAGCCAACATAGTATCATTTCATTTATTTAGTTCACATCAAATTCATGATAATACTGAATCAACAATTTGCCGCCATAATACTCGATTTGCAGCTGCAGCTCTCCATCCTCGGTCACGCCCAACACTCGCCAGATCACGCTCCACCTGGTCCGCCCATCGTGCTCTCTGCGCTCCACGCCTTCTTGTACCAACCGGATGGTTAGCAAACACCAACTTTGCAGGGTTGCTGTCCGGCATTCTTGCAACATGCCCTGCCCACCGTATCCTTCCAGCTTTGGCCACTTTCTGGATACTGTGTTCGCCGTAAAGTGCAGCGAGCTCGTGGTTCATCCTTCTCCGCCACACACCGTTCTCCTGCACACCGCCGAAGATCGTCCTTAGCACCCGTCGCTCGAAAACTCCGAGTGCTTGCAGGTCCTCCTCGAGCATCGTCCATGTCTCGTGCCCGTAGAGAACCACCGGTCTTATTAACGTCTTGTACATGGTACATTTGGTGCGGGGGTGAATCTTTTTTGACCGCAGTTCCTTCTGGAGCCCATAGTAGGCACGACTTCCACTGATGATGCGCCTTCGTATTTCACGGCTCACGTTATTGTCAGCCGTTAGCAAGGAACCGAGGTAGACGAATTCTTCTACCACCTCAAAAGTATCCCCGTCTATCGTAACATTGCTGCCAAGGCTTGTCCTGTCTCGCTCAGTCCCACCTACCAGCATGTACTTTGTCTTAGCCGCATTCACCACCAGTCCGACCTTTGCTGCTTCACGTTTCAGGCGGGTGTACTGTTCTGCCACCGTTCCAAATGTTCTGGCTATAATATCCATGTCATCCGCAAAACAGACAAATTGGCTGGATTTCGTGAAGATCGTACCTCGGCTGTTGAGCCCGGCTCGTCGCATAACACCTTCCAGGGCGATGTTGAATAGTAGGCAGGAAAGTCCATCACCTTGTCGTAGTCCCCGTCAAGATTCAATTGAACTGGATAGTTCACCCGAAATCCTTACGCTGTTCTGCACACCGTCCATCGTTGCTCTTATCAGTCTAGTCAGCTTCCCGGGAAAGCTTTTCTCGTCCATAATTTTCCATAGCTCTGTGCGGTCGATACTGTCGTATGCCGCTTTGAAGTCGATGAACAGGTGATGCGTTGGGACCTGGTATTCACAGCATTTCTGGAGGATTTGCCGTACGGTGAAGATCTGGTCCGTTGTCGACCGGCCGTCGATGAAACCGGCTTGGTAACTTCCCACGAACTCATTTACTTTAGGTGAGAGACGACGGAAGATGATCTAGGATAGCACTTTGTAGGCGGCGTTTAAAATGGTGATCGCTCGAAAGTTCTCACACATTAACTTGTCGCCTTTCTTGTGGATGGGACAGATTATCCCTTCCTTCCACTCCTCCGGTAGCTGTTCGGTTTCCCAGATCTTGACTACTAACTGGTGCAGACAGGTGGCCAACTTTTCCGGGCCCATCTTGATGAGTTCTGCTGCGATACCGTCCTTACCAGCCGCTTTGTTGTTTTTGAGCTGGTGGATGGCATCCTTAACTTCCCTCAGCGTGGGAGTTGGTTCGTTCCCGTCCTCCGCTGCACCAACATAGTCATTTCCTCCGCTGCCTTGGTCCTCCGTGCCTACATTCCCTTCGCCATTCAGGTGCTCGTCGAAGTGCTGCTTCCACCTTTCGATTACCTCACGTTTGTCCGTCAGGAGGCTCCCTTCCTTATCCCTGCATATTTCGGCTTGCGGCACGTAGCCTTTGCGGGATGCGTTGAGCTTCTGGTAGAACTTGCGTGTTTCCTGTGAACGGCACAGCAGTTCCATTTCCTCGCACTCCGCTTCTTCCAGGCGGCGCTTTTTCTCCCGGAAGAGACGGGTCTGCTGCTTCCGCTTCTGTCTGTATCGCTCCACATTCTGTCGGGTTCCATGCTGCAGCATTACCGCCCGCGCTGCATCCTTCTCCTCCAGAACCGCTCTGCACTCCTCGTCGAACCAATCGTTTCGTCGACTCCGTTCTACGTACCCGATAGTGCTCTCGGCTGCGTTGTTGATGGCTGCTTTCACTGTACTCCAGCAGTCCTCTAGAGGGGCCACATCGAGCACACCCTCGTCCGGCAACGCTGCCTCGAGATTCTGCGCGTATGCGGTGGCGACATCCGGTTGCTTCAGTCGCTCTAGATCGTACCGCGGCCGCCGGTAATGTACGTTGTTTATAACGGAGAGTTTTATTATTCGATTTTGAAAACAACACTGATGTCAAAATGGAGACACAAAATAAAAAGAAATAGAAACAGTAATTCTGTTAACTTATCAATGATATCAAAGACACATAGTATTTATTGGAAAGCTGAAAAAAATACACTAGTCAAATCGTTATAGACAAAATGGCAGAAAGCATGAAACTATCATCCTGAACAGTTTATGTATATATTTCTCACAATCCATTATCCAAACATTGAAATGCATACTGAGTCAGCAACCGTCTGTAATCCTATGATAGGCACAGGATGCAGAAAAATGGGAAAACGCCTTACCGCAATCACTCAGCGTGAATTGTGGTCACGAGATGACTGGTAGACTGCACAGCCGGAGAAAAAAAATCTGCGACAACGAATCATTATGGAAACCGTAGTAGAACGTTGCCATTTTAAACCAAAGTGATTACACGCCGTAGAACTCCCTCAGACCGGAGTATGAGTTCCAGTCAACGTTTGTTATCATCGCAACCCGGCGGTCATCATCACCAATGCCGTCGTTGCGTTTACATAACTCCAGCAGGTTTTCACTCTCTCGAATGTTTTTGTTATCGCTCTCGCAATCGTATGCTTCCACCCACTCACGCGACCACTTGATTCCAGTGGCAGCACCCGAGCCGAACCGAACCGTCGGAAAGTCACGTGAGAGGGCACCCATTTTCCAGCCAGAGGGTGTGTTTGAGTGCCCCGAGTTTGGGAGTTCGGAGTTCGGTTTCGGCCTGACCCGGCCTGGCCGGCACTCAGCACACAGCAAATTGTTGCACATTTTTCAAATTTTTGCAACCGCCTCAGCTGCCGCTGACGACCGAGTTGTGTGAGTTAGCGTCGTCGGGGACGTTGCTTTGGGGTCAGTCGGTGGGGGAGGAGTAAGGCTGGAACATTGAGCGAAAGATCTGTTGCTTTTGTTTTCCACTTGTGCGTGGTATTAGGGTCTATAGGGACTTGCTGGAAATTTTCTTGACGGAACGCGCCAGTCACGGTTCCTATAAAATAAGTACCACACACAAGAAATCCCCTAATACAAATTATGAACAATGTTTTCAATGAATTCCTGGAGTAATCCATAGAGAAATTCCTAGAGGTACGCTTGGAGGAATTTTGAGAAAATACTATAAATCGCTGTGTCAATTTCTGCAAGAATCTTTACAAGAATATCTTCCAGTCTTTCCTAAGAAAACTTATAAGATCAGAGATTCTTTAAGTTTTTTTCTGTTGAAAAATTCTGAAGGAATCCTTGGGGGACTTTCTTGGAAAATTCTCTAAAAGAATGTGAAGAAATCTTGGAATTTCCTAAATAATCTCTTGTAGGATTGCTTTATCCTTGGAGAATTTTTTTTAGAAAGCTTATTGAAAATTGAAATATTGAAGGAGTACTGAATTTCTGTTTTTTATGTATCCATGAATTATTTTCCAAAAAATCCATGGATTATTTTTGAGGAGGTTCATGGAAGGGTTTCTAGATGAATGCTTCGAAAAATTTCGGGAGGAATCTCTATAAAAAAAGTCTGAAGAAAACCGTAGATGAATTTCTGGAACAATCTATGCAGGATTTTTTGATAGAAATTATTGAAGAATTTTCTAAAAGAATTCATGCTACATTTTTGGAAGCTATCCGGGCAAGACTTTCTTAAGGATTTCTTGGAACAATTTCTGGAGTACGTTCTAAAGCTTAAAGGAATCCCAGGAATTCCTGACTGAATTTCTTTGGATTTTTCTGGATGATTTTCCAAGGAGTTTCCAAAGCAGTCCCTGAAAGAATTTGTTTAAGAATCCCTGGGAGATATTCAGGAATTCGTGAAAGATTTTTTAAATGAATCCTAGGATGGATTATAGGAATGGTCCGTGAAAGAGTTATTGCAAAATCTGTGGAAGATTTTTCAAAGTAATCCTTGGAGAAGTTTGTAAATAAATCTCTGGAGGTATTTCTGAAGAAATTGATTGTCGAGTTTATAATAAAAACCATGCGAGATTTTCTGAAATAATCTTGAATGATTGCCTAAGGGCTGTTTCTACAGGAATCCCTGTAGAAAATTCCCGAATGGATATCACTTTTTTTTTGAAAGAGTCCTTGGAGTAATTTCTAACGAAATCCCAGGAAGATTTTTACACAGTAAATCAGATTCTCAAAAACAAAAAAAATCCTGGAGCAATTTCTAAAGCAAACTTCACAGAAAGTTTTGGAATAAATCCTTAGATCGCTTGAGAGAATACTTAAAGGAATTTTCGAAGGAATTTTTGAAGGATTTTCCGGAATGAGATGGAAAAGTTTTGAAAAAATAGGCTAATTCTCTGAAGAAGTTTCTAAAGAAATCCCTGGAATAATTTCTGCAGAAACTCATACACAACTTTCTTGCACAACTCTTTGTGAAACTGCTGGAGGAATCTCTAATGGAATATCTGGATAAATTGGAAGTTGCTGTAGGAATTTCAGATGAAATCCTTGGAAGAGCTTGAGCTTGAGAGCTTAAGGAGAATCATCAGAGAGTATTTCTCTGCGTCTGCACAAACTCATGCGAATGTCGGAGTTTGTAAGTTTGTTTGGTAAGATATGGTTGACAGAGGGTTCACACATTGGTGCGTGGATGCCAGTCGCAAGGTGATAGATTAGTGTGATAATTACTATGAAGCTAAAGCGGTACAGTTCGTTTGATTGCATAACTCGTAGGCGTTATCTGATAGTTTGACACTGTGCTGTGAAAGTTGGAAGGAAGGGAAATGGCTTTTCAACCGTTTCTGGTTCTAGCGATAGCTATGAACATATGAAGATACATGAGTTGTATATGTAGAAAGGAGAGTGCATAGAAAGTGGATAGAAAGATTTAAAGTAGAAGGAAAGAGACGGGCCGGGGATTGAACCCAGGACCTTTTGCATACGAATCAAAAGCGGTAGCCACTAGACCACTAAGCCCGTTATGAAATCCTTAAAGGTATTTCTAAAGTAATTCCAATACAAAAAAAAATTAAGAAACTTGTGAATAATTTTCTGAAAAACTATACAATAATCCATCGCTGAAAGTTTTATTAAAGTAATCTTTGGGGAAATTTCTGAATAAATGTCTAAAGAAATTTGTGAAGCTATCCCTGAACGATTTTTTGAATGAAGCCCTGGAGGAATTTCTGTTCAAACTCATGAATATTTTTTTGAAGAAGATGCCTTGAAAAAAATTTTATAACAGGAGGAATTTCGAAACAAATCCCTGAAGAAATTTTCGAATGAATCTTCTGAAGATTTTTTAAAGAATCCGTGAGGAAATTTTTGGCTGAAATTTGGACAAAATTACGAAGGATTTTTTAAAGATTTTTTAGAAGAATTTCTGAATAAATATTTGGTAGAATTTCTTAAGAAATCTCCAAGAGATTCTCCAAACCAATGCCAAGAGGAAAATCTGAAGTAATCTCTGGGCGAATTTCTCAAACAATCTCTGAAACGATTTGTAAAAAATCATGGAAGAATTGATGAAGCAATTCTTTGGACAAATTCCCTATGGATATATGAACAAACACCCTAAAGAATCTCTAAAGAAAACCACAATGAAATGCTTGGGGCAATTCCAAGATGAAGTTTAAAAAAAAATCTCTTGACGAATTCCTTAACAAATCACGGTGTCTATGGTGGAAGAATATTTTTAGAAAAAAAAAAATCAGTAAGGTTTTTTGCCCTATTCCCGGCACAACATGTAAACAAAATTATTTATAACCTAAATTCACAACGAAACGACTGTTTTCAACCACTTTTTCCGTCTGAATCACCTAGTCCAGCACCAATTCTCGACACCAGTGCCGAACTTCCAGCAAAACCAAATGTGAAATCACTTCGGCTCCCATCTTTGTGCTGCCGAAGTGCACCCGTCTGCGAGTGATATTTGTTTTGAGCAATTGTGCGGCTTCAGAGTGAAAGTGTAGCTCATTGACTGTGGATTCCGTTGCGAAAAGGTTGCGGGAGACGATTACCTACGGAAGGGCGTTTGGAAAATATGCGGTAAATGATATTTTGATTTGCTTTGCTGTTAGGTGCCGGAAATTGACGCGGGTGCCGAAGTAGTTCGAAACCCTTTCCATAAGTCACCCACCAAATTAAAGCTAAAATCTATGGTTTCATTTGAGGCTAATAGCGAAATGTTCTATCGGGGGTTATTTTCCCATACAAGTTTTGGGTAAAAAGTATGCAAAAAATGGGTATTTTTCGAATATTTGTTCTAGAAATCACGAAAAAAATAAAAATTGTTCTAAACCCCCCGATAGAACATTTCGCTCCTAGCCTAAAATGAAAGAGAGCACCCTCAGCTTTCATTTGGTGGGTGACTTAGCGGAACTAATTTTTTTTTTCGATAATACTTTTTGCCACAGACACCGTGGAGTCACTGGGGAAATTATTAAAAGATTTCTAAAAAAATAACAGGAAAAAAATCTTAATATTTTTTTCAGCAAATCCTGGAAGAAATTTGTTGTTGGAAAACCGGGAAAAAAGTTCGATATTCTAGATGAATTCTGGAAGAATTAGAAGAATTATTCTACAAATTATTCCAGAAATTCTCCAATGATCCATGAAGATATGTCAATTCCCTTAAGAATTTCCAATGAATATCCTCGAGAAATTCCCAATGAAATTCCTGGATGATTCCTTCAAAGAATAGCTGCAGAAATTATTCAAACATTTTCTAGAAGAATTTTATAGTGCATCATAAGATGAATTTCCCAAAGAAATAACTAAAATCATTTCTCAACGAACCTCTGGAGCGATTCTTGTTGAAGCCCTTGAAGAATTTTGCAATGGAAACTTAGATGAGCGGTCCTGGTGTGATATAAACCTGTGCGCCGCCGCGCCACGCCGCCGCCGCCGACCCTTTTTGCCCCACGCCGACGCCGACCGTGATATAGGCGGCGCGCCATGTTTTTCACGCCGCCGATTTTCATATTTCACGCCGTTGATCAGTGCACGAACATAATTTAGTTTACATAAAGTTGAGATAAAATACTAATTTTCTTTCGAAGATTCCTCTAAAATTCCAATCAAAGAATTCAGAAGTTCCTTTAGAGATCTCTTCAGGAGTTTCTTCAAAGATGTATCCAGTAGTTCCTTCAGAGATTCAGGGATGCCTCTAGGAGTTTCAACATGCATTTTTTTCAGAAGATTTCGACAGAAGTACCTTCAGATTTTTTTCAGGAGGATTCAGGGATGCCTCCATCCGAGATTCATCCAGAAGATTCATCTGGGGTTCCCATAGGAGGCCCTTCAGAGATTAGTCAGAGAGTTTCTCCAGGGATTTTTTTCTGAAATACCTTCACGAATTCATTCAGGAGTTTCTTCAGGAATTAATCCGGGAGTTTCTTCAGAAATTCCTCTAGGAGATCTCTCAGGAATTCCTCTAGAATTTCAACAACGGGTTCCTCCTGGCGTTATGTGTTCTTCAGAAACCACTCCAGGAGTTCCATCAACGGTACCTTCAGGAAATCCCTCCTGGAATTTTTTCAACAATCCCTCCTGAAATTCCTTCAGGGATTCCTCTCGGTATGCCTCATGGAAAATTTTCAGAAATTCTTTCAGGAGATCGTTAGGAATTTATGTAGGAGTTCATCCAGATATTCCTACAGAAGTTCCACCATAGATTAATTCATGACCATTTTCGAGGATTCATGCAGTATAGTAGTTCTTACAAGGAATGATCCAGAAGTTCCTTCGTCGACCTCTTCAGAAGTTCCTTCAGGAGTTCATTAGGAATTCCTTCAGAGGTTATCTAAGCTATTTCAACAGGAGTTCCCTCGGGTATTCTTTCAGAAGTCTCTTCAGAGATTCTTTCAGGAGGATTCATAGATGACTCCTGCAAGGATTCCTTCTGAAGTTCATTTGACTTTGTAATGACTTTTCTTGACAAATTTCAAATACAGCTATTTAATCTTGTCCGACGTTTCGGTTACATTTGGTATCTTTCTCTGGGACTCAATTATTGCCAATTTTTTCGTCCAGTGCTGTTCTGTCGAACAATGGTTATCGAACGGATTGAGTTTTCTCCCACAGCAGTTAACGATTTTTGGATTCGGAGGATCAAAGTAGGCGTCGCCGCGATCGGACGTGTTTTTGTTTTAATTGTCACGGTTTTTTCACTCTCCTGTTTTGTGCGGTTTCGGTAGAAATTCGGCTGGTGATATATGTATCATCCGGAAGCCGAACGCGAGTGATTAACGGAATTTGTTGGGTGTTTGCATTAGCGCAGTTATTCGTTCCGCAAACAGCTCCTTGATGTGTTTGAGACCTGAAGAAAAATTAAAAGGACGCTTATGCTCTGGTGACTTGTTTGGTGATACGCCACTAGCAGGCGGACAGCAGTTTTCGTCGTCTTCGCGTAAATTTAGTAGCCTATTGGGATGTATATTTATATTCACTACATCGAGTCTTAAAAACAGAAAGAAGCTTTTTTGATATGGAAGACAGGATATAAAATTTTCGCGAAAGTTGTTCCCTAACCCTGAGTGTTCGATCAAACAGTGATGCAAGGGACGAGCGATACTTCCGTGAGTGCGGATCGACAGGAAGGCATTATTTATGCTTCACCTTGTATTTTGTTGAATTGGAAAATTAAATGTGAAGGTGGGTACTTCAAGTGTGTTTGGAAATATGTAGGAAGAAAATCAGTGTCGCTAGGAAAACTCCTTACTAACCGAAAACAAAAAAATATGTTAATTCAACATGCAAGGGATTGTTTTCCATCTGAACATTTCACATGTAGCAGAACAGTGGATCCGAATGAAACCGGAATCGGCCATATTCATTGTGGCATTGCTGATGTCGCATCAATTCAGAATGACACTTCAAATAAAACCTAAATCCGGTGAGATCTTTCTATTTTTTTCGTTATTATAAAAGTTTTGAATATTTTAAAAGTATATAGCTTTAATAGGGGGTGGGATCTGTTATGCTTTTTTATTCTCGTTTCAGAGAGCGAGTAATGGCGCTTAAGCCTAGGCTTTCGAGCCTGGACACATGGATCAAATACCTGTGTTCCATCCCAGGAGTGGACATACCAATGGAGTGCGTATTACCACTCCCAACGATTCTATATCCAAACATTATTCCCCTGATAAAGAAACGGTTGGTACGGTTGTCCCCGTTTCTTCAATAACCAAATTTGAAAACTTGTGTCAACCATGTTATTGATTGCCATAATTTTTTGAATTATCTTTAAATCCATTAGTCTGCACAGTGGACCTGGCCGTTTTAATATTTGTATCATATCATCGCTGACTATGCTGCAAATATTAATATTGACAAGAAAATATCAGAAGAAATTCTGATATTTCCAGGAAGTTTTTCAATACTGGCTGTGCAAGCACTAGAATAGAATAGAATAGAAACAGCAGTTAACGATTTTTGGATTCGACTGCGATAGAATTTAACTATGAAATTGCTTTTCTAGTCTTGACAAAATTCGAATACAGCTATTTTATAACGTTCTTTTAGAAATTCATACAGGAGTTCTTACAGAAATAAGTCCAAGAGTTCCTTCATAGATTCCTCTAGGAGTTACCGGAATTCATGCAGATGTTTCGTCAGAAGTTCCTCCTGAATTTCTTCAGGGATTCCTCCAGAAGTTCAGAAATCTCTCCAGGAGTTCCTTCCGAGAATCTTACAGGAGGATCCAAGGATTCCCCCAGAAGTTTATTCAGGGATTCATACAGAAATCCACTCAAAAATTAGTATAAAAGTTCCTTTTAAGAATCCTTCAGGATATCCATAGGAGATTCCTCGAGAAGTTCATTTAGGAATTCATCCATGTGTTATTCAAGGTATAGCTCTTGAGATTCTTTCTGAGATTTTTCCAGGAGGACTCACGGATGCTCCAGGAGTAAAATCAGAGATTTCCTAAAGGAGTTCTTTCAGAAAATCTTGTTAAAATTTCTTCAAGAATTTCCTTTGAAAAATAATAATGCATATCTCCAGGATATTATTGTGGGATCTCTTATGGAGTTTCTACAAGAATTCCTCCAGGAATTCTTTTGGGGACTTCTCCTGACAATCTTTCGGGGATTCCTCCTGGAAATCCTGCAGGGATCCCTCTACCCGGAAGGATTCCCTCGGGAGATTCCGCTGAAAATCCTTCAAGAATTCCACCTGGAAATCGTTCGAAGATTGCTACCGGCATTCTTTCGGGGATTCCCCCTGGCATTCCTGCATCGAGTTCTCCTGTAATTTCTTCCGTGATTCCTCATGGACTTCCTTCGGGCGTTCCTCCTGAAATTCCTACGGGAATTCTACGGGAAATTCGTCTTGGAATTATTTCGAAGATTCCTCTTGGAATTCCTACGGGGATTCTTCTTAGATTTCCTTCATGGTTTCCTACTAGACTTCCTCCAAGAGTTCCTCCTGATTTTTTTCAAGGATTCCTCCTGATATTCCGTCGTGGATTCCTCCTGGACTTCCTTTGGGGATTCATCCTGGAATTCCTTCGAACATACAACTTAAACTTTCTTCTTGGATTTTTTCCGGAGATTCCTCGTACAATTTCTTCGAGGGTCTCTGCTAGAGTTCCTTCAGCAAATCCTCATGAAATTCCTTTGGAGATCTCTTCTGGAATTCCGTCGAGGATTCGTGCTAGACTCACTTCATGGATTCAACCAGAGATTCTTTCAGAGATTTCATTTGATACTCCGTCGTGGATTTCGCTTGGAATTTCTTTGATGATTCTTTTTAGAGCTCCTTTGGAGATTCCTCCTTGATTTCTTCATGGAATTCCTTCGATAATTTCTTCCAAAATTCATTCGGGATTTCTCCTGGAATTTATTTGGAAGTAAAAAGAAAATCGTGTTAAGTACTGTTTCTTTGAATTCCACTATCGAGGATTTCGGTTTGAAATCCTTTGGAGGTTCCTTCTGGAGTTCTTCGGGAATTCCTCATAGAATTCCTCCAGAGATTCCTCCTAGAGTTCCTTCGGAAATTCCTCCTGGACTTTTTTCAGGGATTCCTCCTTGAATTCCTCCTTGAATTCCTCCGGGGATTTCTTCTGGAGTTCCTTCGGAGATTCCTTCTAGAGCTGTAATATTTTCGGCGTTTTCTCTTGAAATTCCTTCGGAGCTTTCCCTTCCAATTTCTCCGGAGATTCCTCATGGAATTCCTACTAGAATTTCTTCGGGGTTGGCATTCCTTCTGGAAATCCTTCGGGGATTTTTCCTGAATTTCCTTCGAGTATTCCTCATAAAATTCCATCGTGGATTCCTCCTGGACTTTTTTCAGGGATTCCTCCTGGACTTTAACGAGGATTCCTCCTGATTTTTTTCCAGAGATTTCTTCTGGAATCCCTTTGAGGTTTCCTACTAGAATTCCTTTTGGGGGTTCACTTCAAATTTCTTCAGGGATTCCTCTTAGAATTCTTCTTGGAACTCTTTCGGTAATTCCTCCTAGAAATCCTCAGGGATTTCTCCTGGAATTCCTTCAGAGATTCCTCTTGGATATTTTTCGTTGATTCCTCCTAGAAATCGATTCTTTCTCGAATTCACTTTGAAATCCCCACTGGAATACTTTCGAGGATTCTTTCTGAAATACCTGTTGAGATTTCTTTGGGAATTACTACTGGAATTTGCTTGGAACTCGTGCTGGAATTCTTTGGGGATTACCTTGTACAAATTCTGCGGGAATTTCATTTGGAATTCTTTCAGGGTTCCCTCATGGAATTCCAACTAGTATTCCTCCTGAAACTGCTTCCGGTATTACTCCTAAAAATCCATTTGGGATTCCTTCTGAAATTCCTCCGGGGATTCCTTCTGGAATTCTGTTGGGGAATCCTCTAGGAATTCCTTCGGGAATTCTTAATAATTTTTCCAGGGATCTCTCTAAGATAAATTCTTGAACTACTTATAAGTGATTCCAGCAGAAGTTCCTTAAGGGTTTCATACAGCAGTTCTTGCAGGGAATATTCCAGAAGTTTCTTCATGGATTCCTCCAGGCTCCTTCTGGAATTCTTTCGGAGATTATTCCCGGAAATCTAATGTTCTAAGAAAACAAAACGAAAACTGCAGCAAAATCTTAATTTGCAATGGAGTCATGCAACATACACTAATACGGATACGGATATAGGTCTTATTACTGGCTACAATAGTGATGAACCCAAACAGGAATAAAAAGGTGTTCATTCAAACGTAAGATTAAAAGTACACAGGGTCATTTGACAAATAAACAGAAAAAAAAAACATCTGTTTGACACTAATGAAAATTCGATCGGGTCAAACAAGATGTTTGAGCATTGGTTTCTTTTTGGTCAAATACTTCATCCTGTGTACTGGCATAATAACTTCAATAATGTCATCAATGGTTATGAAAAAGCAAAGACTGGACTACAAATTCTACAGCGTAAAGACAACTTCTTCGTTTCGTCAATGTTGAAATTACGGTCAAATTTTGGTCACGCCGATTCACGCCGCCGCCGCCGCCGCCGAAAGCTGCCACCGGCGTGACGCCGATGACGCCGCCGCCGCCGGCCAAAAATGGCCCTCACGCCACCGCCGAGCAAAATAAAGTCGGCGCACAGGTCTAGTGTGATAACCATCACACCACGTGAATATCACGCCGAGGATCTGGTATCACGTCCCACTCCCGATATACCCATCGGAAGGGAAGTAAAGCGTGAGTTCCGAGATGAACATGCCTAGCTCTGAAAGCATCCTCCAATGAATCCATAGAGAAGTTTTTCAAGAAATGCCTGAAGAAATTTCTCCAAAGAATGCCTAAAAGGAGAACGCCTCTAGGAGTTGAATCATCCCTGGTAGAATCAGAAATTCTCTACGGATAGAGACATTTTTGTTGAAATGATGGACAATGTTACCACTTATAAAAGAATGCCTGGAGGAAATTAGCAGAATTCCCATGAGAATTCATGGAGATATTTCCTCAAAAATCCCTGCAGAAGTTTGTCAAGTCCTATTTCAATAAATCTTGGGGAACACTTGAAGATATTAACGAAAGAATCTCTTGATGAATTCCTGAAAAGATTCATGAATCATGAAGGATTTTGTAATAAAAATTCCTTATAGAGTTCGCCACAGAATCCCTGAAGACATTCTAAATGAAATAACTGAAGGCCATTTCAGCGACCGAAATGTGTTTGTTTTCAAAAAGCACTTAGGCCCTTTCCACATGTTATGCTAGGAATATCAATTTTGCGTATGATTCCTACCCTAACAATTTCTCTAGTTATCGTTTACCATTGCGGCTATTAGGGCTCTAGCTTAATCCCAGAGAATGAATAGCTAGTTAATTATTTGTTACTTGTTGTAATAACATCAGCTGTTTTTCGCCATGTATCTACCCTTCTATTTGTTTGAGGATTTTGGTACTTTCCGTGTTATTACTAAAATAATAGTTCTTAATAGGTTTTCAAGTTCCAGGTATCTGCTTCTGATCGAATAACAACTTTGCCGTCAGCCAACGGCTTTCAAGTATTTTTGAATTTTGTCTTATGTTAAAAATCTTTTTGTTAATAACTGTGGTAGTACCAGAGATACTCATAGAACACTAAACTGAGAAGCAAACTCTGTCCCAGCAAGGACGCACTGTCAGAAAAAAAGAGAATTCTATGTTTCTCACATCAGCTCCTGAAAACCCCTGTCGCAAGCTTGTTGTTCGGGATAATTCACGGCTTACGGCGTGACTAGGCTGCGCGGTCCCCACTCATAAACATGTTACTGGTGATTATGTTTTGTCGCTCTTACTGCCTGCAAGTGGCCTTGCCTGATGACCTGGGCTGGCTAAAACAGCAGGCGTGCAGTTGGAGATGCACCAACAACGCAACGAGGAGCGGTGTGATGATGATTGCGAGCCATTAAATATTAAAGTTGGGTGGCACAGTAGTACGTCCTCAGCGACACCCCTGCGCTGGATGTGATCTCGTTGGCTCGTTGGCGGCCGGGAGGGAAATAAAGCCGAGTACCCCCACTACCAGCACCTGTTGATCCGTTGCCGTGTTGTTGGAAGTAGCTGCCCCCATTTTGCCAATGCCTCCATTCGCCAGCCTCGGAGCGAAGCGAGCAACTAGGTATCTACTGGCAGGATGGCCATCCGCCATCGGTCTCTTGTGTGTGCCGCCGCTGGCTTGTTGTGGGATTTTATGAATAAATTAACCATTTACCTGTTGATACAAATGTTTGTGACGTGTGTTCAACAGGAAGCGCGGTGCAGATGGGGTGGATTGGCAGGCAGGCGAGTTGTCGGACAAGGTTGGGACTTGCAATGAAATATACATTTCAGCATCAAGCGCGTGGGGCACAGGTGGGTCATTGGAAAACGATTTGATGGGGCTATAAATAAGCTGATTCAAGTGGAGTACAGTGGTGTAATTGAAAATCGAGTGCGTATTGTTCTGTCAGGGGGATGATGTGATGTCCATTTCAGTTGCGAAAGGTGGATACTGCTATGATGAATGATAGAGTTCAAATCTTACTGTTGATGCATTATCATTTAGCTAGTTGCACCATATCGTTGATATTAGTGATGGTGCATTCCTAGATCGTTGTATGAGCGTTGCTTCCTTCACGTCTTTTAGCAAAGCATAAAGATTCAGGACTAATGTCTGACTCCTAAACAAGATTGACTTCAACAATCTCCAGTTGTCTTGCCCACGTCCTTGAGATGGTGGTGAGTTACGAAAAGAATCCACATCTTCACTTACTTAACCCTCCTAAGATGGTTTTTCGCACCACGATGGCATAATGTACGTTAAGCGTGCCTGTCTCGGTCATATTGACCCTAATACCCTGCTAGGGTTAAGACAGTATACAAACCTCTACTATCTCTCAAAGGGGTCAAGTCAATTTCAACCGCACTATTGACGATAGGCTGAGGTGGGGTTTATTTTGAAAAATCTCTATGAGATATGATTCCCCAAGTGGAAAGTGATCTAGTGGTCGAAATGAGCGAATTCGGTTGATATTTAGGGGTGGCACAAAGGGTTTAAATGGATTTTTTGCTGGAGCAAACATTGAAAAAGCATTTCTAAATAAATTTCCAAACATTACTTTTCTAGACAAAATAGGGCCCTTCGAGATATTTGAAAAAAAAAAATGTCATGTTATAGTACACTGCGCGAAATAAGTATAAAGACAGAGCTGATTTCTATGCAAAATAATTATGTTCAGGGATCAAAATCTCTTTTTCTTGCGATTAGGTTGTTATGGTATTTTGGCTGCAACCTTAAAATAACTAGAATTTTGGCTAGTAATATAAATCATTATCCATGCAAACGTTTACATCGACTTTTCAGATTCAAATAAGTATAAAGACACTTTTTGTATGGAAGTTGGTCACATGTTAGAAAGGTGTTGCTTTTCGGAAGTAGAAGGGAAACGAATCCAGCACAGCATGAAGGGTGTGCGATGGTTGAAGTGCGGGAAAGCATGGATTTGAACGATATGTGGAAGTTTTATGCAACCAGAACCAGCTAAGACCTCTGTTGCTCATCGGTCGGTTGGCTCGTGAAGCAAACTAACCGGAGATCATTCGTTCTCACTTGATGCGATGAGGGGAAAGATGTGGAAATGATTCAGAGGATTTACTCAAAACTTGTATAAACAATTACACTAGTTTACAGCATTTTTGAACTCGGTAAGCTGATGATCATTTGTTGTGTATGTCCTGAGTTCGAAAACGTGAAGGAAATAAAAATACAGTAGAGCAGAATTTTTTTCGACTTTCCATACAAGGCTGTCGATTTGAAATCGATTTTTGTTCTATTTTTAAGCAAAGTTGCTCTCTTCATACTAGGTACAACACAAAATTCTGGAGCAACATTTGAATTGGGCCCAAGAGGTCTTGTGTCTTTTTTATAAAACGCACCTAACAGCAGCCCGCCCACGCAGATAAACACCGTTATCCGAAAGATCGATGTTTGCTCTATCTGATAACGGTCTTAGTTTGTGTGAATAAGCCGATGGGGGCTCAGGAGCGGCATCTGAAGTCATTGTTACCAATGCTTGTATGCCCTTTTCAAATGTTGCTCCAGAATTCACAAAATTCTTCGTTGACTGCAACACAAAATATTTGAATTTTGGTAAATTCAATATTTTTAAAAACTGTAGAGTTCGATTTTCAGGAAAAACTTAAAAACTGTTCTTTAAAATTTTTTGAAGCACGATCTTGATATCAGAACAAAATTATGCATTAAAAATTTTGGTCGTTGATAGTACTTCATGACTTTTGTTTTTTTTTTTTTTCATTTTTTTTGTAAACTAGTGTTATTTGTGGTAAGCGAATATTAGACGTAGCTATAAAAATCGGTTTAATTTTAGTTTGTTATTTGCACTGTAATACTAGGATAATAACCAAGTATATTCGTTGCCTAGATTCAGGAAGCCGCACGCCACTGCACGGAGAGACTAAACTACCCAAAAGTGAGTTCTTTCCACTCAACTTCGGGGTTGCTTGCGTCAAGCCAATTTTGAGTTGATGGAATCGATGTTTTTATTGAATTGTTCCCGCTTGCTTCCATGTGAAAAGAGTACCTAATTTTAAGTTTTTTCACTCAACCTAAATTTTGACTAGGTTGTATTCACTCAAATTTGAATACTGGGCTAGAAACTCAGTGTTGGGTTGACACACTGAACTGCAAAAGTTGGGCTGTTTCTCTCTTCACTCTCTGACAACAATTGAAAGAGCGCATGAAAAGGGAGATGAAAATCCAAGTAACAATGAATGCTGAACAGTAAGAGTATTAGCTGAACCATAGCTCTCCAATGGCTGAACACAATGACAGCTGAATACTAGTCTGAAGTATGGTTTGTTCAACCTCTTTAATCAGCAATACATAGATGGCTGAATATCAAGTAGAATAGAATATTATTCATCTGGGTGACCAGCTTTAAAACATACAGCAACATGCAGAATTAATCATCTATTGTTCAACCTTTAATCAAATTCGAATGAGTGTAATCAGTTTCGTACCTTTTAATTCCGCGGTGAATGTAAATTACATTCACGCTGTGGAAAGTTGCCTTCACAGCTCGCTCACGACTTTGGTATGCGCGTACGACCCCAAAGTTATTCGGCAAACTTTCAGATAAAACTACAAGGTTAAATTCATCCATACATTGTTTTTCGATAGCATGCTTTTGAACTGAGATCATAGCAAATGAATGTAAATCTTTGCAAATGAATGGTCTCACCCTTGACCATTGGTATAAAAAATCGATTGCCTCCAGTATTATCTGTGATGTTTCTGTGCTTACATTTTTATGGTACCTTTATTGTTAAGTAATGTAGCTATTTCAGACAACAATCAGTTATTTAACTGATTTGAAGATTTTGTTCAAAAAGTAATTTTTTTTTCTTAGTTCGTTTATTTAAAAGGCTCGGGCGTGCGTAGCACTTTACGGAGCCAAATTCAGTATAGAAACATTTACAATAAAATAATAAAAAATAGTTTCACGGTCTACAACAGAATAAAATCAAAAACGCAAAGAAAAAATCAATTATGGTAAAAGGTCATCTGATTCAACGGAGTACCGATGGCTTCAGCTATTCTCTTCTATTGACTGTCAAACGATAAACTGCAACGATCGACGCGACACCATCTTTCGAATGGTGGTGGGTGTAGGTACCTTTTTCGCGGTGTTGTTCACGGTGAAGCAACACCGCGAAAAGGGTACCTGTGCTCTCCAACATTCGAAAAATAGCGATTTTGCGGTGGGGTGATGACGTTTGGAGGCGAATTAGCAGTCGTCGTTCACTCTCGTTGTCGATCCATTCGTACGATGCAATCCGGTATCTACCCTTGCTGAGAGCCGCATCACGGACGGTGGTTGAACTATTATCGCTATCGCTCAAGGACGGGCTGGCTTTGTTCTGCTTTTTGTGTGTCTGGTTTAGCACCGAGTCAGAATCTGGATCTGAGCGTTGACGCTTTGCTTCTGTTTTTTTCGTTTTCGATTGTTTCTTGTTTTTTGCTTTATTGCTGGATACTGATCCACTCACACTATCAGTATCGCTGGATTTCCCCTCTACGTTCTCCTCCATGTTGTCGTCTTCGATAGCTATTGTTGTCGATCGTTGTTCGCTCCCCTTCTGTTGCCCGTGAAGAAGCGGACAAGATTTCTTCAAGTGGGTGTCCGAATTACATTTGAAGCACTTTTGGATCAACCCGTCATAATACAACCTACCCTTACGATTACGGAAATAAAGAATCTCCGGGATTTCCTGCTCCAAGTCGATGTAGATACCGCAAACACCAGTGAACATGTTAAGCTCGTACTCGGCCGGGAAACGCTTGCGAATGGTACGTTCAACCGTCCCGTACTTCGCCATCACTAAAACCAGATCGGCATCTGATATTTCCGGCGGCAGGTCAAAAATACGCACATATCGGGTGTTACCAGCTACTGACATTCTAACCGTCACCTCCTTTCTATCGGTGTAACGGTAAGACAACGTTTTTTTGCTATTCGCGTACACATAATTCATCGCTTCTTGGCTTTTAAAGCGAATGAAAACTGACTTCTCTTCGGAGATCTTGTAGGCCGTTTCCATCGAAGATGGATCACCTTTCAGCGCTTTGATAAAACGGGCCATATCAGCCACAGTTGGTTGAGCAGCATCTCTTGGAAAGAGAAATGCCAACGTGTTTTCCACTGCTACTGTGCTCGACATATTGTACCACGTATAACAAAACAAAAAACCGATAACAATTCGACGGCTGAACAAAAGCGTCTGTTCACCTCGAGAAGCGTTCTTGAACTGAAAAAAAAGTATTTGAATTGTAAGAGTTTTAACGCGTTTTTCGTTGACGATAGCCTAGGATATGCCGAAAAACTTTGCCGAAGACCGCAAAGAGATCCAACACTTGTGAAAAAAGTTATAACGTACAGATTGTCCGGTGGTGCTTAACATTTTACATGTAAAGGAATAACATCAATAATAAAATCTCAATTTTTGGCCTAAGTTACCAAGCAAATAACTTTTTTCATAAGCGTTGGATCACTTTACGGTCTTCGGCAAAGTTTTTCGGCATATAATAGGCTATACTTTAACGTAATTAGTTACGTGGTATTAGACAAAAGAATTCAACTTTTGAATGCAAAAAGTACGTTTTCCCATACTAACTTCCATACAAATTTCAATCGCAATGCGGAATACGGGGACACAACCAATCGCTTCCAAATTTTGCACCGTTGTTTTGGACACCAATATAGATTGAAAAAACTTTGTTCCAGGTTGATGCGACCAAATTTAAAGTTTCTCCATACAACGTAGACCCACTCCAATATATACCTGCTAATTGCTTCATAATTATGTGTGAAACAACTTCAGCTCAGCACCACCAGCAATCGCCACTTACCTGTGTTTCAGTTTATATCTTGTTAATGTTGATGTTAATTTTAAGAAGACTTACCTAGAAAGAGAGAAAAAGAATATTTTAATTCGATCTAAAAATAACAAATGGTTATGCACTCTACGAAAATAATCTAGCCGACTAAAACGCAACAGACAGATGCTACAAACTTTCACGATCAATCTATGCACAGATAACGATGAAAATCCGTAACCCCGCTGGTATCAGTCGGGAATGTTAGTCCTTCCGAGAAGCATAATGAAGTTTTGTTCAAATGAGCGGCAGGCAACTCACAGTTGTATGCACAGCACATATAACCCCGTATAATGGCTTCCCCGCAGTCATCAGCACATACAGCCACACGGGTCGGCTCAAAGGACACGTGCAGTTTTATTTTTGGCTCCACCTTCGTGCTTGACTAGGCGGAATTTCCGCCAGAATTCTTCGTTGGGCCAGCTCGCCGTCTGTCTGTCTACTGGTTGACGACCACCAACGGACCAAGGTCGGTGGAGAGGGGGCGCGGTGACCCTGCGAAATTCTCGCATAACATCACGTCAACCCGATGTTTCACAGTAATACTTGACGATGCGAAGCTATTCTGGCGTGATGATAACCGAAAATTGCAAAACCGAAGCTCTTTCCGTTAATGGGAAATGGCTCTGCGTGAAGAGGATTGGCTTTATTTGTGCTTAGAAGTGTTTAAATTTATGTTAAAACGTTGAAGCAAACTGGTTACTTTCGCATTTTATCAATCTTAATTCATAGACCGATTCTTCCAATTCCTTTCCTTCAATGCACTTTTCCGGGAAAAAGGTTCACGAATTCACACCGGAAAATTGATTCTCCGGTCTGAATAAAAAAGAAATAAACGAACGTGCAAAAAAATCGTCTTCCCGCCAGCCAAGTGTAGGTATGGGCACCGGTTACTCTATTATGGACGAAGGCGTCGCCATCCAGGTTCGGAGAGTGCGTTAATGGACTTGTGATGTAGTAAGTCCGAACCGGGTTTCCCGCAATAGACGCCATTCCCACCACGCACGCAGCGCACATCCTATGGCTGCGGAGAAAGCGACCGACTAAAATGAAGTGGAAATCGAACAATTTTACGAGTCTGGACTCTTGCGCCGTAAATACAGTCAGTCAGTGCTTGGCGGTTTGGTTGCATGAGAAACTGTTTTGGCCTTCGGCTAGCGCACGGTGGTAGCACGTATCTACGCAATGCCACCACGAAGGAAACAGGATGGACGGTTGAAAATCATGCTGCGTTTTTATGACCTTCGAGTTCTAGAGTTCTCCGCAGGGGGAAGTTCTTCCCGTGCACTTGGGTATCAACCTAAAAGGGTCACTATTAGAAAAAAGATGATGGTTAATGCATTGGATCAATTCTTTGAAATGGGAAGTGTATCACGATTCCCTTTTTCTTGAAGTATTATTTTCTCTTCTGCACACCCATGGGTTTACACAAAAAGGTGGTTTAGATGGACAAGTGACTACTACTTTTAATTCGTATGTACAAGGGCGTAGGTTCAATCCCTCGCCCTTCACTTTCCTTCTAATTCGTTCCTTTCGATCTACTTTCATCCTCTTCTTTACATATAAAACCCCGAATAAAATGTTATCATAAACCAATTCAACAGTGTATCATTTTCTGATCATACGTGTTATCGTAAACTGGATGATACATAGATGATACGACATATCTTATTCATGATAGCAGTTATCATTTTCGGTGTTTTGATGATAGACCGAATGGGTTGTTAAGTATCGTTACCATTCAAAAATGCCATTTATCTCGAACAAAAATTTTGTGGAATCATACGTGTTATGATCGCTTTATCATCAACATTATGATACAGCGAATAATAAAAACAAAACGGAAATATTTCACCAAATCTGTTTTACCGACTGAGAAAAAAGCACACCCCTGCGGGCATTTGTCGGGCACTGCCAATTTTTCCTACGATTATGTGAATCATTATTTACTTTTGCATTTTTTTTTGTGTTTATTTTCTTGAATTGGGAATCGAACCGTGTGATTTCCGAGATTGTTTCTACTGCTTCTCGCGCGGTTTTCTTACTACTCTAAATCGGATCAGTGCTCGCGGGTGGCTTGAATGCGTGAAAGTTCTTCACCTGGAGAAGTGGGTAGGTGTGCTTAAAATAATAGAAGCTGCGGTAGGATAATTCCTAAGAGTAATAAGAAACCTTCCACTATCAACGGCCGATCTTCTTTAGGTCCCCTCGCATGCTGTGGCCGCCAATGAAGGTGAGTTTTCATGAGAATTTCGCGAATGAACTTGTTAATAGTCAACGGCTGGCGCACGGCGGTCACTAAAAGTAGCTGTTTCTTACTACAGTGATCGAAAAGCTAGAACTCAAAAGTGCTGATTTCCGACGATTATAATGACACAGAAACACAAATAGACCATTTAACCCATTTTGAAAGTGTGGCAGTGATTCAATGTTGAAAAAAAAACTCGCCAGAACTATTGTTATTTGCCGAGCGTACAAAAACCATATTATTCAAAATTATTAATGTACCATTGGATGAATCATCATCAAAAATGGTATGATACTTGAAACATACTAAATAATGTCAAATTTCCAACTTTAATCGTCCAATCATTAAACTATTATAGCTTTTGTTGTAATCATTCCACGAACAAATATCCTATAATATGAACGATTGCATTGATCGTATTTTTCTATGCGGGACTTCTTTACATATAAAAAGTGGCATCGTGGTCGTGCGGCTAAGGTCACCAAGCCTTTAGTCGCATCGTGCTAAGGAGCGCGGGTTCGATTCACGCCGCAGGTGTCAGGAAAAGTTTTCGGCTGTGCCGCTGGGCGTTGCATGCTAGCAAAGATGGTTAGAAGGAAAAAGATGAACGACTCCCGCTCCTAACCGGCGACACGAATAGCGCCGCTCTGGTGAGCCAAAGTGCAACTAATACACTCTTAATGAATTTTAGGAAAAATCTCAGAACAAACACACAGGCAAATTCACGCTAAACTTTTTTCACACATTTCACATTGTAATCGCCAATAGTAGTTGGGGGGGTTGGTCAAGGCCTCTCAAAATAAATGAAATTTGGAAATTATCGAGGCAGTTCATTCAATTCAGACATTTTCACGTGAAAATTAGTGTATTAAACTGAAAAAATAATTTGATACAATTTTGGAGAGCTTCGCTCCCCAACTACGTCACATGTTGGCGCTTATTATTGCAGATGTTGAGGCTTTCAGATGCCTCCTGGCACTATAGGTTATCTTCGTGACTGGATTCTCTTCAAAATATCTCGGAAAAAAATGGGATGCAACCATACATAGGGGGCATCCATTTAGTACGTCACGCTGAAATTGGGAATTTTCGACCTCCCTCCCCTCTCCCCTTCGTACGGGTTTTTACTATACTTATTACATTGGTTGTCACACTTTCACAACCCCCCCCCCTCCCCCTCAAAGCGTGACGTACTTTATGGATGACCCCATATGATGATTCCAATGTAGATTCGAAAATCATGGAAAATTACATATTATTCAAAATCGTGCCATATAATTTCGGTACATTTCAATAATATTTTATAAGAAAAATATTTACAAAAAAAAGTTGAATCAGATTTACTCGACGCAATTTTTTTGTTACGCGGTTTTAGCGTGTTTTAATTGTGTCAAAATGGTACACGCTTACTTGAATCTAGCCATAGAGGATAGTTTTTGCGCTTCTCACTCAACAGATGGCGGTAGTGTAGCATGCATAGTGTGTCTCTGGAGAAATGTATGGAAAAACTTAGAGTCGGTCATCTTTTTCCTTCCAACCATCTTTGATGCTAGTCCGTTGTCTATTGTCGTGCTTCCTTCAAAGAGCAAATAGCTCACTGGAAGCATTAACCCTCTAATACCCAATCCCGCCTTTAGACGGGGTATAGTTTGAGCATTTTTGTAATTTTTGTTCCGTGGAAAATCAAAATTTTTTATTTTTGGCTGATATTTAGGACTGTTTTGTATATTTCAAAATGGTTTTTGGTGTATTTTAAAGCGTATTTACATTTTTTAAAAATCATTGAAAAATTGATGTTTTAGTTACCTTCTAGAAGTCATTGTTTATTTTGTATTGAATCGCTATAATTGACATATTTTAGATTTTTCTCAAATCATTCTTTCCTAGTTTTATTGTTTAAGGGAATCACATACACTCTAAAATTATTTTCCTAAAAATTACACGGAAAATAAAATTTGCTATGAAAAAAAAATAAAAATAAAAATATTTCAACAATAACCATAAAATTTCAAAATGTTTTCATCTCAAAAAATTCGTACTCCAAATAGGCTTCCAGGAAAAATATAAAACTGTGGGGATGTTCAAAAATAAAAATTAGAAAAATCAAAAACTGAAATTCACGAAATCGAGAACTAAGAAGAATCATCTTCCAAAACATGTTTAAATCGATTTTAGATGACGAAAAATGATATTTAGATCAAAATCAAAAATTTGGGTATTAGAGGGTTAAACGTGTCTGTGTCTTTTTAAAACTCAATTATATACACTCAAAACTCCGAATTCTATTTAAGTTTCTTTATTGAAGTAGTAATACTTAAGTGGAATTTGCTTCTATTCAGAGTAGTTTTGGGATTTGAGGCAGCGACGGAATTGGGACGTTTGAGATGGATGGGACGTGAGTTGGTACTTCAAAACACTTAAAACTAGCAAGTACTTAAAAACAATGAGGAAATTTGGATCGCAAGAACAAGTCTTGCACCTGGCATTTGAGATGGGGCCAAGGGAGTTTCCAGAGAGCCCAAAAGGTTCTAAGGGGCTTCAGAGGCGTTTTATGGGGTTGTTACAAGTGATTTCAGCAGATTGCATTGGTGTTTCAATGGGATTATGGGGATTGCAGGGACATTTCAAGGATGTCTTAGGGTTGCCTAGATGGGAGAGATCTCAAGAACCTGTGAAGGGCGTTTCAAGGCATTTTAGAGAGTTTCAGGGAGTTTCATAAACGTTTTAAGGGCGTTTCGACAGACTTTAAGGGCGTTTGATAGCATTCCAGGGGCGTTACAAGGAGGTTTTAAGTACCGTAAACTGGGGTGTAGTTGATCAGTGGAGTAAACCTGGTCACTCACGAATTACCCACGAATATTCACTTTCAAGAAAGTTACCATTCCATTCTAATGTTACGTCATTGGATTGCGAATGTTAAAAATAGAATTGTTGCTTTCTTGTAAGTCGATATCCGCGGGTAATTGAGTGATCAAGTTCACCCCACTGATCAACTACACCCCAGTTTACGGTACGTTTCAGGGAGTTTCAGGAGTATTTTCCAGAGGTTCCAGGGGCATTTCAAATTGATTGATCGAGGGCGTGTCAATGGTATTAATTTAGCGTTTCAAGGCACTTCCGGGGCGTTTCAAGGATTTTTAAGAAGGAGTTTCAGGACATTGAAGGCATTTAGGCATATTTAAAAAACATTACGGAGTCTTCAAGAGCGTTTCAATAGTATTAACCACCCCGGAGACCTCCTGCAACCCCCTGAAACACCATAAGTACCCTTGAAGCGCCTATGAGACCCCCTTGAACCCCTGTGAAACCACCCTGGATCTCCTGAAACGCTCCTGGGCTCCTGTGAAACGTCCTTGAGGGCCATGAAACGCTCTTGAGACCCATTGAAGTGCCTTTGAGTTCCTCTAAAAGGGTTCAGTTGAGATCCCCTGGAATACCCCTGAAGCATCCCTGAATCTCATTGGAACCTCCTAAGACCCTCTTTATCATTCCTGTGTGTTCCCGGTACCTCTTGAGATACCGTTGAAACACCCCTGAGATCTCCTGGTACCCCCTGAAAAATTTCTGAGATCTCATGGTATCCTAATAAAGCCTCCTGGGACCCCCAGAAATACCGTGAGGGCCCCTGGAACCCCCTGAGACCAACTGTTCACTCACATCGCGAACGGTGTGCAGCGTTTCAAATTTCTGTATTTTTGTCTGTAAATTTGCCTTTTTCACTCTGCTGTTAATCCTGTTTCCATAGCGCATGCGCACTCAAGTCCATTCCCGAATGTTCTGACACATACCACTAACCTCGAGCCACCGCGAGTATTTCAGCCACTGCAACTAACAAACACTTAACTCCTTTCCAAACATCCATGCCTCCACACATGCACAATTATACTACCGAATTTTCTGAATGTTTTTGATGATATTTGTGGTAAAATTGAAGAAGAATATTGTGAAGCAAGTTCGAAAGAAAGCACCAAAGACTTTCCCAAATGACATGTTACAGGAATGAAAAAATCACGTAGAAATTGTGTACAGAATTCACATGGAAATTTATGAAGCAATTTATTCACAAGGAGTTGCTGAAAGGTTTCACAAAAAAATGTCGCAGAAATTTCAAATGACGTTGGAAAATAAATTTCCTCAATAAATTCCCGAGAAAATATTGAAGGATTTTTTAAGAAATTCACGAAGAGATATCCAGAACAATTTGCATCAAAAATGCCCTGAGCCATTGCTGAATTGATTTTCAGATACATTTCCGAAAGAACCTCCAGCGGAACTGCTGTAGATATTTAGATGAAATGCCAATATAATGCCTGAAATACACCAAAAGAATTGCTGAAGCAATTTTCAAAAAAAAGAGAAACTTCCAAAATGATTGGTAAAAAACGCACCGAAAATTTCCCAAGCGTATGTCGAAGAAATTTCTGAAAAATGCCAAAAAATCTGTATGAGAAATGTTTGAAGCAGCCTCCACAGGAATAACCTGAGATATAATTTTTTTTTTTTTACTTATTCGTTTATTTGGAAGGCTCGGGCGCCACATGGGCATAACTGAGCCGAAATCTTTTGTTTTTTTTACAATGGTTATACATTTTACAATTTATTACTGCCTTAAAACTATGTTAGTTTGGGAAGCCGAAGTACTCGCGGCTGTTTCGAGGTTAAGGATTGAAGAAAAAAAAATGGGAAGGACGGATTTATGGGTTTAATACTAAATTATTTGCTAACTTATACTAAAACTTTGATGGGACAAATTGTCCATATCTGTAACGGAACCAAAAAGAAAGGACTTTATCGGTAGAAAACGACAAGAAGAGGACAAACGGAAGGGGGTGACGACAGACAGGGGCGAACAACAAAACCAAAAGGCGGACAACGAAAACAAGGAGCGTACTACATCAAACTCTGACATCAACACGTTTCAAAAACTGGTAAATCAGGTTCATGTATTCCAAATCAAGTCCTGCCAACACTTCTCTAACGGGTTTCTGTTGTTTTCCTCGGACCCGGAGAATTTCATGCAGCTCAGATCTGACCTCACGATACTCATTGCATCCCCACACGACATGTTCGATATCCTGGTAAGCCACGCCACAGACACAGAGATTGCTTTCTGAGAGCCCAACACGGAAGGTATGTGCGTTCAACAAATAGTGGTTGGACATCAACCGACACATTACACGAATGAAATCGCGGCTCAAATCCAACCCTTTGAACCATGGCTTCTTCGACACCTGTGGAATGATGGAGTGCAACCATCTACCCATCTCTCCATCTCTCCATTTGTGTTGCCAGCTGATCAAGGTCTCCTGACGGGCCAATTCAAAAAATTCGTCGAAGGCGATTTGACGCTCATAAATATCGCCTTCGCTAGCGCCCACCTTAGCCAGAGAGTCCGCTTTCTCATTGCCCGGAATAGAGCAATGTGAAGGGACCCAAGCTATGGTGATGATGTATGAGCGTTTGGACAAAGCACTCAAGACTTGGCGTATTCCTTTCAGGAAGTACGCTGAGTGCTTCATCGGTTTCATTGACCGAACAGCCTCCAGAGAGCTTAGACTGTCGGTAAAAATGAAGTAGTGCTCAGGTGGGAGAGTGCGAATGTACTCTAAGGTGTAGTATATAGCCGCTAGCTCAGCAATATATACCGAACATGGCTTTTGAAGCATAAAGGTGGCGCTATGAAATTCGTTGTAGACACCGAATCCAGTCGAATCATCGGTTTTGGAACCATCTGTGAAGAACTGTCTGGCCCCGCTAACATGCCCGAACTTACTTGCAAAAATTTGTGGAATACCTATGGAACGAAAAGATTCCGGTATACCGGTGATCCCATCCTTCATAGAGAGATCAAAATCCACAGAGGAGCTGTCGAAGTCTGAGAAGTTGTCACGATTGGTGTTAACCGGAGATGGGCTTACCTCCAGCGTCATGTACCAGTAGTACACACTCATAAAACGAGTTTGGGGATTCTGTTCGAGCAGCTTTTCGAAGTTTTCTATGACCAACGGATTCACAACCTCGCATCGGATGAGGAACCGGAACGACAACTCCGCAAAGCGGTCTGTCAGAGGCTGTACACCAGCAAGTACCTCTAAACTCATTGTGTGAGTCGAGTTCATGCAACCTAACGCGATCCGAAGGCAACGGTACTGAACCCGTTGAAGCTTCAGCAAGTGTGTTTTCGCCGCGGCTTGAAAACAGAAGCTACCGTATTCTAAAACCGATAGAATGGTTGTTTGGTACAGCCTGATCAGATCTTCCGGGTGTGCTCCCCACCATGTTCCGGTAATAGTTCGCATAAAGTTGATTCGTTTTTGGCATTTCTGTATCAGATACACAATGTGCTTCCCCCAGGTGCATTTGGAGTCGAACCAGACGCCGAGGTATTGTGAAGACATGCTATGAGTGATTGTCTTACCCATCAGAACGAGCGGAAACTTTGCCGGTTTGTGTTTTTTAGAAAAGACAACCATCTCAGTTTTCTCCGGAGAGAACTCGATACCCAGCTTGAGAGCCCAAGTAGACAAATTGTCCAAAGTATCCTGTAGTGGTCCTTGCAGATCGACTGCTATTGATCCCGTTACAGAGACAACACAGTCATCCGCAAGCTGCCTTAACGTGCAGTTTTCCATGAGACAATCATCTATGTCTCTAACATAAAAGTTGTAAAGAAGGGGGCTTAGACATGAACCCTGGGGGAGGCCCATGTAGCTAATTCGGGAAACTGTCAAGTCACCATGAGCGAAACTCATCTGCTTCTCAAACAGCAAATTATACAAAAAGTTGTTAAGAATTGGGGAAAGGCCACAGTCGTGTAGTTTGTCGGAAAGAACATCGACACAAACTGAATCAAAAGCACCCTTAATATCCAAAAACACTGAGCCCATTTGCTGCTTTTGAGCAAAGGCAAGCTGAATTTCTGAAGAAAGCAACGCAAGACAGTCGTTCGTACCTTTGCCTCTGCGGAAACCAAACTGTGTGTCTGACAACATGCCATTCGATTCAACCCATTTGTCCAGTCGAAAGAGAATCATCTTCTCCAACAGCTTCCGTAGACAAGACAACATCGCGATTGGACGGTACGAATTATGATCCGACGCGGGTTTCCCGGGTTTTTGAACAGCTATCACCCTCACTTGTCTCCAATCATCCGGAACGATGTTGTTATCCAGGAACTGATTGAACAAGTTCAACAAGCGCCTCTTAGCGACGTCGGGGAGGTTTTTAAGCAAGTTGAACTTGATTCGATCCATTCCTGGAGCGGAATTGTTACATGAAAGAAGAGCAAGTGAGAATTCAATCATTGAAAACGGCCTATCCATGTCGTCCCTATCGTCGGAAACATCACGAATTATTCGCTCCACGGGCACGGAATCTGGACAAACTTTTTTTTGCGAACTTGAGGATCCATCGAGGAGAGCTTTCTCGATCCTCGTTGACCGACGACGCGTTACGCATTCTTCTACCGACGTTCCAAAGAGTTCTCATCGAAGTCTCGCGCGACAAACCCTCGACGAACCGACGCCAGTAACCGCTTTTCTTCGCCTTGATCAAGTTCTTGAACTTGCTTTCAAGGGAAGCGAACCGCTTGAAGTTTTCGACCGAACCGCGTTTCCGAAACTCTTTGAACGCCGCGGATTTCTCGCGATATATTTCTGTACACTCACTATCCCACCACGGATTGGGGGGTTTCCTGCGAACCGACGGACCTGGCACTGGTCGACGTTGTGCCTGACGCGCACTACTGATGATCAGTTCTGATAGAAACTGATACTCTTCCCGCGGTGGAAGGACTTCTACCGATTGTTCACCGTCGATAATTGCTTCTGCGTACTTCTCCCAGTCAATGTGCTTGGTGAGATCGTAGGCGATGTCGATAGATGGAGGTTGATGTGACCCATTGGAAATAGAAACAACAATCGGCAGATGATCACTACCATGAGGATCCTGGATAACCTTCCATGTACACTCCAGCGATAGTGAGCTCGAACAGATTGAGAGGTCTAATCGGCTGTTTCTAGGGCTGCCATCTTGAGCTGGAGGTGCCACTCGTGTAACTTCTCCGGTATTCAAAATTGTCATGTTGAAGTCGTCGCAGAGGTCATATATCAACGTTGAACGGCTGTCATCGTACAGTTCCCCCCAGCCTGTACCATGGGAGTTGAAATCTCCCATGAGCAGCCGAGGCTCGGGCATAACCGAGCAGATGTGGGCGAGATCCCTGCGAAATATTGCAGTTCTCGGTGGAAGATATATGGAGGCAACACTGAGGGTTTTACCTCGGATAGTCACCTCACATGCGACGGCTTCAATGCCTGTCATCGGATGAAAATCGACTCTGTAAAATGAGTGCTGCTTCTTGATCCCTAGAAGCACCCCTCCGTACGAGTCGGATCGATCAAGGCGAATGATATTATAATCGGGAAAAGGTAAGGTTACATCAAGTGTCAGCCATGTTTCGGATAGTGCAAAAACATCGCATTGTAGATTGTAAACTAAAAATTTAAAAACGTCTAATTTCGGTGTAATACTACGACAGTTCCAGTGTAGAACCGAAATCGTATCTTCGACCTCGGTGGTTAAATTAGCCATCGAAAGATACGATTGTCGCAAGGAGGGGCATTTTAGAAGCCAACTGCTTCAAAAGAGGGGTCACGCAAGGAAGAAGTCCTTTTACAATGTTCTTCACGGAGTCTGAAGCATTGAAGAAGCTGAGGATGATGTCTACAATGCCAGAGAGCGTAAACAATGGCGCACCCTGAGGTTGCTCCTGGTGCTCCGAATGCTGTCTTTCCGGTTGAGAATTCGAAAAACGTGGGACATCTGGGATTTTAGATGTTCCCGGGAGTGATGGAAAGTCTCGTTCGTCCTGGATTTTGCATCCCGGAGGGGAACGTTTTGTGGCTTTCTTACCACTCTTCAAATTTGTCATGGTGGGTTGGGGGTCGCTGCTAGGCAGATTCCGAGGTTTTTTGGTGGGTCTCTGGAGCCTCATCCGTTTCCTCGTTTCACCCTTGAAAACAAAGGGAACCCCGTCCCCGACCTCAGAGTCAGAGCCCTGATCATCGAGAGATAAAGACGAGTAGATGTTACGGGATTCAACGGTCGGGGCAGCTTTTTTCAGCATTTCGGCGTAGCTTCGCCGTGATCGCTGCTGCAACGATCGTTTTTGATGTTTTTTCTGCTGTATGTACCTTGGGCAATCAATCAGATCATGTGGACGGTCGCTGCCACAATAAACACACTTGGGCGGCGTTTTACACGCACCGTCCACATGCCTCTCCCCGCATGTTGCACAGCGAGGTTTATTGCTGCAGTACTGGGCGGTGTGGCCCAGCTGCTTGCAATTGATGCAATTCATTACCTTCGGTACATACAGCCTCACAGGTAGCCGAAGTTTGCCAATCACCAGCAGATCTGGTAATGCAGATCCGGAGAAGGTCACAGAAAATTCTTCAGATGGTGTGTAAACCTTCTTCTCGCCCTCCTGGGACACCGAATGCAGTTGCCGGCAATCCAGTATCTGGACAGGAGGAAGAGAAGGGTTATGGAAACGACCACAGCCTTGCATGATCGTTTCGCAGGTCAAAGATGCGTCGGCGACCTTCCCCGAAATCTCTATCGACGCGCTTGGTAGGTAAACGAAGTACTCAAGTGTAAACAACTCGCAGGCCACAATCTCATTAGCGTGTTTTCGGTCGCCTACTGTCACCCGAAGCTTAGCTGTACCGACCATGTCAATGGAGACAACGGAAGAATACCGCTTAGTCAGATCCTTGCTGATTTGAACGGTGTTCAAACGTTTGCCTTTGGGTCGGAAGAAAACAACATATGGCCCGCCAAAGTCGGGAGGGTAGGCCTTGAGGCGGGGGGACGTCGAAACAGATTTACTGTTGGTGTCCATTGCAGAAGCACCAGGGTGAAGGGAGACAAAGGGATTAGCATTTACATCGCCTTGTTGGCTCGAGCAGTCCGATGCCAATAACGAAGCTTCGTTGATGCGGTACGATGTTCCCCCGCCATCATCATCATCGCCCATTGTGGTAGCTAACTACCACCACGGGTCACTCAAAAATCTTGAACTACCACTATCACAGGGACGAGAAATAATCAAAAAACAAGGGACAAAATTAACGCTACAGGAAAAGTGAGAAAAAACTGCTTATGTACCAAATTAAATCTAATCAAAGAGTCAGTGGAGAGGGGGGAACAACGAGAGGTAACTTTATGTACTTATCTTTGTGCACTCTGTTTAGCCACAGGCTCGACGACGACAGGTCCAAGCGATCGGATGGCCCGCACAGGGAGGAAGCGAGCTGCTGCTGAGCGCCCGACGCTGCGCTGGTGTGCGGCGGTTGAACGCTCTCTGCTCTTCTCTCGGTGGGCTGCTGCTGTCGACGACGATGAGCTTGGGTACTCACTGGAAGAAGCCGATCACGGCCGCGCGAGCGGCGCGGTGTGCGGGGGATGCTGCACTGATGTGCTCGATAATCGGTCAATGCGCCACGTGATAAAATGAAAACGTGAACTTTACTCAAACTAAACGAACTTTTGCGGCAAAAATTGTGGCCTAGCCAACCGCACCCGTCCCACTAGGGATTTTCACTTCAACACTTGATCACTCGGAAAACTAGCACTGGAAAAAGCCACCGAACTGGATAGTATCGGGAGACAAACCGGACGAACGAAAAGTTGCGACTGTCTCGCACGAACGCTCGCCAAAGAGTGACCTGAGATATAATGATCGAAAGAATTAACAAAAGCTTTGTTGAAAAATTGATGAATTCCTCCAGGATTTTTTCCATAGCTTCCTTCGGTGATTCCATCATGGATTGTTCCAGAGAATTCTAAAAGAGTTCCTCTAAGGGTTTCACCAGACATTCCTCCGGGAATTTCTTTTATGAGAGGTTCCTCCAGTGATTGTTCAGTGCATTTTTCGAGGATTCCTTCAGGAATTTCTGCAGGGATTCCCAAAGGAATGCCAACAGAAATTCTTTTAGGTATTTCTGCAAGTATTCTTTCAGAGATTTCATCAGAGATTCTCTATACATTCCTTCAAGAATTCCGATAATTCAATCTGGAATAATAAGAAGTATTTCAGCAGCAATATCTTCCAGAAACCCATACATAAAATTTTACCAAAGGTTAGCTAAAACATAATCCAGGAGTTCCTTAAAACATTGTACAAAACATTGGACTCTAAACCATCCAAAAGTTCAAACAATGATTCCTCCAAAAATTATTGCAGACATGGATTCCCTCATATTTTTGTCCTACAGAAATTATTCCAAGAATTTGTCAAGAAAGCTTTCCTAGGATTTCCTAAGCAACTCCTCATGGGACTGCTTCCGGAATTCAGAAACTCCTGCATGGATTCCTCAAGAAGTTCCTCCAAGATCTCTTCTTAGAGTTCCTTCAAGTTTTTTCTAAGGATTCCTGAAGAAATTGCAGCTTCAGGAGTTCTAACTGGGATTCCTCTATGAATTTCTCAAGGGATTCTTCCACGAATTTCTTCAGAGATTCGTCCAGGAATTAATCCACGAATTCCTCTGGGAACAGCTGCCCTGAAAATTCATCACGGGATTCCTTCAGAAATGCCTCTAGAGATTCTTCCAGGAATTCTTCTAGAGATTTCTCCAGGAGTATTTCTAGAGACTCCTCTGTTAATCCCTACAAGCATTCCTCTAGGGTATCCTCCAGGGATTCCTCCAAGAATTTTTGCAGGGCTTAACTCGGGAAATTCTTCTGTGATTCTTTCTGGAATAACTTATTTTAAAAATTTCTCCAAGGATTCTCCCGAGAGCTCTTCTTAGGATTTCTTCAGAAATTCCTCCTTGTATTATTTAAAGAATTTCGTCCAGGAATTATTTCAGTACATCCTTCAGGAACTGTTTAGGGATTCAAAGGAATTCCTCTTGAAATTGCTTCCGCGGTTCCTTCTATAGTTTCTTTAGGAACTCTTCTGAAAATTCCTCCAGACTTTCTCAAAAAAATCCATCTGCGATTTCTTCAGGAATTATTCCTGGTATTCCTCTACAAATTCCTTAAGAGATTTATCCACGGTTTTTTTCAGAAAGTCCGCTAGAGATTTTTCCAGGGATTCCTCTGGGAACTTCTGCAGGGATTTCTCTGAAAGTTCCTCCAGAAATTCCGCCAGTAATTCCTTTAGAGATTTCTCCAGGAGTTCCTGTGGAGATTCTATCAGGAATTCCTACAGGCATTCTTCTAGGATATCTTCCATGGAACCCACCAATTGTTCCAAGAATTCCACCAGGAATTCCCACAGAAATTTATATAGGAGCTCTGTAATGGATTTCTCTAAGGATATTTTCCTTTAGGGGAAACTCCAAAAATTCCATCAGGAATTCTTCAGGCAATCTTCCAAGAAATTTTCCAGGCATCCTTCCAAAGATTCTCCCTTGGATTCTTACAGAGATTTCACTGAGATTTTTTTCAACGATTCCTCCAGGAATTCCACCAGATATTCCTCCCGGAATTGCTTCAGGGACTCCTTGGATTGCTTCTGGAGATCTTTCTGGGATTCCTTCAGAAATTCATGCAGGCATTTCCCCAGGAATTGAACAAGGAATTCCCTAATAAATTATGTCAGCAATTCATCTAGGAATTTCTCCAGAAAATACTTCAGGGATTCCTTCAGAAAATCTTTCAGGATTTTCTCTAGGAATGCCTTCTGAAATTCACCAGGAATCCCTCCAAGAAGTCTTCCAGACCATCCTCCAAGAACTGCTGCAAGGATTCCTTCAGGAATTCCGCTAAAATTTTTCCAGGTGCTTCTTCAGGGATTTTTCCAAGATTTTCTTTAATGATTCCCCAGGGATTACTTAAGAAACTTCTCTGGAAATTCTTCTAGAAATTTATTCAGTAATTGTTGTATGAATTTCCCCAGAGATTCCTGCAGGAATTTCTTCAAGGATTCCTCCAGCAACTACCAAAGGAAAACTGCCAGGAATTCCTCCAGGCATTTCTCCAAGAATCAATCCAGGAATTTCTCCTGGAACTCCTCCGGGAAATTCTCCAGGAATTACCCCAAGAATTTCCTCAGGAATTCCTCCAGGAATTTCTCTAGGAATTCATCCAGGAATTACTCCTGGACATCCATCAGAAATTATGTCAGCAATTTCCCTATGATTTCTTTCAGAAAATTTTCTGGGGATTTTTTAGAAATTCTTTCAGGAAATTCTTCAGGAATATCCTCAGGAATTTTTCAGGGATTCCTCCAGGAATTTCTACAGGAATTTATCCTGAGATTCCTTCATGAATTGCTTCAGGGATTCCTCCAGGGATTTCTTCACGAATGTTTTCAGAAATTTTCCCAGGGATTCCTCCAGGAAATCCTCCAGAAGTTCACGTAATACCTTCAGTAAATTTTTAGAACATTTCCCTGGAGATTCCTCTAGAAGTTCATTCAGTTATTCTTTCAAGAATTCCTCTAGAGATTCCACCAGGAATCCCATCATGGATTCCTCCAGCAATTCCCACAAGAATACCTCTAGGCCAGGCCAGGTCCCTCCAGGACTTTATCTAGAAATTTCCCAGGAATTACCCCAGGATTTTTTTTACAGAAATTCCTTCAAATACTTCTCTAGGAATTGCTCCTGGAGATCCTTCATAAATTATGTCAGCAATTCCTCTAGGGATTCCTCCAGGTATTTCTCCAGGAATTTCTCCTGAGATTCCATCAGGAATAGCTTGAGGGATTCCTCCAGAAACTTCTTCATGGATTTCCAGAAGGTTTTCTCTAGGAAATCCTCCGAAGATTCCTCCAGGAAATCCTCCCGAAGTTCCTCCAAGGATTCTTCTAGGTTATCCTCCAGGAAATTCTCCAGGAATGTCTTAAGGAATTTTTAAGGGATTTATCCAGGTATTCCTCCAGGAATTCCTCAAGAGATTCCTCCAGGGATTTCTCCACAAATATCTTCAGGGATTCCCCCAGGGACTCTTTCAAGAATTCCTTCGAGGATTTCTCATGTAATTTTTACAGAAATAGAAAAATAATAGAAATATAAATCTCCCTTAGGGCCCATATAGCCGAGGCGGTAAACGCACGGGTATTCAGCATGACCATGCTGAGGGTGACGGGTTCGATTCCCGGTCGGTCCAGGATCTTTTCGTAAAGGAAATTTCCTTGACTTCCTTGGGCATAGAGTATCTTCATGCCTGCCACACGATATACGCATGCAAAATGGTCATTGGCAGAGGAAGCTCTCAGTTAATAACTGTGGAAGTGCTCATAGAACACTAAGCTGTGAAGCTGGCTTTGTCCCAATGAGGACGTTACGCCAAGAAGAAAGAGAGAGAGAGAAATCTCCCTTATTTCTCTGGAGATTCCTCTAGAAATTCATCCAGTTTTTTTCAAGACTTTCTCTAAAGATTCCTCAAACAATTCCCATAGGAATGCCTATAGAAATTCCTCCAGGCATTCCTCCAGGGTTTAACCCGGAAATTTTTCAAGGAACTTCTCCAGAAATTCCTCCAGGAAATACTCCAGGAATGTTTTCAGGAATTTCTCCGGGAATTACTCCTGGATATCCTCCACAAATTATGTATATCAGCAATTCATTCAGGAATTTCTCCAAGAAATCTGCTTGGGCAGCATCCATTTATTATGTAACGCTTAAATCGTCATTTTTCGACCCCCCCCCCTCCCCCCTCCGTAACGCTTTTTTGTATGAAAACCCGAAAAATTTTGTATGGATCGTAACGCTTGGCCATACTCCCCCCCTCCCCTAGAGCGTTACGTAATTTGTGGATGGCGCCTTGGAATTTTTTCAGAGATTCTTCAAGGAAATTTCCCAGGAATACTTTCAGGGATTGCTCCAGGGATATTCCCAGAGATTTCTCCAGAGAATCCTCCAGAAATTCCTCGAATGGTTCTTCCAGGACATCCTCTTGGAGTTTCTCAAGGGATTTTATCTGAAATTTCTCCCAGAAATCCTCTGGAGATTTTTCAGGAATTCTTCCATTGATTGCTCCAAGAATTCATCCTAAGAAATTTCTCCAGGAACTCCGGCTGGGTCTTATACTAGAATTCCTCCAGGAATTACGGCCGGAAATTGTTCAAATGTTTCTTCAGGTATTTTTCCAGGATTCTCACTAGAGATTTCCACAGGAATTGCTTCAGAGATTCCTCCAGGAAATTCCTTCAGGGATTACTCCAAGAATTTCTCCAAGCAGTTCTCCAGAAATTTATCTAGGTTTTCTTCATGAGATCTCTTCAGAAATTTCTCTAGGTTTTCCTCCCATAATTTATTCAAAGGTTCCTTCAGGTATACTTTCCAAAATTCTTCCAGGGATTCCTCCGGGAATTCCGCCGGGAATTCCTCCAGGGATTCTACACGGCTTCCTCCAGGAACCAGGGATTCATCCAGGTTTTTCTTTAGGGATTAATCCAGGAAGTCTTACAGGGATTGCTCTGGGAGTTCCTCAAGTGATTTCTTTAGGAATTTTTCTCAGTTTCTTTTTTAAAATTCATTCAGTAGTTCCTTCGGAAATTTCAGAAATCCTTTAAAAAAATTTTCAGGGATGTACCCATGAACTTCTACAGGGTGACCTGATGTTTTATTTTAATTATTTCAAGAATTTGTGGAGCAACTCCTCCAGCTAAAAGTATTGGAAGAAAATTTAAAAGGGATGCTTACAGAAACCAGGAAATTCTAGATTAGTCTTCGAAAAAGTACGTTATTTCCAAAAGATTTTAGCTATATTTTGTTATGAATGTTTTGTAGACATTAACAAAATTAAAATCAGTGAAAAATAATGCACGAGTAAATAAAAATCCTCAATCTTCCAGAAATTGGTCACCGGTACCAGCATCACGGTGATCTGTAGATCAGGCGAGCTTTTTATACCGTATTGAACAACATACAGGGGATAGACAAAATGATCGGGATAGGCAAAATTTTCACTTTTCAAAAAATGTTCAATTAGCTGTAACTTTCCGAATAGCGCATCAAATATTCTCAAATTTTCACTGTAAGTTGATCAACTAGTTGTGTATCAGTGAACCAAATTTGGAAAAGACCGGACTATTCTACACGAAGTTATAAGCATTTTTTAAAATGGTAGAATTATTCGATAGCCAACTTTGAGCTGTTATATCTCCGGATTTAATGAACCGAATGCAATGAATTTTTGTCCATTTATGACTTATATAATGAGCTCTGAAAAACGTTTGACTTAACTTGAATTTTTTAACGATAGAAAAAGTTATAGCGATTTCATTAACTTTATGATTTTTTAGTAAATTGGTCTATTTTTAATATGCATCCCATTACTTTTTCAATGAAATGCCGCCTATGTTGTTACTTTCTTTCAAAGTATATCTGTATTCAAGACAATCAGAGGGAATTTAAATAAACTATAATTAGTATCTTGAATTCTGAAACGATGTTGAAATTTAAGAAACTTTGGTGTTTTACTAGAAAAATAATCTAATCGTTATAATTTTCTTCCGTGTTAAGAATTTTAAGTTATGTCAAAAGTTTTTCAAAGCTCATTATATGAGTCATGAATGTGCAAAGTTTTATTGCATTCGGTTCATTGAATCCGGAGATATAACAGCTCAAAGTTGGCTATCGAATAATTATAGCTCTTTTTAGAATCACTATAACTTCGTGCAGAATAGTTCGATCTTTTTCAAATTTTGTCCACTGATACACAAATAGTTGATCAACATACAGTGAAAATTTGAGAATATTTAATGCACTTTTCGAAAAGTTACAGCTATTTTAAATTTTTTGAGAAGGGGAAATTTTGCCTGTCCCGATCATTTTGTCTATCCCCTGTACAACAGTTTGTCAGCTGAAGGATTAAATAACGCTTCAAGAATATACTGTTCTAAAATTCAATTCAATCGTGCTGCGTTTAGTTATAAAAGTTAATAGGTACAAATTGGCAGAGGGTGCTTGTCCCCCCCCCCCCCCTGACCGAAAAGCTGGCTACGCTCTTGCTCTAAGGTGTAGATATAGCCGCTAGCTCAGCAACGTATACCGAGCAGGGCTTTCGAAGCATGAAGGCGGCGCAATAAACATCGTTGTAGTCACCAAAACCAGTCGAATCATTTGTCTTTGAGCCATCTGTGAAGAACTGTCTATATGCCCGAACTTACTTGCGAAGATCTACGGAATAGAAACGAGTTTGAAGATTCTGTTCGAGCAACTTTTCGAAATTTTCTATGACCAATGGATTCACAACCTCGCATCGGATGAGGAACCGGAACGACAACTCCGCATAGCGGTCTGTTAGAGGCTGTACCCAGCAAGTAAAAAAACCTTCTTTGAAAGACGCTTTTTTCTTACAAACATCAATTTGAATTGGCTGTCAGTGAAATAGAATACCTAAATCAGCTCTATGCACAACATAGCTAATGGAATTCTACTACTTACAATACGCATGAAGACCACAAATCGACACATGAATAGCTGCCAGAAACCAACCGGAGATTGGCTACAATGTAGGAACCGGCAAAAATGTTTCACGGAATGTGGAAAAAAAGTTTAATCTTTTCAGGTGTTCTTTGGACGCGATGGCTGAACAGGAGAGGGGATCCGAGACGTAAGCAGGCCTCTCGAAAATGTCGAGGTTGACAACGGCTAAAACGACGACTTTGGAATAAAGCAGCGAAAAACGTTCCTACTGAAAACGTTCCTATTTCATATTTCGGGACATTTTTGTCTGCTTTTTTGTGGAGCTTCCCGTTGTCGGTTGTGCTAGCTGTGTGGTTATACGTCACAGAAAATGGAAAGCGAGAATTCCACGTGGCTCGAGGGGTTGCTCGGAAGGAATGGATAGAGGGGCCTTGGGCTGAACCACCATTTTTAGCCAAGGTAAAAGGTGGGAAATATGAAAAACTTTTTAGATTTCCGTTGCAGAGTTTTGGGAGATTTTTCTTCTTCCAAGCAAGGGATGATTTAAATTTGGGCGTAATCGTGCTTGAATAGGGCTCACAACGAGTAAGGGAATGTTACGCAAGATTGAAAAAGTTATTCGCAGGGAATACTTTGAAGGACTACCGGCGTACGGTTTGGCTGGCAAGGGCGTTGGTTGCTGACGTTCGCCGGTAAAATTTAATTTCTTCAACACGTAACCGGAAAGTATTTCGAAGTGCTACAACACAACGTTCAGCGTGGTTGGGGCAATTGTTTAGTAAAAAGTTATTCTCAATTACACTCGACTTCTATCAACAACAACGGCAAACCGAGCAACAGTCAGTCAAACACACCGACTCCGGGAGAAAATTGTTTGAAAAGGAAAGTAAATTCCAAGAAGGTAAAACTTCTGTCAGCAAATCGACCCACCCGCCATCGAGAGCAGACATCACCGACCGACCATGCCACTGACTGATCCTTATGTTGGGTTCCATTTAGCAAAAAGCGCAAAAGCGAAAAGTGAATATGTCACGAACAAATGATGACGACTCTCAAAACGGATAATCCCACAAGGCCAGTTAGATTCAAACAACTACCTACATATGTATGGTGGAAAGTTTTCTTCGAGGACAGCAGAAAGTTGTTGCCTGAAACTTCATTGTCCGTGATGAGAGCATTGAAAGTTGTTGTAGAGGATATAACTTATATATGTTCAAGTGGACAGTAACGCTGGCCAACAATCGACATTCGTTGGCAGAAACACTCAATGTGTTTCCAAATGAAAACTGGCGACAACTTCTTGAAGAAACTACAGCAGGAACTACGGGAGAAATCCAGGGAGAGTACCGGGAAAACCCTTGAAAGAAATCCAGGATGGAGCTCCAACAGAAATGGCATGAAAACGTTACGAAAAAAATCCTGCGAGAATCTTTAGTCGAAATGTCTGGAATAAGTGTTAACCCTTTATAAGGCAGTGGCAACTATATTGCCACCTTATACACATATTTTTTTCTGTTCGTTTAGAAGATTTTTACAACTTCTGTTTTAACTGATGGACACATTAGGCCTTTGTGAACACTTATGATTTTTTTGAGCCATAACAAATATGAATGGGCTTTTTAGAACAAAATTTCTTTCAAAAAACTGCCATTTTTGAGTGCATAAAGGTTTATAAGCTCGAACTTCTGCTGTGGTGAGCGAATTGAAAATCGAATGATGAGGAATGAAAGGCCTACGTTCCTTTTACTTGTGGACAACATTTCAACTTAATTGTTTCATTACTTTTAGAAACTCAGCCTTTTGAAAAAATGTACTATAATAAATGGGCATGCACTAAAATTGCCATATCGTCGAAAATAATTGACCAATTGAGTTCAAATCCACACATGTAACTCATGAATATTAGGGCAATAAAATTTCAAAAAATGAGCATGATTGTTAAATGCATTGCAAAATAACAACATTTTAAACTTTGTTGACAAAAAGTTAAAATTGAGACCATTTTTTTTTTTCATACAAAATCGACCATCGATTTTTTTGAAAATAAAAACGTTTTTGTTCATTACACCACATGTACTTTATATTCCTATGAAGAACGAGTGGATTCCGTGTCTGGTTCTCTCGGTCTTATACAGGGTTAAAGGAACTCTGAAAGCAATTCCTTAAAATTATAAGGAAAAAAATCCGGGAGGAACGCTGGAAAATAATTCAAGATGAATCTCGGGAGAAATTCTAAGTGAAATATTGTTATCACATCTGAGAAATATCCTAAGAAAAACTAATATTCCAGCATACACCCTCGCAGGAATCGTACGAAAATTTCTTACATTTCTTAAATCATACGAAAAAATCCTAGAAGATCCTCTAGGAGGAATTCCGAAAACAAAAATCTCGAACCTTGAAAAAATCCGGTAGTTATCTAGAAGAGCCTCCGGTACAAATTCTAGGAAGAATGCTAAGGAAAATTACGTTAAAAATACGGAGAAATTTTCGAAGACATTCCAAGAGACATCTCTTATAAAAAAAAATAATATCGCAATTTATGCAGCAACTTGCAGCACCTTATTACAATCAATGACTTCTCGCAAATATTTGTTTCCTGAAGCAGCTTTTTTATTGATTCTTTAGCACGGCTATCCAGATTTCTTTTTGATTAAACTTGCCTTCCGATTAATCAACTGGAGAAATCTGCATATTCTGTGCCAGACTTCAATCTTTCCAGTAAGAATCTGCAGCATTACGCGAAAAAGGTTTATTTTGACAGTTGTTGCACTACACGCGTGTAGTAAAAGCTCATGTACTAAAGAAGAAATCTTTTAATTCATCCAACAATTGAGTAAAATCTGTTTGCTTTACTTCTGAAAAGAAACTACGCATAATAAACCTCGTTACTTAATATTTATATGACCCAAGGTTCCTTATTTACTATCCTAAATCCCAAATTTTTGATTAATTTTAGGATAAATTTCTGGAGGAGTTTTGGGAAAAATATCGGAGAAATCCTTTCAGAATCCTTAGGGGATTTTCGAGAGAAATCGTTTGAGAAATTCCTAGAAAAGTTTAGAATACGTCCTTCCAGTGACTCCAGGATGAATCTGAAAATAATAATTTATAAGAATTGTTGCGGGTGTGTTTGGATATTTTTTTTACATCTGGAGGAATCCTCAAAAAAAAAAATGCTTGCCACGTGGTAAAAAAAAATGAAATCATTGAGAGAAATTTAGAAGGGTTTCTCGGAACAACTTATGATGGAATTCTGAAACCATCTTCCAGAAAACAATTTGGAAGACATAAGTATTCCATTTGGAGGAATTTCATGTAAAAATCTTTTGAGGATTTCCTAGAGAAATCTTTTGTAACATTCCACAGTGGTTCCATTTGTTCAGGGAGGCGGTCATAAATCATTTTTTTCGTTTTTTGAAGGGCAGAATCATTATAAGTGACCAGAAATAGCATTTTATGACTAAGAAACGATCTTCCAGTACATTTTCATGAACATCACTTGACAAATATTACCTTTAAACATTTTTTTGATAAATATAAATATCATTAAAAAGCTTTATTTTGCACAGAAATCAGTAATCAAATATTTTTAATTAATACGAAGAGTGGGTTGAATTTTTAAGAATTTCTGTTAAGTATTACACGTTAAAACATGTTTCGCACGACAGTATCATAATAGATTCTTGTGAATAGTATCAGCATTAGCATTATAATTGTGACTTTATTAGTAGGTTTTATTTCTGCTGCAAAAAAATATCAAACCGAAGATTTTTTTCTCAGAAATAAGGTAGTTGTATTGTCGAAACAGAAAAATCATCACAAATCTAATTAGTATGTATAACTACAGTACCTAATACTCAATAGTTATAATTCTGAAACAATAGTACAATAGTACAATTACAGAATCAATTACTTCTAAAATTATTTCGAACAAATATTCAGGAATAATTCACTATACGTACGTAAAAGGAAATTTTAAAACCGTAAAAATATTGCTTTACACAGCTATATGTCATATGATTCATGTGCTTGCGTTTTGCAAAATGAAAAATATTCAGATATTTCCAGTTGTTTTTGTTTCACACTTGTATTGGAAATGCTATCCAGTTATATAGTACGTGAAATTTTAATCAAAGATAGCTCTAACCTAATGAAAGAAATATATACAAATACCCCTTTTCATTGCAATATATTCGACGCCTGCAATAGTATCAAAGAAATCAATTTGTATACTAAGATTTCACGTTAATAGGGTTTTTGTTCCCTTAAATATTAAGCATGTGGCTCCCATTTTCATCCTACAAAAAACAATTAATTGAAGCGCTATTTGTTTTGTTTCTTATTTTTGTATTTTTTGTTAGAAGTGAGCACCCATGAAATCAAAAAGAACGGAATCAATTGGTGCCGTAATCGCTTGTTTTCGAATGGGAAGAACGTGGGAGCGTGATATTGCTGATGGCACACATACCCTAAATTGATAAAATATTCAGATTTTGGAAGGGAATATGAAGAATTATGTCCAGTAAATATTACTCAAAGAACGTATTTACTCCTTCTTCTTCCAGCACTACAGTTTTAGGTACTGTATGGATTTTGAGGAAATTTTGTCAATGTTGGCTGTAAATGCAAAATAACTTATCAAATTTGACAATTACAAAAATAAGTTCTTACGGGGCCAAATAAGAATGATGAATAACAATCAGAACAATGAGTACTCATACCTCAAGCCATTCCTCCAGAACTGTATATTTTCTTTATAATAAAAAAAAATACAAAGTTTGTTTTCAAACAAAATAACCCTCAATTATTGTAAAAAGCATTGAAATATGAGAAAAATTGAGTCATTTTGGTACGCATGTTAGACAGTTACAGAAAGAATAGTTTATGTATAATTTTGTAGTTATTGTAGTACATATTTTTATAAAAATAAAGTATAACTTCCAATACATCCTGCAAACTTATATGCAAATATTTACAGCTACCGTCAAGGCACCATTCACCGTGGATCTAAGAGGATTCGGGGCAAATAAGGGCTGTCATTTGACACCAGTCTCATAAACATTGTTGGTGCCGCTTTTATTGCCTTCATTATAGGTTAAAATTAAAGCAATATCCACAGAAGTAGAAAATTTTTCACAAAATTTGGTGATATAGTACAATTAGTAAAGGGTAGTAGGGTCGCCTAATTCCGTGGTAGGTCACCATACACCGTGGTAGTAGGGACCCATTCACCGTGTATGAGAAATTTTATTCTTCTTTGTTTAAAAACGATCAAAACAACCCAGCCAAGGGAATTTTCTTCATTTAAATTCATTTCAAGTAATAACTTGCGAGATTTTATTAGAAAAACGAATGTTTAAATTTTCGATTTTTTCTAGATATATGGGACAATATGGGGCACGGTGAATGGAGACCATTGATTTTTAGGGTACCCATTTACCGTGTCTTTTTGTTTCAATTAAAAAGTACGAGTAATCGTACTTTCTTGTTAAACTTACTTCGGTAATGCAAAATACATACCTGATATGTGAATTTAATTGCTTCTTGGTGGAATAAAAACGTTACTACATTTAGTTTATCGCTTAAATCACCTTAGCGCAGTTTTCGATTTTTCACTATGAATGCAGTAAACGAGCAGAAACCCGCTTCATGTAAACACAGTTTAGTATCAAAATGATACTTTAAAATGTTTTTAATGAGCGTTTTGACATGGTAACAATACATTAGTGTTGTATTGGTGCAATTGAAGGGAAATTGTCATATCATTCAATCATTATATGGAAATAATGAAAAAAATATTCGAAGGCACACGGTGAATGGCGCCTTGACGGTACAACCTTCACAGATTGAATCTCCTACTCAAATCTGATCATTCTATGGCTGACGATTGATTACATGTGGTTAACCCTTCCGTTACCAACCCCCCCTAACGAGAGTGCGAAAAAATACTCTTTTCGTTATAACTTTTTTGTTTTTCAATATTTTTCGACCAAATTTTGACACAACAAGCGGATATCCTTCTAATTTAAGGATTTGCCAGGGATTGTTGGATTGGTCACCTGGTTCCGGAGTTATTCCGGAATCAAAATGGGCCATTTTGGAAAAAGTAAATTGACCCCGGAACCACCGGAACCGATTCCCGGAAAATCCGAATACCGGTTCTAAAATGGCTAACAGTATTTCAGATAACGCAATATTAGCCCAGAATGATGTACTTTGAATATCACGATGTTTGAGATGCCGCATGACGGTATTGAACCATTTTCAAAACTTGGCCCCGGAACTGGATTCCGAAAAATCTGTATACCGATTCCATAATGGCCAAATGTATCCTAAGGGGCCAATCATTATGATAAAATGGCATAATTTTCAAAATCATGAAGTTGATGGTGTTTGTTTATTTTCGAAAATTGGACCCCGGAACCACCGGAACCGATTCCCGGGAAATCCGGATACCAGTTCCAAAATGGCCAACAGTGTTTCAGACAACGCCAAAACAGCACAGAATGATGCGTCTTGAAAAACCACGAAGTTTGAGGTGTCGCATGATGGTATTGAATCATATTCAAAAATTGACCCCGGAACCGGTTCCCCGGAACATCCGTAAAACGGGTTCCAAGGCACCTAGTGCCCGGGATGGACTTCTAGACAAATTTTTCTATCATTCTATTGCACTTAGGTCTGAAAACTGAACGGCTCTCATATCGAAAATTTACTTTTTCCAAAATGGCCAAATCGAATGACCCATTTTGATTCCGAAATAACTCCGGAACCAGGTGACCAATCCAACAATCCCTGGCAAATCCTTAAATAGAAGGATATCCGCTTATTGTGTCAAAATTTTGTCGAAAAATATTGAAAAACAAAAAAGTTATAACGAAAAGAGTATTTTTTCGCACTCTCGTTAGGGGGGGTTGGTAACGGAAGGGTTAAGAACATGTTTGAAATGTTACATGATTTTTTATTATGTGTATATTCTTTGAGCTTAAATTATGTGCCTACCACTCACATCCCCGTTGGTCCAAAAACATACAGTTCCATTTCTTGGTGCTTTGAATTAGGAGATAAACATCTATTTTGATTCTCTGCGTTGAAAACCATTTGAAAATCCACTTGGTTTTGATATACGACGACGCGGTGTACAACTCAAAAGTCACGTGATTTTTCGACAAATTTTGAGAATGTCAAATTGCATAACAGTACCCACACTCTCAAGCAAAATATGCAACATAAACTAACATAAAAATATCTTTTCTGCATTATTGGGAACATGATTGATCTATAAAAATTACATAAACATATAAATTAGAAAATCAATTTTTCGCTTTTTGGCCTATGGCGGTTCCACTGTGCATTCTTAGAAAAAAGAGCGACTCCAGGAGGAATCCTAAAATAATGTTTTCTAGGAATCGTTGCTGGTGGTTTTTGAGATTTTTTTAATATCCATGTATAAATTCTTTGGAAAAATCATCTGGATAAAATCCTTGATAAAGCGCCTGGAAGAATTGGAAAATTTTCCAGAATTTCCAAGATTTCCCAAAAGAATTTATGAAGCAGTGTTACTAGAGTAATTTTGAAGTAATCCTCAATAGAATTTAAGGAACAAATTTCCGGAGGAATCTTCGAATGTCGTTTTTGAGAGATCTCTGAGCGAATACTCGGTGAAATTTATAAAGAAGCCCACATCGGAACTTTTGGAAAAATCTACAGAAGACTTTCCTTTTAAGAATCTTCGGAGTGATTTCTGGAGGAACCCTTGAAAGGCTCTTTGCTGATGCTTCTATAGTAATCCTCGGAGGAATTTCTGAAATTCCAAAGAAAAACCCAGATTAATCCACCTAGTGGTGATAGTGCCTTTCTCGAAGAATATGTATTCATGATCTTTACGTCGACATTAGCTCGACACTTATAAACTTAATACGATTCATGTAAAATTTGACCTCCTTATGAACCCAAATTGTGCATATTAATTTTAGATGCATCAAATGACAGTTTTCCCAAAACACATTGATCCACAGAAATTTAAAATGGTGTGATTTAATTAGATTACTTTGGTCACGATTTTGTTCTCTTGCATTTATGAAAACTGCTCATTATTTCACTTTTAAATAGGGCTTCCAATTCCGGGATGGATTTCCCGGGAAATGAAATTTCCCGGGATTCCCGAATCCCGAGAAACAAATTTTTGTATCCCGGGTTTCCCGAATTTCCCGGGATTTATTGCTTCAATTGTCTATTTTTGTCAAGTGTTAAATGACAATTAAAAATTAAAAGTCAAGGATCTAGATTTACGTTCGTCAAATCACATGGGCGCTATGCAGACGTTATTTATGTCGATGTTTTTATATAGTTAGATGAATGCTTACGCAGATAACATCCTCTAAATAATATGAAGGCCTTGAAACTGATTTCTACCGACACAATTCTTCTTCTTTTAAATGTTGCTTCAAAGTATGGAGTTTATCCTATAGTGCCAACTGATCCACCACAACTCATTGCATGTAAGACGCATTACAGTCAGAGTCGTATTTATAGTTGACTTTCTACAAGGTCGTAGTGACTACCCAACTATTTAGGAACAAATCAATTTGTACATTGCAACTAGATCATGGTGCAACAATTTCATATAGCGCTTGCTAATCAGACGATCAGATAACAGCACGTATGGTGCATTACTGGGCTTCAATGGGGCTTTCCCCTTTTAGCTTTCTACTTTGACTTCGAGAACCCTCGCCAAAGTTTTTTTTCGTTTTTTTTTTTTTGCTTTGGCAGTATTGTAAGTTATAGTTATTTTTTTGTATCGGGTGTTATGTACTCGTGACTTGTGATATTCTATCTGTTTATTAAGTATGACAATGTGATTGTGAATTTTAGGAATAAATCCTAAAACTAAATTGAGCATCATCATTGGGGTTGTTGTTGAATAATAATCTATAAACAATGAATTACTTTTAGCAAAACACGTTTATGTACTTCAAATCAAAATTTCATTATTTTAAGCTAGTTGAAAAATGCGTACTTAAAATGCATTGACGGTAAAATATGAACCTTCTTATCGTGAAATTTGCTGAAATGTGCACAGTCTACAATAGGAAATGAAAAAATATGATATCTGAAAAAACGATTTTCTTTCAAATAAATACATTTTTCGCAAAAAATATAATTTCCTTATTTCCCGGGATCCCGGGAAATCCCGGGAAATGGTAATATTTTTTCCCGTTTCCCGGGAAGCTGTATCTCGGGAAAATTGGAAGCCCTACTTTTAAACTTACCCAACGTTTACCAGGCTATAAAAAATCCACGATTTGATTTATCGTTAACATTGGTTTTGATCACGCAGAGGACCTGGGATCGCATCCCACTCCCGACCAACTCGCAAAAAGTGAGTTTTTCCTTCGGAAGGGAAGCAAAGCGTGAGTCCCGAGATGAACTAGCCTAGGGCTAAAAATCTCGTTAATACAGATAAAAAAGCATTGGTTTTGTTCACTTTCATAATTCCACTATTTGATGAGCCGCATGCATGGGTTTGGTTCAATTTTACGTTTGACTACTTTCGGTGGACATCTGTAACCGATTCCATGACCCTACCCTTAAGTATAGAAAAAATCCGTACAAAGGGCCCACAGACAATATTTGAGACAACCATATTGTCTGTGGGCCCTTTGTACGGATTTTTCCTATACTTAATACATTGCCTGTCACACTTCAATAACCCCTCCCCTAGGATCATGACGTACTTAATGGATGGCCCCATGCATGGTTTTGGTTTGCTTCTATATTTTACCATTTCTGGCGGGGCACTCGTTACTTGTTCTTCAACACTACCAGTTCTCCCAAATATGCCTCTAAGACTTTTTGCTAACAAACTGTTATTGAAAAAGCCGCGATTTGGTGTGTCGCATGCGTAGGTTAGGTTCTCTTTTATATTTTACCACTTATGACGAGACACCCAAAATCGGTTCCCGGACAGGACCTGTTGTCCCAAATTTGGTCTGAGACTATTTTCTTGCTAACCGTTCATCAAGTTACTGAATAAATAATTTGATATGTCACATGTATTGATTATTTTTTACATTTGAATATTTCCGGCGGGACAGACGGAATCGCTTCCGTAGTACACTGATATGGTCTGAGACTTATTTTTCTTGTCAACTGTTAACCAACGTGCGCTAGCTCCAGTGGCACCACTGTGCAAAAAAGTGCTAAGAGAAAATTCAAATTTATTTCGCATTTTTCAAAGATTATTTAAAGAAAACGAATAAAAACACTCCTTTCGTAATTATTTGCTCTAGAAACTGCTCTAGAAAGAAAGAAACCAATAAATTCAAAGATCTTTTTTGGTAGGAAATTTAATAATCTTTCGAGTGAGGGTTAAAAAGCTGTGACAAGTTTGACCATTTTCAAGTTATAGCCAGTTTGAGGCAAGCAAGGTCAAAAACATGTAAAGTTTATTTACTAAAAAAAATCACGCTTTGCTGTGTCGCATGCATAGATTTGGTTAAATTTTATATTTGGCCGTTTTCGGAGGGATACTCGGAACTGGTTCCAGCACAACCGGCAGTTTATAATGTGGTCTTAGCCTACTTCCTGGATAACCAATCATCAGGTTCTCGCAAAAGCCGTTATGTATTGTATCGCATGCATGGGATTGCTTCTCTTTTATATAAGGCCATTTCCGGTGCGACATGGTTCCGGAACAAGGCTGGTTCAGGTACTGTCTGACACTATTTTCTTGCTAACCGTTCATCAGGTTATCAAAAAAAGCCACTGTTTGATGTGTCGCTTGCATGGATTTGGTTCAGTATTATATTCGGACACTTCCGGTGAGACATCCGGAACCGGTTCCGGAACCCTACCGGTTCAGATATGGTCGGAGATTAGTTTCTTGCCATCCTTTCATTAGGTTATCAATAAAGCGGCGCTCTGATGTGTCATATGCATGGGTTTGGTTCACTTTCATATTTGGCCACTTCCGTCAGGACCCCCGGAACCGGTTCCGGAACACTACCGGTTCAGATATGGTCTGAAACTGTTATCCTGCTAATCGTTCATCAGGTTATCGAAAATGCCGCTGTTTGACGTGTCGCATGAATGGGTTAGGAACACTACCGGTTCAGATATGATCTGAAACTATTTTCCTGCTTACCGTTCATCAGATAATCGAAAATGCCGTGGTTTGATGGGTCGCATGCATGGGTTTGTTGCATTTTTATGTCTGACCCCTTCCAGGGGTACCGGTTCGGAACACCTAAATGGCCATAACTCCGGAACAGCTGGACCGATCTGAATCATTTTCAATAGGAAACAATAGGACCAGATTCCGCGTCGAATGAACCGTCGGTCATTAAAATCGGTTGAGGTTTACTGTCAAAAGGTGACGTGAGTTTATTTTATACACACACATACACACACACATACACACATTCCATACTTAGGTATGGCGGCCCGGCGTGGGGTACCGCGCTAAGTACTGAATGCTACCGACGGAAGCTGGAAAGTACTTACAGGCTTATGTGTCTGAGGGTTGCAAGCGCGTACCGTATCGTGTCCAGGGATGAGAAATGTACTGGAAAAAACGGTTACCGGCTGTACATTTGACATTTTTCCACACGAACATCATAGGCCCAGCCAAACTCAAACTGTTCGAAAAATAAATGTCATAACATTTTTTTTCCTGCAGCCTTCTTCCTCGAAACGGTTTCCAAGCGCGAGAGCGCCAGTACTCGAGCACAACGACGACAAAAATGTCTGTCTCTACCGTTTTCGCATTTTTCTGCGTTTCAAACCGCTTCTAGACAAACTTCTTTACATGCATCACAAAGCTAGGAGTGTGCTCTAGCTATTTGTGCAAATCGATTTAAATTATTTATTAAAACAAGTGAGTTATTAGCAGTTGAAAATATTTGATATTTTTCGCAATCACCCGCCTCAGCATGACTGCTCATAAATATTTTCGTGGGGAAGCGAAAACCATCAAGCGTCTGCTTGACTGCCGTCGGCGCGGCGTCTGATGGTATTGGTGCTGCTGTTGTTTTGTTTTTATTTTACTGCCAGTATCGATGAACGGAAAAGAGAAAAAAGTATTTTTGACATCCCTGATCGTGTCACACGACGCTCTCTGCGTCATTACTGGTATGGTGCCTATGGTCAAATGGCAGCGCGCGTGGGACAGTTCCACCAAAGGAAGGTGGACCCATAGGTTGATACCGAGGGTAGATAGTTGGATTAATAGGCGCCATGGGGAAGTTACATTCCACCTGACACAGGTCCCTACAGGTCATGGTTGCTTCCGACAGCATCTACACCGTTTTGGGCATGCGGATTCTCCCGAATGCCCAGTGTGCAATGGTTTAGAGGAAACGGCGGAACACGTTTTGTTCGTGTGCCCGCGTTTTCGCACAATGCGTGACCGCATGCTTGCCACATGCGGAGAGGACACAACTCCGGACAACTTGGTCCAGAGAATGTGTAGGGATGAGATTAGCTGGAATGCCGTTTCAACGGCTATCACCCATATCGTCTGGGAGCTACAGAGGCGGTGGCGCGTGGACTCGGAGAATGGCTAGTTCAGATGCAGTACAAGAGGTGGTCCAGAGGTTCGAAGTCGGCTTCGTAGGTCATACCGGTGCCCTGCGGTCGAGATCGACCCTTACAGCGATTAAGTGGCCGCGGAGAAGAAGTCCCGGTAGCGGTGCTGTCGTGGCGTCAGTCTACTGGGTTGGATCTGAGCCCGCGGTTGGAAAGGGGTCCCCGGCAAGGGTCGGGGTAGGTGAGACCCTGCTGTCTGCAACCTACGGATGCATCTGATAGGGCCTGAAGGGTAGTAATACCCTTCCTTTGCGGGCAGGTCAGATCGGGTTGCATGTGGGCATCAGTTCTTGATGTCTGCTCAGCAGTAGGGCGCGGGCGGGGTTGACCCTGCCCGCCTTCCGAGGACAAAGGGAGTGGCGAGAACCCCTCGGGAAACTGGCTAAGCGCCAGCACGCTACCGTGATGGACTCTCCAGAGCGAGTCATCGATGTTCGTTGCTGCTAGGCTACGGCAGCTAACCTTGAGGGTGCGATATGCACTAGCCCCTCTCTGAAGCAATACCTTCTTGGTGGTTCCGGAGAGACGTAGGGTTTGGCGACCATAGGAATGTGTTTTAGTGGGTCGAGGAGAGAGTAGTCCTGGCTTCTACCGGCATTGTAGAAGACAGCCTTAACCCCACACTACCCTAACCTTCCTGTTAGGGTGTCTGATGAGCAGATTTATCCCCCTATGGTTTAGAAGAAAAAAAAACACACATACACACACGCATACACACACACATACATACACATACACAGACATCACCTCAATTCGTCGAGCTGAGTCGATTGGTATATGTGGCTCGACCCTCCGGGCCTTCTATCAAAAAGTCATTTTTGTAGTGAACATGTAGCCTTTCCAGTTGTTACTTGAAGTAATAGACCTATCAAAGCCTACGAATATTAAAGAAATATTATCTTAATACCTTTTTTTAACATTATCTTAATGTTATTTAACCATGAACACCTTAAATTTTGACAGTACGCAATAGTATGAAACGAGCTCACCGATCTGGGTTTTCGTCATTGGCGTTGCTAGCTTTTTCTTTTTTTTATTGTCAGATTTCTTGAAACGTAAACACCGCGCGGTCGTTGAAATGTTTCAAAAAGGGGCTTTGCACAAAAGTTCACGCGGTCTATCGTTTTCGAAAGGAACAGCCGCACTGTAGGAAACGCCGCAATGTTATTTCCCATAAGGATGAAGTAAATAGGGAGTGAAAACCGCGGCTGTACCTTTCGGAAGCGATAGGCCGCGTGCACTTTTGTGCAAATCCCTCAATATTCATTTTCCTCACCCGTAACGTGGGTAGATCACCTTAGAATGGTGCGTTGCGGTGTAAGATCTACCAAATCAAATTTTGATCTTGATATTTACCGTATTAATAAATATATTCCAAGATCAAAGTTTGGTGCTTTTTTTGTGTTTTGTAGTTAATTTTGTTTCAATGTACTGCTAATCAACATTTTATTTCAGCAGGTTTGAGGTAAATTAATCGTATGATATAAATAATTTTGTAAAAATATGCAACTGTGGCGAGCGTATCACTAATATGTAGCTTATTTGACGTACGATGTTAATATTATTTTATATTTCAGATTATCAACCGAAGAATCTGGTAATTCAACCAAATGCCATCAAGACGACGAGGAATCCAGGATGAATCGGGCAGACAACGGATTCGAAGAAGACTGACAATGGTGTGCCTGAACGTTGACCAAGCGTATCCTCTGGAGTTTGCCCTTCCACTAACAACACCCAAATTCCCGTGACACCTAGGCCTGAGAGATCGTAGAGTTGTCTACATTTTTCATAGGTGTCCAAAACTAACCATCCTTTCCCATTCCTCAGCAGTCGCAAGGACGTGGCCAGGACAGTGCTCGACCATTGGAGGATTGCGTCAGTCTTGTCTAAGAGTCAGAGATTAGTCCCAAATCTTTGTGCTTTGGTTCGGACGGGAAGGAGGCAACCCTCATAACAGCGGTCTAGGACTGTACCACCTACGAATTTGTGCGACTCGCTTAATGCTAATGCTAATGCTAATGCTAACATGTAGCCTTTCCAGTACACTTGGTGTACGAGAAAGGCAAAAACATTAAAAGGAATTCCCGGAATGAAAGCTTAGATTTCTAAAGGCCGCCTGGGAATATTTAGAAAATATGCAGATGATTTTTAGATTAATTTATAAGGAAAAAAATCAGGAATAATCCTTGGAAGATCTATCGTAGACATTTTCAGAGGAATTCTTGGGTTAATATTCACTACTATCTTGAGCATTGTTGGAGTTATCCATAGAAAAGTTTATGGGGAAACCTTTAGAAGAACCCTTCTAAGAGTTTCTCTGCAGAAATGTGGTAGAAATTCATTTGGTCGTTGGTAAATTTCTCAGTAACAATTGAGAAATTTCTGAAAAATCTTTCGAGAAATCCTGGATCATATTCTGGGCATTTCCTTGAACAATCCCTTTCTGGGAGAATCCTTGAAGAAAATTTCCAATTTATTTTTTTGGAAAAAAATTAATGGAGAAATTCTTGAAAGAGTCCCCAAAGAAATGGGAAATGAATTTGTTGAGAAACTTTCAGAGGAATTCCTGAAAATAAAAAAAAAAACACTGGCCAAAACCCTGGCAAAGCCTGGGATGAAACTTTGGAAAATTCCGAGAAAAAAACGTTGAAGAAGTGTTTGTAAGAGTATTAGACATTACCTCGTTAATTTTTTTGGAAGTGACCTTAATGAATACTAACACGTCTTTTCAAAGGCAAACTCGAATGAACTCTTTATTTATGATGTTTTTTGATTTATGTTTTTATTTGGTAACTCTCTAGACGAACTTATGTCAGATTTTATCCGTAATTCCCAAAAGTTTAGTTTTTAAGAATTGCTATGTATTAAAACATAAAATAAGATAAAATATTCTAGAATGTTGTTGAATTTTAGCCTCTTAGATGAATCGCCGGTAGTATCCTTTTAAAATATTCATGACAAATCGCCGGTAGTATCCTTTCAAAATATTCATGGAAAATGTTCGTTCCAAATCAAAACTTCAATGTAGTTTAACCTTACAGAAATCTTCATGGAAATTTCACTTGAATCACACACTTGTTCCAACTTTTTCACTGTTTAATTTGCTCCTCAGATAAAAAAAATAACTTCCAGAAAGTAAGTTCTGATTCTTTTTAAAGATTATTACTCTTTTTTTGGTTCATACAATATTTTACTTTAGCTCTACGATTTGGCATTTTTCGAATTTTATGTTTTTCATATATATGTGGGCCACCCACACCCCTATGAAGACCTTGCATTTGAAGTTGGAAAATTTTTGGTAGCCATCTTCCGAGCCAACATACGATCGTATATGCTGTTAAACAGGATGCTTAAGTGGAGGAAATATGCCCACACTTTACATGCGGGTAAATGGAAGTATGTATGTATTTGGCCTCCACTTTTGCATCCTATTCTGCATCATATACGACTTTCTGTGGGTTGGATTTGGCCTTCATTGCATAATTGGCTATTTTCGCTATGCTTGTAAGCACCAATTTTTAAACCTAACTAATGATTCGAAAGCTGAAAGACTCAGATTTTTTTTCAAAACACAAAAAAAAATCATTGTAGCAACAATATGTGTAGAAATGATTTCTTGTATTTTTCAATATTTTTTTCAAAGATACAATTGGAAAATATTCCTGAGATTACTTCGGATTCTTTTAAAGTGGTTTTCAAGCAGTTTTTCAGGCATTTCTTTAGAAACTTGTTCAAGAATTCCTTCAGAAATTTATTTAAGGATTCCACAAGAAAAGCTTCTTCAGATTCCTTCAGAATTTCAGTGATTCGTTCAGCGAAAATTGACTCAGGATTGCTTTCAGAAATTACAGAAATTGTACGAATTTTTTTTTGTAGAAGCTCATTTATGATCTGCTTCAGAAATTTAGAGATCATACTAAAAACATACAAAGATTACTTTTCAAAATTTTCCTTGAGGAAATGCTTCGTGTATTCCATCAACAATTCCTCTAGAGAATCATCCAGAAATTTCAGGATTCTTTCAGAAAATCTTCCATGGACTATTTCAGCATTTTTTTCTTGGAAACCTCCATAAAATCTTTCAAGGATTTTGTTTTCGAAAATTTCCCATGAAATTTCTCTCCAGATTTTACATGATATCTTTCTGTGATGATGATTAACCTGGGCTTGTTAGGGGAATATCTGTAAATAAAAAGAAAATCGCGTTAAGTACTGTTCCTTTGAATTCCACTAAGAATTTGCATCCTTTGACAGATACGTATTTCGACCTCAACTGTAAGGTCGTCTTCAGTGTCTTGTAGTCGAGTCAAGTACGAGACACTGAAGACGACCTTACAGTTGAGGTCGAAATACGTATCTGTCAAATGATGCAAATTCTTGGTGGAGTTCAAAGGAACAGTACTTAACGCGATTTTCTTTTTATTTATCTTTCTGTGATTCAAGCCGGAATTCTTCCAAAGATTGCTGCTGAAATATTCCTCAATGCTGCTTATTCCTCAATTCAATTTCTCAGATATTTCAACAAGACCTTTTAGAAGGATATCTGCAGATTCTTTTTCTCCATGGATTCGAACTGCGCTATCTCTAGAAATATTTTTACACGAATTCCCATATAATTATCTTACGTAAATTTGTAGGAATTTTTACAGAGGTTCACTGGATATTCCTCTAAGGGTTTCTTCAGAAATACGTCCATGGATTTCACGTGGAAATCCTTAGGAAATCCTTCTGAATCTTTATTAAAGGATTTCTCCAGAAAATCTTCTGAAAATTTCTTTAGACAAGCCTCTTGGAATCTGGGGTTTCTAAAGGAGTTTTCCAGTATTTCTTCTTCCCTTAGAAATGAAAAATAATATTTACACAAATTCATCATGTATGAAAAATTGGATGGAATTTGAAGACTTTCAATACTCGTCTTTTCAGAACTTAAGATTTAAAAAATGTACTCATTTCAAAACATACATATGTGATTCGCATGTTGAACTCTGAAAACACCGGAATCTCCCAATTCAATTACAAACCTATAACGACAAAAAACCGTCCATTTTCTCACGGTGATAAATTGAATTTTCAGCCTCATCAGTCCATCGCCGTATCGTCAACACTATATTTCCACAGGATGGCACCTATCAGCACCTGTACAACCGTCCTCACCGTGATCCGATCGCTTAACTTAATGAAGACAAAAGCGGATTTTAATGAATTAAATTTTGTTGATAAGCTTGTTGCCGACGTTACTACCGGGGGATAATCCTCTGGCCGTTGTACTGAACTGCAGGAACAAGCCATTTATCGCTCGCCTCCAAGAGATAGAAAAAAAGTAAGCTGATCGATTCTCTTTCCGGAAACACCACCACCGACCGGCCGGTCACCGTTCATGTTGGAGGACCAATGCGGTGAACACTGTCCGTTGTCCAACAACAACGGACGGACACGACCGGAAGCTAGATGATTCTTTTCAATTACACCGGGAGCTCACTAATAAAATCCCCGGCGTAAACTACAAACTAGCTGTCCGGCTTCCCACACTGACTGCACTGCCACCGGACGCGGACACCGGGCAGAAATGGAATGAATCTCACTTTCATTGGGTCGCGCGAGCAGTCACGGGACAGGAAACTGGAAGAAAAATTTACGAGCAATTTGCAGGATTAAGTTATTTACTTTGCCATATTTTGCTCGCATTTTGGGTCCTTTCCCGAGACCGTCGTCGTCGTCGTCGGACAACGACGATGGACGACTTTTCCATACGAGGAATGCTCTCGTTTATTTTTTTCTCGGTCTGCTCAGGATGGGAATCCATTCGCCTGCAGACAGGAACATATCTCTGTCCATTTTCCGGTTTGACTTCTATCTGAAGGTCCTCGATTAGGCGGCAATGTGTGATGCAGAGTTAGATAGCGAGGACCCATCGTGATATGTGTTACTACGAGACCGACATCCCCGTTTTCGAACAAAAGAGTGACGCCCCAAAAAATCCCAGACCAGAAAATGTGAGTTTTTAGCGATTCACATCTGTTTGAGTAAAAGAACTTACTGTGAGCATGCCAACCAGCTAGTAATGTCTGCCTCAGGAAACTTATTCAGAAACTTCTAAGAGAAGCACGCATTGTTGTAAATGTGTTTATGACGTTTTGGAGTCGTTTGAAATCCCATCATGAATAAGGGATAGGGTTAGCTTGTGCCGCTCGAAGGAAAGTTCTATGATGAAACACGAAATGGCAAAACGAGCGACAAATGACGTTTGTCTGGTGAAATTATGAGAGAATGGAATTAAATTGTGTTTTACGACCAACGACAGGACGATCTTAAATTACTATCAATTTATCAACTTTCAACCACAATGATAAAAAAAATATTCTTGATGTTCTTCTCTCTTCGTTTTGCTTAACGTCCCTCATGGGACAATGTCTGCTACTCAGCTTGAGGTGTTCTCTGAGAACTTCAACAGTTACTGACTAAGAGCTTTCTTTGCATTGACCTTTTGCATGTACATATCGTGTGATAGACACGAAGATATCCCAAGTAAGCCAAGAAAATTCTCACTAAGAAAGTTCCTGGACCGTTTGGGAATTGAACCCAGAACCCTCAGCATGATCTTGCCGAAAAAATAATGTTAAGGCCCAGTCATATCAGCCCGTCTGGAAACACTGATATAAGTTCTAATATCCAATATTATCACTTATTCTCGCAAACAAATGATAGAGTTGAATAGGGTTCTTTTTTTCACTGCTACCAATACCGTTTCTGATCATGTTTCACCACTGCACTCAATTCAACATAAAAATTGTTTTCCAAAAAATGTTCAACAGTTGAGAAAAATCGGTTGGAAAAGCCAAACATCCTGTTTACGAGGTCCGAAAAAAATATCCGAAAAATATTTATTGGAAGGACATTTATAAGTCTGTAATCAGCGCTTGAAATTTGAAGCGTTTTACCCCAGACGAATCAAAATTTGCTCTTCTCTGACCGGCACTTTTCAACCCAAACCGGTAGCAATATGCCTTCATTGGCTAACATGCTTCTGAAGCAAGTGGGAGCGGGAGCAATAAAAAATACGAGTGAGAGTGAGGAACGACGATTCAGCGCCGTGCGGCTCTCTGAATCTCTCACTTCGCCGGTATATACCGCAATGAATATACTTTATTTTTATCTCGTTATTACAGTGCATATGACATAAACTCGAATTAAATCGAGTATAATAGTCACGTCCATCATTCTCTTATGGACAAATTGATTGTTTTTACAAGTTTTGAGCAAAAAATAAATCCACTGAATCATTTACGCATCTTCAGCCTCACCGCAGCAAGTGAGAAATAATCGTTACCAGCCAACCGACCGATGAGGAATAGTGGTCGCGGTTGATTCGGTTTTTCTTTGCTCCCTGTGCGTTTTCGTTCGTAGTGATGGTTGGCGCTGATGACTGATCGTATCATTCATATTCACTCAATTTCAAGCACTGCCTTTAATTAAAAGGCAAGGAATGCTGCTAATTAATAAATGGAGAGATGAATTTTGTGGAAAAAAATCGCGTTCTGGTGGGATTAGACCCCACGACTTCATATACGCTAGACCGGCGCTTTAACCAACTAAGCCACAGAACAGGTGATGATTCTACAGAATAGAAAGCCAAACTGACTCCGATGCCACGCCGTGAACACTCCTTTGTCACTAACCCATCTCTCTTTCGGCATAGATGCCAATCTACAACACACTCGCGTTTATGCCCACTAACTACAAGTGAGAGCGAATTTAGCTTACCCTGCTACAACAAACCATCAGGTAGATCATTCCCTTCCGGTATGACTCTGCAGCCATAGGTAATCCTTGTGCTGACGGTGGGTACTCAATCATCATCATCATCACTAACTACAAGTGAGAGCGAATTGTTTGAGTTCGTACTAGCTTTTATAACTAAACGCAACGCGATGACATTTAAAAGAATAACATTATATTCAAAAAGCATTGTTCAATCCTCCTGCAGTCACGCTATTGTATTTTGTACAATACAATGGAAAAAGCTCGCCTTCTCAACACAAATCAGCAGCGTGGTGCTGGTAGCTGTGGCCAATTTCTGGAAGATTAACGATTTTTCTTTACTTGTGCATGTAATAAATCATAGCTGAACTCTTTTAGCAATCTTGGAATATCCTGGATCTCTTAAATAAATCTTAGGTGTTGTTCCGAGTACATCCTAGCCGAAATTTCCCTAAAGATGGTTTTATTTAGTCACATACTGCATTTACTTACCTCAGGAAATAATCCTATAGAAATGTCAATTGACGTATTGCCGGAAGGATCCTTGGAAGAATTCATGAACATTAACTTATAAAAGCCTTGAAACTATCTTTAGAAGAAACCCTCGAGGTGTCTCTGTTAAGGGTATGTGGTATGGGATTTTTTCAAGCCGAAACGAAACGAAACGAAATATATAATTTCTGATACGATGCGGTACGAAATTAAACGAAATTCAAAAATGTTTCGTGAGATCGATACGAAATCCGAATTCACCCGGTATTTTTCGAAACGAAACGAAATTTCCGAAAAAGTTCCGCGGAATTTTGCAGTTACATAAATTTTGTGCGAATTGATACCGTGTGGTTAGTGCGAGTGAAGGTTCGATTCCCGCTCTGGGTGTTGAAACTTTTCGCGAGAATAGTTTCTTCTCCGTATCCACTGGTGCACGATCCGTGTGTCCGTTGTCTATGTAGTATTAAATTTTGTTTAGTCTGTGCAGCCGCTGGCGCTAACTGAAGACGATGTCCGAGTCTTTTTTTTTATATATATAAAGACTCTCATACCTTAGCTTATTTTGCTACAGTGCCATTTATATTTTTTTTTTCAATTTTTGGCAACCTTTATTGGTAATTTTAAGAATTACACTAATAAACTAATAAGATTGCTCCAATGACTTGATTAGAGCACACCAATAATACGTTACATCATTGCGACTATGCCCTAAGATACTCTTATGCCGTGTGTTTATCAGAAACCTGAAGCAATGATATGGATACATCAGACAAATGTTTACCAATCAAGCTTTGTTGAATTTTTTTTATTCCGTGTCGGGTATTTCCATCACTGCGACCAGTTTTTTAATCTATAGTGACATATGCCCCTGATAAGTTTTATTATAGCTATGTATATCAAGATTACGTACCACTATTGTGAGTGATCGCCATCGTTTGATTAATAGCATTAGCCCAGCACGGTTCGACATTTCGAATGAACTGCACTACCGTACTAGGTGTTGTTCTCCAAATGTCAGAGGGTTGTAACAGCCCTTTGACGAAGAACTTACGTCTTGTTGTAAAGAGTGCCGGACAGTGGCACAGTAGATATTCCGAGTCTTCTTTATCTGTGCCGCAAAAACGACACATATCATCTTGAAGTTTTCCCATAAGCTTCAAGTGATATCGGCTCGGACAATGACCTGTTATAAGCCCAGTATATACGCTAAGATCTTTTATGGAAAGATCCAGTATTTTGCAAGTCTTAGAAACATTTGGAATAATAAATCGCCTTGCTTGCCTTGCTATACAAGTGTTTTTCCAATTGTTCGTCACTTTCGAATGTTCTCTTGTTTTGAACTCCATTCGCAAAGCACAGGCAGATAGCCCACAAAAAGGTTCGGGCCCTATGAACTGAAGAGATGATCCAAGCCTTGCTAATTCATCGGCTCTTTCATTTCCATCAATTCCACAATGGCCAGAAACCCAATATAAGTTGACCTGATTACGACAGGACAGATCTTGAAGTGATTTAATGCACTCCCAAACATGTTTTGATGTACATACCGCTGACTTCAAAGCATTCAGTGCTGCTTGGCTGTCAGACAATATGCATATATTTGAATTCCTATAGTTTCTTTGCAAACATATATTAGAGCATTCTAAAATTGCTTGAATTTCTGCCTGGAATACAGTTGGATACTTTCCCATGGGTATCGACAGGTTTATCCCTGGGCCAGTTACTCCTGCTCCCACTTTGTTGTTCAATTTTGAACCGTACGTATAAAAAATAATCGATCCAGGTCAAAATTCTGGACCACCGACTCGCCACGAACTTCGATCAGGGTCATAAACTTTAAACTACGGTCGAAATTGTACTTTTTCTCCATCCAGTCTTCGTTGTTCATAACTATGGAATTTATGCCAAAAGTTTTTAGAATACCAAGATGCCCATTAAAGTCACCTTCCAAGAGGTTCGTAGATCTTTTGATTCTTAGAGCGCTCTTTTCAGCTTCAAATTGTATAAATTTATGTAATGGAAGCACGTGTAATAAAGCATCCAATGCCAATGAAAGAGTGCTTCTCAATGCTCCAGTTATTGAGAGAGTCGCTAGTCTTTGTAATCTTCCTAGTTTTCTCTGAGCGACGGATTCTGTGGTTTTCTGCCACCAGACCAGTGAGGCATAGGTAATCCTGGGTCTCACGATTGCCGAAAAGATCCAATAAATCATTTTCGGTTTCAATCCCCACTGCTTACCAAATGTTTTTTTTTGCTTATCCAAAGAGCATTTGTCGCTTTTGTGATTATCTGCTCTAGGTGTGAATTCCAATTCAGTTTGCTGTCAAGGACTACTCCGAGGTACTTGACTGTATTTGAAAGATCTATAGATATGCCTTTCAGGTATAAATTATTTATAGAAAATTTTCTCCTCTTTGTAAATGGTACAATAGTAGTTTTTGAAGGATTTACATTTAATCCTTCCCTATCACACCACGATGAGATACAATTGAGAGCAGTTTGCATTCTGTTTGCGATGATTTGGTCATATTTCCCACGCACTATTATGACTATATCGTTTTTCAGAAGAATAGCGTGTTGAATAGCGTACCTTCTGGAGAAAATTGATAGATGATTGAATTTATCAGAAAATACCCAGTAAAACTCATAGATAAACTGAAAAAAGTACTTAAGAAATGTATGCGTACATTATATATGAAAGCATCCGCAAACTTGGAAATTTAAAAAAAAAATATCACTTTCACACAGCAAATAATTTTGTAATATCCAGGCGCGCAATTTCTGGCGATGTATCCATTTTGAACGTAATCTCACTCGGTTCCATCGTTTTCCAACAATTGCATACATGCATGGTTCATGTAATTTTTCACCACATTATTACTAATACCTATTATTTCAGCGGTAAAAGGTAATTTATTTTATTTAACGTAAAGCTTTCCTTTTCGATCATTATAATAATTTTCCCAACAATCCATTTTATGAAACCACAATATTGTTGATGTTGATATTGTACCCTACATGTTAGTATGACACATCTAGCCATTACAAGCTCTTCCGGCAAAGTTTGGCTTGCCAAAATTTCATGATTTTCCAACTGTTGTCATCATTGCAACACCGTACTCTAGATTGCATTCATTTCGTTCGGAATGAATTTCTTCACAAATCATTGACTATTCAGAATTTTCACTATTTTCATACTTTTAGATGATTTTCGTAACTTTTTCTACATAAAATCACAGCCGCACTAAAGACAAATTGAACTGTTTAAAAATCAATCAGATTGATTTGTTCGCTCGTGAATTTTGTTGCCTGAAAAGGAATTGAAACTGATTTCTTGCTTTCCAAATTTCAACTCAAATTCTGTACACTTTTACCGATTCCACAATAGACTAGTAGTTATGGACCAAAGTAGTATGTATGTTAATAATCCAGTCTTATTTAGATAGGTTGTCTCGCTAAGTGACCTTTTAACACTTCAAGTTTTTGTCGTTTTATACTATAATACTTATCATCATGTTCATTACACTATTTGCATTCAAACTTAAATTTTGATCTGGTTGTTTCCAGAAATAAATATTTGATCATAGTAGGATCAATAATTGATATAATTTGCTCCATTTTTGTGTTCGATTTTATTTAATAAAAACGTTTTATTTCGGGAGAATTCTGGTAAGTCTACCATTTCATATAGGAGGATTCAGTTAAATCTTTAATTTTCCTTTTAAATTTCAGATTTGAAATCGATCACCCAACAAGGATCAAATTGGGGAAGGAACCAGGCGTCAATCAAAAATATTGTGTGCACCTGAACGTTGACCCTTCCACTAGCACCCGAATTCCCGTGACACCTAGGCCTGAAAGAATGTCGAGGTCTCTATGTACTTTCATAGGTGTCCAACTAATCTTCCTTTCCCATCCCTCAGCTGTCGCAAGTGCATAGACCTAAATATTCCCACGCACTCCGATATTCAAAGTCAATTCAACTGAAACAAAAATGCATTTTCACCCCACATTCCCAACAGCTGTCCGGGGGATTTTAGATTCAATTTTCATCGTAGGGTCTACCTACCTCACGCGCGGCATTTTGGAAGCAACGAAAATCGCACCATTCGTTATTGACCTAGTTTTTATAACCCATCATCGTCCGGTGGTGGCCGGGTGCGATCGTGTTGCAACGCGTTAGGTCCGGTCGGTGTGATGCAATTTCAATTACGCTTGGGACAACGATGGGTAATAAACCCGAAAGAATGATATGGAACCGCGACATCATATTGATCGCGCTGGAACAAAGATTGTTTATTTTTGTTTCGAAATCAAGGCGCCGAATTGGCCGGGTAAGGTTCTGAACTCAGGTGAACCTTAGCTGGAATGTTCTGAAATTTGAGACACCGTATTGGCGGCATAGGGCGCCGGACTTGTTTTGCACTCGATTTGTTTTGACTTCGAGTAAACTGAAAGAAAAGAATGTGGGGGTATAATTTCAACGAACATCCGAGGCGGGGCTCGGCTATGGTTCACTGTGCCCAAGTAAGGTACACTTCAATAACAAAGCGGGTGCTTTATTTTGGAGACTTTGGTGCCAAATTCCAAAGACGATGAGGATGATGATGGTGACGATGATGATGATGGGGAGAATGATAATGACGTCGATGGTGGGGTTCAATTCTTTCACACACCCAAGCCTTGTATACGCTCAAGTGAGGCGGGGCTAGAAGATGTAGGCCTTGGTGTAAAGATTCTCAGTAGGTTTTGTGCGAACACGCCCAAGTCAGGCGTGGTTAGGAGATTTAAGTTTTTCGTTGGCATTAAGATTCTTGGTAGGGTTTTGGATACGCCCAAGTTGGTTCGGGCATTGTTAGGAATTATCATGACATCTTCGGCAAGACGAGAATGATCGTAGGAATTTTAGACACGCCCAAGCTGGTTCGGGTATTGCTAGGAAATTTAGGCTATAAATACGGAGGCTTTGGCTTCAGTCGGGGCCAGTAGTCGGAGAGTTCGGTGACAACGTTAACGCAGGCAGCACATCGGATAAGTCTTGAGCTCCCATGTGGGACACCTCTAGATACTGTCCAAATAAAGGCTGTAGGTAGGACGTAGTAGTCGGGTCAAGAAGAAGCTGGAAGTGTCTCTAGTAGTTCGGTGCAGAAATACTGAAAATGTTAAGGTAATATAAGAACAAGGGAATCGTTGTAATATAAGTGATGGTTTGTGATACTTCAATATAGTTTATTAAAACTGTGTCGGACTGTAATGAAATGAAAGATATCACATTCCGTGTAGTGTTTAATGCTGCCCCTGGACGGTACAGGGCGCTTCACAAGGACGTGGCCAGGACAGCACTCGACCGTTGGAGGATTACGTCAATCTTGTCTAAGAGTCAGGGATTAGTCCCAAATCTTTGTGCTTTGGTAACGGACAAGAAGGATGCAACCCTCATAACAGCGATCCAGAACTGTACCACCTACGAATTTGTGCGACTTGCTTAATGCTAATGCTAATGCTAATGCTAATGCTAATACAACACATTATTGAAGAATTTCCTGTAGATATTTCTGGAAAGATATCAAATGATGTAATACTTGGAAAGTTCTTGAACTCATCTCAAGGAAATCCTGGACGAATTGCTAGAATACATTTAAAACATGCCTGGCGGAATTTAAGATGGAACTCCTGCATTCCAAGAAAAAATACTTGAGGAGTCCCTGGGTGAATTCCTGAAGAATCATCTGAAGAAATGTCTGCAAATCCCAGAAGGAATTGTGTAAGAATTTCTGATAGAAACCCGAATTCCAAAAGAATTTGCTGGAGGAATTTCCGAAAGAGTCTCTGTATTATTTTCAGGCAACCACCTGAAAAAAAAACAAGAGAAACCCCTACACAAATTTTGGAAGACGATCCTTGGTGAAATACTGGAAGGAATCCTAGGATAAGTCCTACATAAAACAATTTATGGAAGAAACCCTTGAGGCATCCCAGAGGTAACTTTTGACGCAATCCATTAACAAGCATTTGAAAGAATCCTCGAAGGACCTTCTGAAGAAACACCCTCAAGACATCCCTAAATAACTCCTAGAGGAATATCTGGAGGAGTTCCTGAAGAAATTCATGGATAACTTATTGAAGGATTTCATGGAGAATTCAGGGGGCATTCTTAAAGAAATTTATGAATGGATTTCTGAATAAATCCGTGGATGAACTTCTAAAGGATTTCTTGGTGAAAATTGTGAAAGATTTTTTGGATGAATTTTTGAAGAATTTACTGGCTACGGCTACTGTATACATATTAGCCTGGTACACGGTTTATATGGGAAAATATAAAAAATGGAAAAACTTCAACTCATGTATACTTTTTGAGTTCCACTTTGGTCCCATATCAACTGTGCAAAATTTCGAATCGATCAAAGAAACTATATTCTAGCGCCCGCCATTCTTAGTTTTTCATACGAATTACTATGAGGAAAATTCACTTCTTCCCTAAAAATAAGTCGATAAATGATTTTTGTAGCTTACTTCACGAGGAATCATACCTCCGAAGATCGCAATGCGATGCGACATTCGTGGAAAAAGTTATTGAGCCTTACCTGATCGATAAAATGACGAAATTTTATTATTTATTGTTATTCTTCATATGTTAAACAGCGTTGACATGCCATTCGGTTCTCAGTCAATAGCTTTTTCCACATGTCTTAGATCGCTTTGCGGTCTTCAGAAGGTTTGTTCGTAAAATTTCCAACAAAAATCCAATGACCATTTTGTATGGGAAAAAAAATTGTATGGACCAATGACCACGTGGGGGGGGGGGGGGGTGGTGAGAAGTCACAAAAAAATACCACGTGGTTTATGGACAGCCCCTAAGCTAAGCTCAAAAGTGCAGTTTCAAACAGTTTCGCCCAAAGGAAGGCTTTTGACTCCCTGTTAAGGAGTGTATCGGAAATTGACTGTTAACGTTCACAACAGCCTTAAAAATAATCTATTCGAAATAAACACAACTATATTTTTGGAGATACTATATAAATCTTTGAGTTAAAGAATGGCAGTTCTGATTTTCAAAAAAAAAAAAACAATCATTCAACTTGGCCTTTTATCTCAAAGATTACACAAATGTTTTTAAAATTTTGTTCACCTCTTCAAATTTTGAAATTGCAAAAATTGTGGGAAAACATTTTTTTTATTTTTGCGCAAGTACATTCTTCTCCAGGATGCTCATGATTTTTTTTTATTCTTAATCACTTAACCTAATTTACAGCTCTATTGTCCACTGGGGCACTACGTGAGGAATTTCAATTGACAGCTGCACTTACATTTTGAACAGCGCCTAGATTCCATTCTACTTTATCGAACTGGTTGCCTTTCTGCTACTTTCACTTTTTCTACTTTATACCTAGTAGAATGATGAGCACAAGGATGATGATGGATGGCCGTTGTTCCTTTCCAGTCCGATTGGGGATCCATTATGAGTAGCAGTTCGCCGATGTCCAGGTATCCGGGTCCGTTTGAGCCATGGGGCTCAGAAGAGGGTCAGTGTCAGTTGCTCTCGGGGGAAAAGCAACTGACGAAAAATTGCAAGTGCCGGGGCTGGGAATCAAACCCATGACCATCCGCATATAAAGCGAACGTGTGACCAACTACGCCACGGGCCCCGAGGATGCTCATGATATAGGAAAATTATTTTTGTCAAGAAAACTTTCCCCGCATTTTAGCGCAATTCTTAAAAATGAAAAATTGGTCATTTTCCGAAGAACCCTTTTTTATACGTCTCCAAAGAACAATTACGCAAATAAAAAATACATAAAGTAGAAAATTCACATTTTTTTTCAATTGGGCATGTATTTAAATTTAATGAAGAGGTACTTTTATCAGAGAACGGAATTTTATAACCTATGAAGATATTTTAAACAAAGCGTCAAAGTTCGAAGTAGGTGTATTTTGGGATAGTCCATTTTCTAAATGTTGGGGGTTTTACTATCCAAAATAAGAGTTTTAAAAGTCGGTATTAAGTGAAATATTACGTGCCCATAACTGCTAGTAACAATTATTATTTTCCCGATTTTTCCCCGTACATTTTTTTTTTGCTAAAAATAATTGAAACGGTAAAAAAAATTAAAAAATAGAATTTTGTACAGATTGTTTATTTGTGTGGTGTACTCATTGATCCATATTTTCAATACTACTAAACATTTTTCCAATTTCTTCAGGCTGTTCTAAACTTTACTATATTGTGAAGATTTGATAGTAAAACCGGAATAAAATGGCCAACCATGTTTCGAGATAGAGCATATATGTACAATATTCAATTGCAAAAAGCTTAATATATGCCCAGTTTGCCATAGGACATGTGATTGGTATATTATATTTTCATCCCGAGCAGAAGGGAATAACAACAGCATAAGGAGCTGTGTTATTTGGGTGAAATAACTGAATAATAGAATCGATGATTTATATGATATTAACATAACATATTATGTTATAAACTTGTCTGTCATAAGCAACAAAATAACAAATATCATAACAAAAAAATGTTCTTGGAAAACCATTTTAATAACATGTTTTGTTAGTTTCAATAACAACTAAATTACAGTGAATTTGGAAAATATTTCAATAACAAGTTTAGATATTAATATGTTATTGATAATAATCGGAAAGCAAAATTTGTTATGGTATCAAAATCGTAACTAAATATATATATATATTAGAGTGGGTCAACGTTGTATGGGGAAAATTAAATTTTGATCGTATCAACCCGGAACAAAGCGTTTTCAATCTCTTTTGGCGTCCAAATTAACTGTGCAAAATTTGGTAGCGATTGGTTGCGTCCCCGTATTCCGCATTGCGATTGAAATTTGTATAGAATTTAGTATGGGAAAACGTAGTTTTATGTATTACACTCATAAGTTGAAATTTTTTGTCAAAAACCATGTAACAAATGAAGTTAAACTATAGTTTAGGATATGCCGAAAAACTTTGCCGAAGACCGCAAAGTGATACAACGCTTGTGAAAAAAGTTATTCGCTTGGTAACTTAGGCCAAAAATTGAGATTTTATTATTGATGTTATTCCTTTACATGTTAAATGATAAGCACCATCATACGGTCTGAACGCTATAACTTTTGTTACAAGGTTCGGATCGCTTTGCGGTCTTCGGCAAAGTTTTTCGGCATATCCCAGGCTATACTTCAACGTCATTAGTTAGATCTTTTTAGACAAAAAAAATCAATATATGAGAAAAATGCAGAAAAGTACGTTTTTCCATACCAAATTCCATACAAATTTCAATAGCAATGCGGAATACGGGGACGCAACCAATCGCTCCCAAATTTTGCACAGTTATTTTGGACGCTAAAAGGAATCGAAAAAGCTTTGTTCCAAAAAATCGACTTTGTTGACCCAGTCTAATATATATATATATATATATATATATATATATATATATATATATATATATATATATATATATATATATATATATATATATATATATATATATATATATATATATATATATATATATATATATATATATATATATATATATATATATATATATATAAAGTTATTTACTTTGTCTCACAAACCCACCAATAACATGACTAACAATACTTTAAATAGGTGATTCCCAAAGTGGGCGAAATCGCCCCCCAGGGGGCGAAAATTGGGCCGAAGGGGATGAAAATTTGAAAATCTTAAATTGGGGGACAAAAATACTAAAAAAGGGGGCGATTTTTAAAATTATTGAGAAATTTCAAAAGTATTGAAATGCATTGTATTGAATGTCAACTGAATCATTGAAACTCCCTGACATTTCAAGATTTTTTCTTTCTAAGATTAGCTTAGCTTAGCTTAGACTGACTGCACATATCTATGGTTGCTACTCCGTGATTGACTCGAACCAATGACAGTTACACAATGAATCAACTGAATAATTGACTGGGAGTGGTCAACATTCTCACTGTGCACGCTTCAGAGGCTCTCTTTAACAGTACAATAACGGCGCCGGCCACGTCCTTGCAGTCAGGTTGGAAGAGTGAAGGAATGTTAATAGCAACCTTTGTTATGTGAAAGTTGGCGTTTACCGCACGTCTCCACCAAAAGCTGCAGGAAGGAGTGATTGTTAGTTGGGCAGGTATCGTTGGGTCAGGATTCACTTCGATAAGTAATATGACCTTTTGGAGTTGCAGTATGCCGTGCAAACTGCAGTGATGTTGTTCGCTTCACGCGGAAAGCAAACAATCGACCAGCCACGTCAGGTGATCGTTTAATATTTACTATTAAAGACGCGACAACACATACAAACTTAAGCGCTATTGCTCACTCCGCGCGGCAAGTAAACAATCAGCCACCCGCGTCAGGTGAACACTCAAGATTTACAACAAAAGACGTGTCAAAACATGCAATCTGATGCGCTATTGCTCGCTTCACGCGGAAAGCAAACAATTGACCACCCACGTAAGGTGATCGCTCAATATTTATTCATAAAAATACTTGCAACAAATATACATGGACAGATACATAGAAAAATAGTATGTCGTTAAGAGATTGCACAAAAGAAATGAAATGCAATAAAAAGAAGAGATAGTTTGTAAAATGCCATATCGAACAGTGACAAAATGGAACAAAAATTCAAGTCGACACTCATGGTGACGAACTATACAAAGTCAATGAAAAAATATTTGAAAAGAGGATATTATAAATATATGGTATAAAATTGAATTAATATAATAATTGATGTAGAATCCATAGAAAGAGAATAACAAGGAACAAACTCACCGGATAATCGCCTGCCATCAATCGAACCAAAAATGCGAAACGAAAAAAAAAAAAATCGTAGCACCGAAGGCAACGCGTGCGCGAATCCGGCCTCCAGTTGCCGAGCCGTCGCTACACACACTGACTGAAGCCGGGTCTTCTTCCTCTGCCATCAATCGGATCAAAAAGCGCAAAAAAGCAAATGGAAAAAAACTAAATCGGAGCACCGAAGGCAACGCGCGCGCAAATCTGGCCTCCAGCTGCTGAGCCGTCACTACACACACTCTTCAAGATTTTTTCTTTCTAGGATTATTGAAAAATGTGCGTTTCAAGATAGACCAAATGCTACAGAATTTTTTATGTTAACAATATTTTGTTAAAAAAAATTCAAGAAAAAAAAACAAATAAAACTGCTATACTAATTTCCGAGGGAGTTCCTAGTGATTCTGGAAATCTAACAAATTATAAACTTGTATGCAGTGTCGGATCTAAGGGAGGGGCGGGGTAGGGCCCCAGGAACCCACAAAACTCTTTTTTGGTTGCTAACATTAGCTTTATTTTTCATATTGCTCAAGTACTGTTCGAAAATAAAGAAAAAAAAAAAATATTTTGCTCATCTCTCTGAGGGCCTCCATATCCGCTCGGACCCCGGGCCCCCGTAACCCATATTCTGGGCCTGCTTGTATGACAAAAATTCATGATTGATTTTTGTCCAAATTATAAAAGAAACAGGTTTTTTACTTGATAAGAATGTTTTGTTTTTAATTTACATGCGGTTTGCTTTTTATGGAAATTTCAAATAGCAACATGAATCTAAGAGCACTTTTCGGATGAAATTCGTCACGCATTGTTTGAAAAGAGGCTTCCCTGAGGAATTCCAAACTTTGCTTATTACTAGGAGCTGTTTATAAATGTTTCCACAAATTCGGCGTTGAATTTCCTTAAAACCGAGTAGTGACAGATGCATATCTTCTTATTTGACAATAAAAAGTTTTCAAAGTCATAGGAAGCTTGTCAGTTCGCATCACTGGTTTTTTTAATTTTCAATTACTGAGCAATACTCACTACATTTGGAAATACACCAAAATTTTCTCAAGTTGTATTTTTTGCATAAAATATGTTTTTGCAATTATTTTTCAATTTATTATTTGAGTACTTGTAACCAAACATCTCGGGTGTTGAAGAATACTGACAAGTAAAACATCAGGTTGAGGATAACGAAAATGTTCACAGTTCGTTCTGTTTTGCTCGATTTTGTTCAAGAATATGTATAGCATAAACATGATTTTAAAACGTATTGGTTTTACATGCAATATTGCAGTTTTTTTTTTAAACAAACAATCAATGCATTTGCAAAAAAACTCAATGAAAATCAGAGCGATACTAATTTAGATACACTAAATACCAGGTTTGCCACAGTAGTGTTAAATAGTGAGCTTTTAGCACTAAGTAAATTTTCAGGAAAAAAATAAATTTCACTTAGGGCAGGGAGGGCGAAAATGTTTTTCTCAAGCTCCAAGGGGGCGATCCTTCCTAAAAGTTTGGGAAACACTGCTTTAATCATTAATCATTTTAAAAGAAAAAAAAATCCAGAAGGAATCCAGAATCCCTTCAAGGATTTCTTCAGAATTTCCCGTGATTATTTGTCCCGAATTTCATCTTAAAATGTCTCTAAAAAATTCTTTGAGAATTTATCCAGGAGTTTTTCTGAAGAGTTCTGTAGGAGTTTTTCAAAAGGTTTTGCCAACAATTCTAATAATAGCTCAGAAAAATTACTTTTGGAATTTCTAAGAAGATTGTGCCAGGAGCGCTTTGAAGACTTGTCCAGGGTATCGAAGGGTTTCTCCAGAACTTCGAAGTGTTTTTCCGAATATTATTTAAGGAATTTTCAGAAGATTCGTTCAGAAATTTCCGTCCTAACTGTATACAAAAATGGAACAAAATAAAAGGGCAGGTAATTATTATCGAATTGTTGCTTTGATTTTAAAACTTGTTACTTTTATGCTATTGTTGATAAGTAGATCAATAGTATAACAATAACACAACTTGTAGTTCAACAAAATATGTTATTGAAATGTACCTGAGTGAACGTATTTCAATTCCTTATTTATAACAAAATTAAATTGTCCAACAAAATTTGTTATTGAAAATCTATGTCTTGATAATTAAATAATAACAAAACAAGATATAAAAACAAGTTATGTGATTTCGTAGTTATTAATTTGATATTCTCCTCTGCTCGGGATGTAGCATATGCTGCTAGTGCATTCGTTACTATATAGCGCACCTCTTTCCACAAGGCATCAGCATTGTGCTGTTGACAGTTAAATGACAATGTCGTTACTTTACAAATCAAAATACAACACAGATTAATTCTTCTCGGAATGGGTTGGGTGGTAGGTGTTTCAATCACCTGTCAGGGCATTCTGGTTGTCTTCTCAGCTCCATAACAAGGAATGATTCCTCGGAGTCTCTTTTTTCGATCGCCTTGCTAGAATTTTCCATTCCGATTCTTGAGGTTACTTGTACCGGTTGCAAGATGATGGCTACTCTCAGAATCGCTTTGAGACGATTAAGCCTCAAGCGGAAATATTTCCTAACTAAAGCCAAACACTTCTGGTCCAAGGGACCCGCCAGCAATAGCTTCGGGATGTTAAACGTACTGCTACTCTGCGCTGGTATTCGAACCCAACTGGCAGTCGGTTGGACCTGGGAACGTCCCGTTCGATATTTGGTGCATCTGATTTCGGCCTATCATTCGGTTGTGATAATCCTGCAAGCGGCTCATGTGATCGCGGATAAGAACGATGTCATGGAGGCTGCTTTTTGTCTCATAAAGATTGTCGGGGTGGTTTCGGCATACATCAAAATTCTCCTGCTGACTTATCATGCCAACTCGATTGACGAGGTAGAACTGTTCATCAGGAGTCAACCCATGAACTCCGGCAATGAGGAGTACGATTCACGGGTTCGAGGAAAATTCTTGCGCTTGACGTTGGTGGTGATTCGATATGTGTTTGGAGTGTTGATCGTGGACGAAATATTGTTTGCTTTCCCAAACTCTCAGCGGAACAAACTGTTCAAGTTGCCACCTGTCATGTCGTCGCTTGGATCGGGTATAACAGCATGGTTGGCTAACTTTATGTTCGTCAACTGGATGCCGCTGATTTGGCTGAGCAAGTACTTGTGCTGCACGATCAAACTGGGCGTGTTGCTCATGGGTTTAAGAGTTGAATTCAAGATATTGACTCATAAACTCGAACAAATAACAAGAAAAGCTAAAACATTTGAATGTGTTGAGGACCATTGCAAGTTCTTGAAAGATGAACTAAGAGAGTTTCTAGAAAAGCAAGCAGAATTTCGCAGGTGGGTGAAGACGCAATGATATAAGAACATATTCAACTTCATCCCATCATATCCCCTTTGACAGAAAATTTGAGTTGATACGTCCAATTCTGGGAATGGCATTTTTCATGATCTACTACTACTCGCTGTTCTTCATCGGGACCATGTTGTACGTTACTCATCACCAAGGATTCGAGTTCTATTCACTTACGTTCGCATCTTCAGTGTTGGTTACTCTTCTGGAATGCTACTGGTGGTGTCAACTGGTCGATTCTTTTCAGGATGACGTATGCTTGTTCTTCCTTCCTTGAAACACAATTACTTCCCCGTATTTTTTTTCCGTAGGCAGAATCCATGGGAAACGAATTGTTCGACCTGAGCGCTGGAATTCCTTATGCACGGGAGAATCATCGGAAGTACGTGGGAATGAGAACCAGTTTGATGATTATCTGGATCAATGCCCGTCATAATCCGGCTATCGATTGCGTGGGAATATTCACCGTGTCCACGGCGATCTTTGTGCAAATGTTAAACACCAGCTATTCAGTGTTGATGTTCCTCATTAATATGGGTTGAAAGGAGGGTGTGGTGATAAGACCAAGTATGTTGGAGTCAGTTCGTTTGTTCATCAGTGTTTTGTGATAATCTTTAAAACATACGGTTGCAAGAACTTATGGCCCAATCTGTTGTTAATAAGTGAATTATGTTTTTGAGCAAACTGTCCAACATTATAAGATACAAATCCTATTGTAAACAACTCGTAATCAAATTTTTACAATCACCAATAATTCGATTTATTGATGTGATAGATGGAAAGCTTGATGTTATCGTAGTACATATACGTAAAGATGACTATTCAATGTATGGTGTTTGAAATATATTGCTTTGCAAACTTTGCAAAAAACAAAAAACGATAAAACAAGTGTACTTTAAGTTTACCACTGAGTTAACGGCTATTAATAATCACGTAGATTTTTTGCGGGGAGAGGGCACCGAGGATCTTATCCAGCACCACCTTATCTCCCAGTTAACATTTTAGGCTACATAATTTGAACTATGCATCATCATATAAGAACTTATTCACTCGTATAAAGTGCACGAAACTGCTATTTACGTACCAAAGTGGAGGCCATATAGATACTTCCGACGACAATTTCGATTTTCCATAACTAATAATAAGATGTCCAAAACTGTCGACAAAAAAAAACGATCAGAACCGACTTTCATTGATAAGTATTATGTGTAGCATCGTAACCAATGAAATAAAAAGGCAGACAGCCGGTCTTGTTCGCGCCCATCGGGCGCTCCGGTGGAAAAAGTGCCCCACTTTCCCCTACGCGAATGAAGACGGAAAACGTCAAACGCGGGAGCGCCATCAGGGTTCGTTCAAATATTACGTAACGCTAAGGGGGGAGGGAGGGGGTCCAGCGCTGCGTTACGCTTCATACAAAATTTCAAAATTTTCCATACAAAAGTTGTTACATGGGGGAGGGAGGGGGTCTAAAATTGTCAAATTTTGCGTTACGTAATATTTGAATGAACCCTCAGCAGCACCACCATCATCATCACTCATCGATGTAAACACGCACTCGTGAGTGACCGCGCGCGCTGCCGACACCGTCAGCGTCGCACGCAGAACTCGATGTACACAGAGCAACGAGTAACTTTCACGCAGCGACCGAAAAGACAAAAGAATTTTCACGCAGATTTGTGTAACACCGGATCAACACAAAAAATGTGCTGATCCGCTGTTACACAAATCTGCGTGAAAGTTCTTTTGTCTTTTTGCTCGCTGCGTGAAAGTTACTCGTGCGCTGTGTTGTTTCATTTAAGGGTGCGGGAACTCTGCGTCATCATCATCATCGCTGTCATCGCGAGCGGAGAGAGCTGACCGCGTGGGTTCCAGTGCCGCCAGATTTCTGGATGATTCTGGATTGTTCCAATTTATGTCGCGCAACATTTTTGGGAGCTTTAAAAGCAGACCCGGACCAACGTACGAGGAATAAGAAACGGTAATGCAAAAGCATTCAAAATGTAAAATGAAACCATAAATCAAGGGAAAACAAACTAAGAAAAAGAAGAAGACTAAAGCTGTAAGCGTAAGCGAATCAATTAAAATGTAAAAAGAACAGTGATTGTTAAGAGAAATGAAAATAAAATTGATTTAAATGAAAAAAAAAAAAACGTACGAGGAAACAGTTTGATTTGACCCGGCAAACGGTCAAGAAGTAGTGAAGTGTAATCGAAGTGTACAAGCGTTCGCGTGGCTTCGACAACGCGAAGTAGAAATGTAAAAGCGTTTGCGTGGCTTCAACAACGCAAAGTTGGAAGTGAATAAAGTGCTTTTAGTGTTAAAAGTACAATCCCCGTGTTTCTTTCTGAGGAAAGAAATTCCCCGTTTGAGGCACTGCGGAGCCCCAAACAGGTCTCGAACATAGAACCTCTAGATCATCAATCTGCGAGCATACCACTGTGCTAGCTTACCATTCTTGAAGAGAGTGTAAATTGTGTCTAACTTAAACCCAAGCATACCTCAATGGCGACATTGCAAGTACCGAAGGTGGCGTGGTAACAGATCTAGGAGTATGTGCACAGGACGAAAGACTTCCGGCCCCTGACCTTCAAGAGATTGAGGAGGAGGTTGGCCGGTTGAAAAACAACAAGGCCGCTGGAGTAGATCAACTACCAAGCGAGCTTCTAAAATACGGTGGAGAAGCACTGGTGAGAGCACTACAATGGGTCATTACCAAGATTTGGGAGGAGGAAGTTTTACCGGAGGAATGGAAGGAAGGTATCGTGTGTCCCATCTACAAAAAGGGGGACAAGTTCGATTGCGGGAACTACCTCGCGATCACACTACTGAGCGCTGCCTACAAGATACTCTCTCAAATTTTATGTCGCCGTCTATCACCGATTGCAAGAGAGCTCGTGGGGCAATATCAGGCTGAATTTATGAGTGAACGCGCTACAACCGACCAGATGTTCGCCATCCGCCAGGTGTTGCAGAAATGCCGCGAATACAACGTGCCCACACATCACTTGTTCATCGATTTCAAATCGGCGTATGATACAATCGATCGAGAACAGCTATGGCAGATTATGCACGAATACGGATTCCCGGATAAACTGATACGGTTGATCAAGGCGACGATGGATCGAGTGATGTGCGTAGTTTGAGTATCAGGGACACTCTCGAGTCCCTGCGAATCTCGCAGAGGGTTACGATGGTCTTCGTGATTGCTGTTAAACATTGCTTTAGAGAGTGTAATAAGGAAAGCGGGGATATGCACGAGTGGAACAATTTTCAGGACATCCATTCAGCTGCTTGGTTTCGCTGATGATATTGATTTTATAGCTCGCAAATTTGAGATGTTGGCGGAATCGTACATCCGACTAAAGAATGAAGCCAGGTGAATGGAATTAGTCATTAATGTGTCGAAGATAAAGTACGTGATGGCAAAGAGCTCTAGGAAGGAATTACAACGCCCACCACTCCGAATTTCTATCGCCGATGATGATATCAAGGCGGTTGAAAGATTCGTGTACTTGGGCTCACTGGGGACTACCGACAACGACACTAGCAGAGAAATTCAGAGGCCCATTGTGGCAGGAAATCGTGCTTACTTTGGACTCCGCAGAACTCTACGATCGAAAAAAGTTCCCCGTAACACGAAGTTAACAATCTACAAAACGCTGATTAGACCGGTCGTCCTCTGTGGGCACAAAACATGGACTCTACGTGCAGAGGATCAATGCGCTCTTGGAGTTTTCGAATGTAAGGTGTTGCGTACCATCCACGGTGGGGTGCAGATGGAATACGGACCTTGAAGAAGGCGAATGAACTATGAGCTGCACCAGCTGCTGAGAGAACCAACCATCGTTCACACGGCGAAAATCGGAAGGCTACGGTGGACGGGTCACGTCATCAGGATGTCGGATAACAACCCAACTGAAAAGGGTTCTTGAGAGTCATCCACAAGAAGACGTGGTGCGCAGCGAGCTAGGTGGTTTGACCAAGTCGATTTGCGGACCCCTCGAAGAGTGCGGAACTGGAAACGCACAGCCCTGGACCGAGTCGAATGGAGACGACTCCTACGTACAGCAGAGTACACTCAGGCCTTGGACTGATTGGTATAAGAAGGCCGGCTCCAGAGGCACGTTATCCTCCATTTGGGACATTTGTGGTCTGATTGGTAAGGTAAGTTGATAAATCGCGGTGGTACCACTCACTGTGTATAATGAATTTTGACTGTAATTTGAAGTTCAAATATCTTGGCTACGATTCTATAATTAGTTCAATAAATTAAGTTTGAGTTTTCTTTCCTCAAAGTTGCAAAGAATTATTCAAACAGGAATGAGACAGAAACACCGCAACCACGAATTTTCACCACATTATGCATGACGAAACGCCACAAGGAACCTCAAAACGGTAATTGTTTTAGACGCTGCTGCTGGTGCGTCCCATCTAATGAAGACTGATGATAGGAAAAAGCGATAATAATCTAGCCCCGATGCCGTTAATCTCATAAAACCGATAGCACATGCCCCACTGCCGCAACTAGCACGTTCTTGTCCATTCAAGCGAAGAGGCATCATAAAATAGGCCATTGTTTCGCCTGTTTATTGACCCGAATCATGGAAGATTAATACCCATCGAGCAGTGTTCTAATATCACACACCGTTGACGACAGTATAGGTTGTGTGTATGTGAGATACCGTCGTTGGGGGTGAGAATGGGTCAAAAAAGGATACTCAAATATTGTTTGTTAAAAAACAAATAAAATTGAAGTCGGAATAACTTTTTATTTGGTATGTATACTCTCCTATGTGGTAATGATAATTTAGCAAGAAAGTATCACGTTATATGAATTGCTTAGTAAACTGCAAATGATTGAAAATTGACCCAATCTCACCCCCTCTAAGGGGTGGGTCAAAGTATTCGAAATCACCTATCTAAGAATATAAATCAATTTTATTGATCATATATAGTAACCTACTTGAAATACAATGTTATCATGACGAATAAAAGCTTAGGAAATTTAAAAAGATGATTAATCCACCTAAAAGGGCCAATACAACCGAAAAAATGGTTGAAATTTGATAAAATAACGTTTGTATACTGTATCACCATTTTTAGCCATCATAATCATCCTCATTAAGAGTTTCAACCTCCTTGAAAGGAGGGGAGATTACAATGAGGGAGGGGCGAAGGAAGAATGAAAGATTGATTGTAAAAAAAACATGCTAGTTTTTGTATACTGCATAAGAAATGTTTTACCAAACCCTCCGTTATAAACTCTTATGTACATGATCATTGGCCTCTACATTGCTTAAGCAAATCACTCCATCTCAAGATAGAGGGTCGTTCAAATATTATGTTAAGTCTATTTTGTGAGCTTACGATATTGCAGTACACTAAAGATTAACTGATGATTAGAGGAGCTGTCCACACACATGGGTGTATTGTTATAACTGATTTTAGGCACTAAACGTATTAACACACTTGTTTGACGCTTCTCGACATATTTTTGAAAGATAGCGTGCTTTAGTGAAAATACGGTAAACATGGCACCACTCTAACGTCAAATGGGGACTGGTTAACAAGTTGAATTTTTAGTTAAGGTTATGTGCACTCGAAAACTTGCTTGACCCAATCTCACCCCCATTCTTAATATTTAGACATAGGGTCGAAAATATTAAGTTTTTAAATAAAAAGAGCAATGACAGCCCGCTTTTTCCATTACATCAACCAGGTAATACCAACAGCTAACCACTTATAAGAAAATTTATGGTTAGGTACTTGTGTTAAACATTACGAAGGAGAAATTTTTTCAGAGTGATTTACTAGTAGTTTCATCATATAAGTTTAGCCACAAATTTAACAAAAAACGATTATTGCAAAACATATTATTCTGCATCATGACGTGTAAAAATATCTCCCCTTTGAAATAATATGAAGTTTTCAATATAAATTAGCGATAGTTATTTAGCTATTTCAAATTTTATGTTTCTCCGTTTTGACCCAATCTCACCCCCCAGACCCATTGTCACCCCCATCGACGGTAGATGATTCTTTCTGTTTATTTATGCAAACTTGAAAGGACGCTCTTTGATAGATGTTGAAATCCTAACGCTTGAATTATAAATACCTCGTGATTTATACTCGGAGCGAAAGCGACTGTTAGCAACAATAATGGTATCAAACCTATCAGATGAAACCTTGCACTGATTTAAAATGTTATTCAAGGGTATAATTGGGAGCATGTCTCTTCTCTCAGAACTTTATTTTGATTATAGTGCACACATTTCCATGCCAACTTTAAAACTCGTTAAGTGCTACCAATCATCCAACACCTCACACGTGTGCCGCAATGAAACAATCGCTTCAAGTGCCGAGATTTGCCCATCAAATGGAAACGTCTTTTTTCACACCCCCGGAAGGAAAAAAACACCATTGATCGCCGCGCCAAATCCCATTGATGGCATTCGTTTTCATTACATCGGTAAACAGCTTGAATCCATTTCGTGGCCAAAGAAGCTCACACAAACAAAGTCCACAGCAGCAGCAGCAGCCGGTGGTGTCGGTCAGCGTGTGGCCAAATCGTACCAAGCACCGTTGTTGCCGGACGGACAGGTTCACCGCTGCTATAGACATCGTCGCCGTCGTCCGGACGACGGCGGCGGCCGTGCTATGAATTAATGGACCTGTCAGCTTATCCAGGCTCAATCCTCCGAAGGAAGTGTGGTAACAGACAGAGGTAATAGCAAAATACCCTTTCCGAATGATGATCCGAAAAACCGACAATCCAAACTTCGAGTTGGAAGGATGTTGGTTGGTGCACAGTAAGAATTGTTTGGATATCATATGATTTTGTGTAGAAATGACAATACCCAGCCAGCAATTTGGTTCCTATATCGAAATTGCAACTGAAATAGTCACACATATATAGCACCAAAGAAATCGTATTCAATGCACGAAACAGGCATATACATACTAAAGTGGAGGCCATATCGAAACATATATACGATTACTGCGATTCCATCCAACATAATTTACGATTTCTCGAAAATTTCTACGATTTCGCCGATTTTATCCGTCAAAATATACAATTATGCATGATCTTATTACGATTGAGAGTACCAATATACGACTCAAGATTTTCAAAACAAAACAATTGGTGTTCAGTGGGAATAGAACTTAGGTCCTTTGATTGAGAACTGCGCGTCATCTCTATTGGCTATATTGCCAAGTTGAAAATAGAGAGTTCAAAGTGAATGGCATGAAACGAATAAAAATTAGCATGACACGGTGCGAGATTTGTGGTGGGAGCGTTGTTGTTGTGCATTGAGTGGCACCAAAAGTGGTGTCGTGCAAGAGGCCCGGAATTCACATCGTTGTTGGAATCTATACATCACTTATTGTAAGTCATCTGCTAGTATGAAAACCTATATATTTGGTTGAAATTATTGCTGCCATGGTTGGAATGTGTCAACAACAACAAAAATACAAATTTGTGATAAATACCTTTTTTTTCTTTTTCTCCATCATACGAATATGTAAACAAAACCATTTACGATTTTCGAGATTGAGATTCGACTATTAAAAGTGCAGTAACAATCATATGCGACTGTAAAAATGAATATACGATTTCTACGATTTCATTCACTTCGTATACGACGCCAGTGTGACGCAAACGATCAATATACAACATTGTTATAGTTGTATACGATTCCACCGATTTTCATCATACCTTTAGGTAGCAAGCTCGATTTAGCAGATTCATATACGATGTCAAGCGACGATTTCCACGATTCAAAGAAATCATATATACGATGGCGAACTTACAGTTTAACACTAAGAATGTATGTTTTTTTACGATTCTATCCGATTTTGTGCGATCCTACCGATAGTATCTCGCACCTTTTATGATCGGAGACGACTATATGAAACAAAATCGCAATTAAAATTTAATTTGGCATGAAATGCGATTTTACGCAATCATTGTCAACAAATATACATATTATTATACAATTCTGATTCAATATATGAAAATATACGATTTTTTCTACACAATGATTTACGATATGTGGTTGGCTGGGCAGTCATCTATATCGATTTTGTATGAAAATAAGGTATTTAGGCCTTTTATTATTCTCAAGTATCGTATTATGTTTAAGTCTAATAGTTTTGAAAAAGCTTTTTAGATCAGTCTTAAAATGTATACTAAAATCATTTAGGTTTTATGACTGTTCTCAAAATCTTCTTAGAACCATTTAGACTTGAAATTGTTTTTTGAGATTATTAAACCGAACGCGATTTATCTTGTCGCTATACTCAGCATACACAGTGGCAGTATACTGACGACAAAAGTTTTAAAGTTTTCTTTGCTTTATGTTTTATCAGTGTACAGCCGACACAAAAAGCCTCAAAGGAAAGCATTTTTGATGAAGCAATCAGGAGATTTCACACCACGTGTTTTCTTCAGCTGACTTGCTCTTCCTTCCTCCTCGACCCACTTCTTGTACCTTCTCCATGTCCCTGTAAAGAATCATTCTCGCTGGAACCTGAAGCTACTTTTTACCGTTTCCTTCGGAAGTCAGGAAGTGGCGGGGTTCCACTAGAATCAAACCACTCGATTGACATTCCCACGCGCATTGCTCACTACCTACTTGTCCAAGTGGAGGTCCTCCACATTCGTACCGCAACTTGTTTGCAGCAGTCGCTTCATCAAAGCTCCGGCGATGTGGAGAGGCAACTCTCAAGTGAGAATGTCAATAGCCGCCTCTAACTAGGAGGTGGTGGGTATACGAGTACGACGACGACACCCGAAGTGATACCGTTTGTTGGTTTGGAGCTGGAATTGTACGACAAAATAAGCAACACTGTGCAGGAGAACACTTGCGTTGACAGGTCATTTGCTAGCTGCCAGCATGGTGTAATGATGATTTATGATCCGCCGCAGACGCCACACATTGTGCCATGTGTTCGCATTAGATTAGCGGCCGGCGTGTTCTTGACGATTCTGAACTGGCGGTGGAGACGCATGGTGTCTGGTGGATGTGGCGATGAATGCTATTCCGGGAAGGATGCAAAATATGGTTTATACTTGGAAATAAGTTCTTTCAGAGCCATCTACTGAATCTCAAGTGGTTTATGTCTTTGCATCGATCCATATGCATTGAGTATGGGAAATTCATTTGTCATCCTTTGCCTCTGCTTCGTTCTTGCACGAATGATGCTGAAACCATCAACTGCTGGTTTCTCCCGTGCAAGTAGAGTATTTTATTGACAAGCTTGTTGAGATCAGATCCGTATGTTGCGAAAGAACAAGTGCATACTTGATGTTCATCGCAATTGATGCGAATCGAAGCGTATGTTAAAACATTCATGTGGATAGAGGAACAACAATTCCTTTAAAAGTATAAATAGATATATTACTGGATTTATTCAAAAGTTGTACATACCGCAACACGATTTCAATTGACAAATTGGGGAAAGAAATCCAAAGTGTCTGGTGGGAATTCAAGCGATTGCTTATTCGTTGTGTTGGAGTTGCATAATACTACTCTACTTCATTACTGTGACAATATCCCTCCAGGTTTGTTGCGTAAAACTTACTGTTTCTTAATATTTTAAAAAATAAGATCTGCATGATGTTGAACGTTCATAAGGATCGTCCATAAATGACGTAGCATTTAAGGAGGGAAGGGGAGTCTCAGATTATGCTACGAGCCATGTTTAAGGTATGGGAAAATAGGCTACAAGGAGGGAGGGAGGTGTCAAAAATCGCCAAAAAAATATGCAACGTCATTTATGGACGGACCCATTTAAAAATTCTAGATATCCTTCAACAATTAGAAAACACGAAATGCAAAACAGAAAACCTGTTTTTTAAGCGATCCTAGCGTTTAACATGAGCATGAGCATTGGTGACCGTACACTTCGTAGTTGCTACTCCGTGATTGACCTGAGTTAGCGACATTGCACAGAGAACCAATAGGCTTGGGGCTTGGGATTTTTGCCACCATCGTCAATGTACACGTTTCGAGATCTCAAATGTTATTGGGTTAATAACGACACTGGCCACGTCCTTACAGTCTACCGGGGAAGGGAAGGAATGTTAGTTCGACAACCGTTGCTACTAGAGGTTGTATGTACTACTGGACCCTCCACAGTTGTCACAGTTTTGTTAGTAGGGAGGGATTGATAGTTGCATAGATCAAGGATTCACTTTGGTAAGCGATGCGATCCATACAACCGTACAGTATTCACACAAATGTGTCACCTCACAATTTGGAAGAACGGTGAGACCATGATTACAATTTATGGAATGAAAAGATTTTGCGTCACTTCGCAATTGGGAGGACTGGTGAACCAATATGCTACTTAATACCATGAAATCGATATATTAAAACAAAACATTGTGCCGACACTAACAGTAACGGACCGCACAAACTTAGGCAAAATACTGACGCATAATTACGGAATTTTGTGAATTCCTTTTGCAATTCCCGTATGAATTCTTCTAGTGAATTGTTTTTCTTCTTCTTCTCTTAAACTTTCTTCTTCTTTCTCGTTCTTAATAACATCGAAAATTCTTTTGGAAATTTTACAGGAACATATCTGTGGGACACCTTAAATATCTTTGAGGTTTTTCGTGGAACTTCTTTAAAAATGTCTCTCAGGATTCCTTTGGTAAATCCTTCGGAAAAAGCTTTGGAAGTTGCTTCGCCAATTCCTTTAAAACAATTTTTTAGAAATTCCTTCAGTTATTCGTTTGTGGAGACCTTCAGTAATACCTTTAAAGATTTCACTGATTTCTACTTCTTCTTGGCGTAACGTCACAATTGGAACAAATCCTGCTTCTCAGCCAAGTAAGACAAGGGAATTTTCAATACCAAAAAGTTCCTGGACCGATCGGGAATCAAACCCTAAGCCTGTCCATACTGAATACCCTAGCGCTTACCGCATCAGCTATATGATTCCCTCTGACCCTGACCTCATCACCCAGACTCACCTCGATAACTCTAAAATCAGAATACCTACAATAATGCAGCCTTCAGAAAAGTTGTTGCTTAAGGACTTTTGCATAACTTTGCTAAACACAGCATCTTTGTAAGTCCTCTGGTTTTGGAGATATCGAGGTGAGTCAATGTGATGCAATGTTGTTGCAATACATTTTTGTTAATCTATACTTATACCCGTGTACAGGGTGGCAACAAAGAAATGATACACTCGATGATGCAAACTGATGATGCAAACTGATGCAAACTGATGCAAAATTCAAACAGGATTTAATTTTTCTGCAAATTTACTTTTAATAACACAACAAAGTATTAAACTTACAAAGTATTTAGTTTAATTAGAATCATTCCCCTTTGTTTTCAATTACGGCCCGCAGACGCTTCTCGAAGTTATTACAAGTTGCACGCACCTCCTCGTCCGGCCTTTCATCCCAAATTTTTACCAAACGGTTTTTGAAGGTATGCAAAACCAAGTTCTTCGCGTCGCCCAGGTTCCCTAGCATGTATTCACATGTACAAAAGTCCAGTAGGTTCAAATCGGGAGACGAAACCAGCTATTCCGATAAGGTGATGAAGCACGGCTGATTTTGTTTGCATCACTTTTCAACAACCACTGCCTTATGTGACGGTACTGAGTCCTGCTGGAAACAAAAACTTTCTTTTCCAAACAGTTTCTTGGCACTGGGGAATAGGTGATCTTTGATGACGTGTTGTATAAAGTACTCTTTGTTGATTTTTATGCCCCTGTCGATGAACAACAATAATTGGCCTTTTGTTGATATGGCGCCCCAAACCATCACCGCTGCAGTACTTCGATTTCGTTGAACCTCTCGTTTGTCGGCAGGAATATCACGAAGACTTGCTTTATACACACGATCATTTTGTTTATTCAGAGGCGGTTCCAAAGTAAAAAAAAAATAGTCCGAAAAAAAAAATGCTGTGAGCAGCGTGCATCTTGAGCAAAACGCGACATCTGGCAACCCTGTCGGAAATATTCTTCAGAGTCAATCCGTGAATCCTTTGTATCTTAAAAGTCCCATATCTAAGATCCCGTTTCCCCAAGCACACTTGTTTTCAATGCAATAGCATGAATGGCAACGTATGGCTCCCAAACTAGTGTATCACTTTCACGTTGCCACCCTGTGTATAGAAAAATGCAATGACATACGTGGGACTGCGAATAACTTGCGAAAGGAAGGTCCGATTTGGGTCGTCTTAAGTTTGTTCGGTTAGTTTTCATCCAAGGAAGGTTGTACGGACTGAACAAGAAACCCTTTTGAGAAATCGACTATTTAGCAGATCAAAGAATTACATATTGTTTCTTCGTTGTCTCCACTCGTCCCGATTCTAAAATTTCTCCACCTAGTTTGCGTAAGCCAAATGTGACAATATCAGTGCCATAATGTTTATCTTCGTTTGTCATGTACTGTCGTGACCCAATTGACCTGCCTAGTCCTTAAATGTCTCTTTCAGTAGACTTGTTAACTATCAAATTCACTTGCCCCCTTTTTTTATCTCGCTCGTTCTTGTTTTTATCGAAGGGAATGAACGAGCAAAAATAAAAGGCTGCGCACGCTAGTGATTGCCTTCTAATTCCCACAATCCTATCATAAAAATGCTTCCACTAGCTTTCCTTAAATATTTTTATTTAATTCCGTTGCTTCCATCTATGATAATTTTCGTCCTCCAATGGTTCAAATTCTTAATTCATCATCTATTTGACATCTACTCAATGTATGTCTAACGTTTGCGTTTACTATGTCCTTTGCGTTTTTGAATCATGAAAGCAATACTTTTCAACAAAGGTTTATAAGGCAAAAAAACATGGCAAAATTGAGATTTTTTAAAAATCGATTATTCATACACTTTAAACGCGGCTTGGACTTGGCTAGGTACTTGAAACGTCATGAAAACGCAGAAGGCAGGGCAAAGTTGGCCGAGGATAGCTAGTTACTTGTGAATTCTTTGAGCAGTTCTTTTGGAAATCCTTTCCAAAATACCTTCAGCATATTCTTTAGGATGTTCTTCACAAACATTTTTTAATTTTTATTTTTTTTAGAATTCTTATGGCAATTACTTCATGATTTTCTCCAGAATTTGTTCGTCAATTTCTTTGAGAATTTTTCAAGATATCTAAAAAAATTTCTCAGCAATTGGCTTCTTTAACGGTGTTGAGATAACTCGATATTCTAAATCTGCATGTCACACTGAGCCGAAATCCAAATTTTCACGAATTTTGGTGTCCGGGAACCTGATTTGAAATTTGTATGGGAGCGATTTGTCGAATCACCCCTCGTCGCTGTCAAACAGTTGCCTAGCTGTCAAAAGGTGATTTCAAAAATTAACTTTGAAATGGATTTTGTGTGCCAAAATAAAGTTCTTTAAATCTGAAAAAATCATAGTGGCTCAGAAATAGTTGCTCTTTCATATAGAATCAAAAAATCAATACATTTTTCTAAATTTAGAAACCCAATTCCTTAGGAACTCCTTCAGCTATTGCTATGAACATTTCTTTGATAAAACCTTGACATTTTTTTGCATTTTTTTGAGTTTCCTTGTAATTCCTTTTTTTATTATTCTACTAGCTGTACCCGGCCAACTTTGTCTTGTCTACTGCGTTTTTAGACGTTTCAAGTTTCTATCCAAGACCATGTCCCCGGTCACAAAATGTATGGAAGATCGATTTTCAAAATCTCTCAATATTTCCATATTTTTTGCCTCATAAACCTTCCTTGGGTGAAAACATACAGAACAAAACTAAGACGATCAAAATCGGACCTTCCGTTCGCAAGTTATGCGTGGTCCCACGTATGCCAGTACATTTTTATATATATACTAGCCGTCCCGGCAAACTTTGTCTTGCCAAGCTGTGGGGGTTTGACAGCTGTAACTGTAAGCTGCTCATGACAGCACCGCACTCTAGATTGGTTTCATTTCGATCGTTTTAAGAGCCAGTTCGCGAGAACCGCGACCCCCTTTCCAAAGGAAGTGGAATCGATGTGCTCCGATTGAGCTGAAATTTTCAGGGTATGGTTTTCCATATAAAAGATGATATCTGGCCGATTTTCAGATTTTTCCGTTAGGGGGAAGTGGGGTAAAATAGCCCTCAAAGATTTCATGTCTAAAAATAGGTAAAATCACTAAAGTCGCAATAACTTCCGCAAAAGTTAACGGATTCAGCTGAAATTTTGCATGGACACTCTACTCCTATGGCACTTCCATTTAAGCCAAGCGTTGGATATACTTTGATATTTAATTTGAAGAAATAGGTTATTTTCATAATTTTTTTGACGATTTTCAGGGCGCCTGTTTTCGTACCAACAGAACTAGGATGAAAAACTGAGTACTACGTTTTGAAGGATTACCCAAGAGCTTTCATTTGATATGTGACCCAGAGGCGCCAACTTAAAAACTTTCGAAAAAAAATTTTTTTTCTCGGGGTATGCATTTTACCCCATATTTTTAGCTGTCTAAAGAAGTGTTGTCGCAAATTATGACAACGTTATTTAACTTTCAAGGGTTTTTCTTCAATATTAATTCAACAGAAAAATAATGACTAAGAAATGCAATTATTAGATTTTTTCATTTGGGGAAAGGAGGGTAAAACGAACTAACTCAACCTCCTTTCGAAATAACGTTGCTACGATGTTCTCTGATCGGACTCGAATTTTCAGAGTTCTTTATTCTACTCAAGAATAGATGCTTTATCACATATTATTTTTTTATTCTTAAGAGGATAACGGGGTAAAACAATTCTCAGAAAAAAAATGTTGAAAATAATCAAAATTTCAAAACCTACAAATGCTTTGGTTAAACTTGGCGAAATTTCATGAAATTAGAAAAAAAATCTTAATTTTTATTGCTTATTCAAATGAGCAAGTCTGACAACATTTTGACGTCGAAAAATGTCACAGATTAGCACGTGTGTGATTTACCGGATTCTTTCTCGATTTTTCTTTTGACATGCATCTCCGGTTCAATTTTCTCTCTTTTTTTCTCGTGAAAGCTGCAGCAGTGCACAATGGTCCACGAAAAAGATTTACGAGGAAAGATACATTCAACGCCTTCAAATGATTTTTTGGAAAAAATATGGTCTTCTACAAAGTTGTTTCCAAAAATCAGGCCCTCTTTTCAATGTACATAAAAATTAGGGTGGTCCATATTTTCAAAGAAATAGGGAACCAAACTTTTTTATTTGCAAGAATAACTGTATACATTCTTCGGGAAAGTTGTAGATCTATCAACTTTGAGCAAATTTCCTGAAGACACTTTTTATGTAGCTTTAAAATTTACCGATCTAGAGATATTTTTTCTGAATAAGCTTAGGGTGGTTCAAGAAAAATCAGTTTTCTGGCGTTAACTGTTTCAGTTTTGATTTTTCATCAAAGTCACCCAAGAAACACTTGTAGAGCATAGTTTTTTGAAAAGGTGTTATGACGGGTTGGGGCAATCATAAAAATTATCTTTTGCCCGCATTCAAAAGAAGAAACGTTGTTATAAAACCTATCAAAAAATTAGAGGGGTGTTTTTTTTGTAACTCAAGTGAAAAATACTTGAAAAGTACCTATTTTTTCTAGATAATCATCAATAAATTTTGAACGGAATGACGTAGCAACATTCTCAGCGAACGAAAATGCGCTTTTTTGGAAGCTGTAAAAGTGGTTCTTACGCGGCTTAGACGAGAAGTTTTAAACAAAAAAGATAAAGCAATAAAACGATTTGTTCTAGCGTCCCCCTTTATCTTTATCTTTTTTGTTTCAAATTTCACGTCAAAGTTGTATAAAAAAAATTTTTAGAACACAAAAATAACGCACGCGCTCGGAATGTTCCTTCGTCATTCTGTTCAAAATATATTGATGATTTTCTAGAAAAATAGGCACTTTTCAGTATTTTCCACACACCAATCGATCATATCACCTTAAAAAAAAATATGATTTTTTAGGAAAAACACCTGTAACTATTGAACCAAAAGAGATAAAGACCATTTTAGCGCATGAAACGACGCGTCTTCAAATGCTCAACAAGTGTTTCTTGGGCGACTTTGATGAAAAATCGAAACTGAAAAAGTTAACGCCAGAAAACCGGTTTTTCTTGAACCACCCTAAGCTTATTCAGAAAAATAGCTCTAGATCGGTAAATTTCAAAGCTACATATAAAGTGTCTTCAGGAAACTTGCTCAAAATTGATAGATCTACAACTTTCTCGAAGAATGTATACAGTTATTCTAGCAAATAAAAAAGTTTGGTTCCCAATTTCTTTGAAAATATGGACCACCCTAATTTTTATGTACATTGAAAAGAGGGAGTTATTTTTGGGAACAACTTTGTAGTAGACCATTTTTGCCCAAAAATCATTTGAAGGTGCTAAATGCATCTTTCCTCGTAAATCTTTTTCGTCGACCATTGTGCACTGCAGCAACTTTCACGAGAAAAAGAGAAAATTGAACCGCAGATGCATGTCAAAAGAAAAATCGAGAAAGAATCCGGTAAATCACACACCACGTGCTAATCTGTGACATTTCTCGACGTCAAAATGTTGTCAGACTTGCTCATTTGAAAAAGCAATAAAAATTAAGATTTTTTTTTTCTAATTTCATGAAATTTCGCCAAGTTTTACCAAAACATTTGTAGGTTTTGAAATTTTGATTATTTTCAACATTTTTTTCTGAGAATTGTTTTACCCCGTTATCCTCTCAAGATTAAAAAAATAATATGTGATAAAGCATCTATTCTTGAGTAGAATAAAGAACTCTGAAAATTCGAGTCCGATCAGAGAACATCGTAGCAACGTTATTTCGAAAGGAGGTTGAGTTAGTTCGTTTTACCCTCCTTTCCCCAAATGAAAAAATCTAATAATTGCATTTCTTAGTCATTATTTTTCTGTTGAATTAATATTGAAGAAAAACCCTTGAAAGTTAAATAACGTTGACATAATTTGCGACAACACTTCTTTAGACAGCTAAAAATATGGGGTAAAATGCATACCCCGAGAAAAAAATTTTTTTTTCGAAAGTTTTTAAGTTGGCGCCTCTGGGTCACATATCAAATGAAAGCTCTTGGGTAATCCTTCAAAACGTAGTACTCAGTTTTTCATCCTAGTTCTGTTGGTACGAAAACAGGCGCCCTGAAAATCGTCATAAAAATTATGAAAATAACCTATTTCTTCAAATTAAATATCAAAGTATATCCAACGCTTGGCTTAAATGGAAGTGCCATAGGAGTAGAGTGTCCATGCAAAATTTCAGCTGAATCTGTTAACTTTTGCGGAAGTTATTGCGACTTTAGTGATTTTACCTATTTTAAGACATGAAATCTTTGAGGGCTATTTTACCCCACTTTCCCCTAACGGAAAAATCTGAAAATCGGCCAGATATCATCTTTTATATGGAAAACCATACCCTGAAATTTTCAGCTCAATCGGAGCACATCGATACAAGAAGGGGTTGCGGCTCTCGCGAACTGGCTCTTAATTTCCTTCCCAGCTCATGAAAAATCAGTACTTTTTCAATTTTCTTACTTTTTAGTCGATTTTTATAACTTTTTGAACATATAAACACAGCCACCAAGAATACGAACCGAATCGTGCAAGGTTTATGCTTTTCGGTTCATTCGTTCTTGAGTTTTGTTGCCTCAAAGGAACTTCAAACTTATTATTATATATATAGATAAGAAGATTTAAAAATGCTTTTGCAATTCTTTTGGAAATTTCTTGAAAAAAATGTTTGTGAATTGCTTATTAATGTCATTAAATTTATTCGGCTAGCCTTCGGGAATTCCTTCAACAAGAAGGGGTTCCTCCCGATTTTTTCAATCCTTTGGTTGAAACTTTCAAATTAATTATGAAAAAAAAAATCGAAGACAGCTTCTACGACAATTTCAATCCACGAAATTCGATCCGGAAATTCAATCCGCCATATATTTAGAAATTTCTGTCGATCATAATGCAAATTGGAATCATTCCACAATTCTTTCGCAATATTCGTGTGGGTTTTTATGGCAATTCATAAAAAATAATGTCGAAAAAGTTTGCCGTAATTTGGAGTTGTCACAAAAAATAAAAAAAAATGAATGGGAAGTTCAAACCAAAAATGTGAATATCCTACATTATACGTATTAATTTTGTGAAGCTCCAGACATTTCTATGCAATATTTTAATTTTGTCAATACGGGCAACTTAAGATAAAAATGTGCAAAAAACTACTTTACATTTGGAATAACTCCAGAAAAACTGTGTTTTTAAGTATTTTTTCCGGTTTTTTGAGTTTTTTTTACTCTAAAGTAAATCTTTGGTTATTGGGCTGGTCGATATTTCAAACATCACCGCTACACACTATGGCAAGTTAAGTGTTAACCCCCCCCCCCCCCCCCCCTTACCAATGATTCTTACACTAGGCGCCCCTCCGCCTTTTCCCGAAATTGGGAAAACCCTTCCCTTGACGCAACTTCTGTGCACGGGCCTGCACTATGGTAATCACCAAATTATTAATTAAATTGCTAAGAGGAAAAGACTATAAATAGCATTAGTGAGCAACATTCTTGAAAATGATGTTACCCTCCACCTCCTTATAGCACGTGAATCGCTCACAATATGACTTCAACTAAATCCCCCCAATGAAAATCGTAATTAGTAGCTCCTTTTTCATCTCCATTTCCAAAATATCACGTTTCCTCTAATTAGACATGCACAGTTTCCAACGCCATGGCATCATCGAAGCGCGTAACCTTGGTAAGATCCCCCTCAACGTAGCAACAGGTCAATAAACACTAAACGACCACTCCAAGTCGCATGAAACGTAATCCCTCTTCAGAAAAAAAAAAGTTTTCCAAATTTCCCTCCATCCATATCGATCTCGATGTTGGGAGAGAAAAAGGACACTCAGAGAAGAGTTTCGTTCATCGCGGATTAGACCTCTCAGCTCTCAGATTCGATTCTAGATATCTAGTGGAATGAAGCAACAAATGGAAAGCTTCCATCCGAGCACGTGGTCTTTTCCCGCAAACATCCGCAATACGCAGAATCTCTCTCGAATTCGTTTTCGACTAAAAGCTTACCATGAAAGAGACGGAAACTGACAAGCTTTTGCTTGCCATAAAGCTTCATCAAATGTACTATAATGATGGCGAAATTGAAAGTACTCACCCATATCGTCGATGATGGGCGCCATCCGCAGGGTGATTCCGACTAGGAGTAGGCACATAATCAGCAGTAGGAAGGCGGTTGCTATAATCGTCCAACGGGCGCGCTGTGGAAGATCATCCGGATCTATAACCTGATGGAATAGAAGTAAGTAAACAAATAATTTTATAATACCTACAATCTTAGGTCGATTGAAAATAAGTTGTTGTTGTTTGTTTGCTTGTTACCAGGGATTTTAACCATTTTTTTAATTTTTTTGATTGCGTAGTTATTCGACTGGATGATTTCTCAATTTTAACTGGTTCTCACAGTCTAGGGGATCCAAACGGATAGTTTTTGGCCAAACACAAAGTGCCGAAACGTGAGGCATAACAAAACTATCCGTTTTGATCTTCTAGACTGCGAGAACCAGTTAAAATTGATTTATTTTTTTTATATTCCGCCAGGAATCTATCCATACCCGATATAAACCCTCACGGAACTTTCTTTAGATATTTATGGATTTTCAAGAATATTTATGCCTCCAAGAATCGGTTCACAGATTTCTACAGGAATCGCTTCATTGATAAGAAATCGCCTTTTTGTTCAACTTTTCTAAGAAACATATCGTGCACTGTCCTCATAATTCTTCTGTGAATTTGGGAAAATAATGTTCCGGAAATGCTATAGTCATTCAGTAAGAGATTCCTTCTGAATTTATTTTTAAAGCGTAAACTATTACCTCAGATTTACTCGTGCAGTTTAATCTAATTTGACCATACTGGGCAACTTGGCAATTTTTTAGGCTGGAAGTCTGCTTGCTAAAAAACATCGAAGGACTAGGTTTTTTGGAAAATTAAAAATATATGTCGTTATCTAAGATAGATCCACGATAAATATAACTCTCAGTGTATTTTTTCTTAAAGTCATCCGAATATACTCAAACAGCGTCGAAGAGTAATTTCAAATTAACAAACCGTTTTTGAGTTATATTTTTTTTTGAAGAAGAAAATTAAGTGTTTTTTAAACGCGAGGTTAGGAAAAATGGTAATGTGCTGATGCAAACGCAAAATCCAGCGCATGAACAAAATCTCATTCAAATTAAAAAAAAAACGAGTCTGAAATGAGGTCTTTTTTCGTGTTTTGGACTGAATACAGTAGTATTGGACATTTGAGAGAGGGCCAAGATGAAGTTTTCAGAGAGTCCAAAAAAAGGTATTCAAGGCCGGCTCCAGAGGCATGTTAACGTTATCCTCCATTTGGGACATTTGTGTCATAAGGGTGTTAGGGGCATTTCAGGGTGTTTTTTTTTCAGGAGATTTTAGGAACCCTTAAAGGACGTTCCGAGAAATTTCGCTGGCGTTTCAATGGGATTTAGGAGATCTCAGGAGCACTTCAATAGTATTACGGGGGTGAGAGTGATTCAGGAGAGACGGCCTCAGGAGCCTTTAAAGAGCATTAGAAAAGGTTTCAGGGGCGTTTCAATGCATTCCAGGAGGCATTCCCATAGGTTTCAGGGGCGTTTGATAGCATTTTGGGCGCGCTTCGCCGGCATTTTTTGATAACCATATTTTGCTCTTCTAATTTTTCGTTTTATTTTGCCTGTTCGTGTTTTATTCACAGTACAATTACAATGTACAATGCCACGCAGCGTGCTGAAAGACGAATAGCCTGTCAGCACGAGCCAGATGATTGGGAATAATGATTGGTCGCTCTCGAGTGAGTTCTCGGACTCTTTTAGCTCTCACAACGTGAAACTGAAAACGATCTTGGCGGTCATTCATTTCGGCTAAAATCGTAAATGAGATTGGTAATGTTAGAAACCCCTGATGAAGCACTGGTTCCAAGAGGTTTCTGGGGCATTTCCTTGCCAAGACCCCTTTCTAACAGAAACCTAGTTCTGGATCACGCCCCAGGTTTAAGGTTGCACAAATAACGGTTTATTGATTTTCTTCAAAATTGTAGCTAGAATAATAAAATATTCAACACAATTTTTCGGTAAAGCTCGGTAAAGCTTTAAATAAACAGATAAGACTTATGAATCAAAAATTTAATAAAAAAAAAAACTGAAAACCACTTAATGCTCCGTAAATGCCCTTGATATATATGTGAATCACCGTGAATACTCTGAAATCACGTCATATGCCCTGAAACATCTCTGAATATCCTCTAAAACCCCCTGGGACCTCCTGAAACGTCTCTGAAAATCATCATAATTTCCCCTGAGGCTCCCTTAAATATCTCTGAAATCCTCTAAAACGCTCTTGACTCCCCTAAGAGCACCTGAAACTCCCCAACGCAGGCCCCCTGAAACAACCCCGTGGAATCTCCTGAGACCCCTTGTAACCCCCATGAGACCTCCTGAAACGCCCCTGAGACTCCTGATGCCTCCTTTTATGCATTTTATTTTTGCATAAAAAGAGGGACAGCTATTCAGTACCGTATCGATGGCAACGGCACCCAGTTCGTGTTTATGGTGGAGATGAAAATGAGGTCTCAGGAAAAGAAGGGACAAACGGAAGAAGGGTGTCTTAGATGGTCTCCCATGGTTTGTAAGGGGTTTCGGAGGTTTCATAGGGCTGAAAGATACGTTTTATGCGGTTTCCAAGGCTTTCCTGAAAGCTGTGTGGTTGACATGGGGGGGGGGGGGGTTCAATTTGTGGTTTGAGGAGCGTTCCAAGGTATTTCAGGGGGTTTTAGAGTCCTTTCAGGGGCGTTCCAGTGGTGTCATCGAGTTACTTCAAGTTACTCAGTGAGTAGCCAGCTCTACAGATAAAAAAAGCATCTCCTAGTATGGTAACAAGTGTCTTTGAACAAGTTTCCAATCCTGTTTTTGTTTGTAAATAATTCTGCTTCGGATTTTTTTTTGCGCTCTCACATAAACTATAAACATGGAGGGATTTCAAATTTGGTTTGCCTCTATGTTTCGCACCTTTCTGGATATAAGAACTTGTCTTTGTCTCTTGTTTTCAATATTTTTGTGCCCTCTCAAAATGTTTTAGTAAAATCGCCTATCAGATTTAAGATCACAAAATTCATGTGAATTTTGAAAGCTTTTAGAGCCCCAGAGGAGATTGACAGTTTCTCATCATTAGAAAATTGTGTATTTTGAATTTTTGCATTCTCTTACCTATGCGCTCTCACAGTGCACAAAAATCTCTGTAATATTAGGACTTAACACAAAAATTCTTTCATAAATCCCGTCAACCAAATAAAATATTCCAAGGATTTCCTTAAAATTTCGTCCATGGATTTTTCAAAAAAAATCTCAAAGGATTTCTTCAAAATTTCCTTGAAGGATTCGTGCATAAAACCTTCCAGGAATTTCCTAACATATTATTTTAAAAATCTTTCTCTTTCGTAAACTTTCTTCAGAAATTTGTTCGGAAATTCCACACGCTATTAGGATAAAGCACAAGAATACCCCCCCCCCCTCAAGGGGCCGTCCACAAATCACGTAACGCTCTAGGGGGAGGGGGAGTATGGCCTAGAGTTACGGCTCATGCAAAAAAAAATCGGGTTTTCATACAAAAAAGCTTTACGGAGGGGGAATGGGGAGTCGAAAAATGACGATTCCATCATTTCGTAATAATGGACGCTGCCTAAAATCTTGCTTTAATGTTTGCCACTTCATACATAACAAAATAGAAATTGCATGAAGAGGGCGAATACTGCAGTGACAAAGGTTAGTTAAACATTCCTCAAATAAATAATTTAGACAATTTTCAATGGATTACTTCAGAAATTCTTACATGAACTTCAACAGAAGTGCTAAAGGAATTCTTCGAAAGATTCCTCCAAAAATTTCTGAACGGATTAATTAAAAAAAATGCATCCATGGATTTCTACACAGATTCCTCCTTCAATTCTATCACAAAGTCTTCCATGGAACCTCAAAAGAACTTCTCCGAACTTTCTCCGAAGTTACCTTGAGTTGAGAACTACCAAGAACTTCTTTATAAACTCTTCCGTGTATTCTTCCGAAATTGTTTCAAGAAACTTTGTCAGGTTAAGGTATCCAAAAACTCCTGGAAACCCCCAAGAGCAAAACCAGTTCAGTTAGTTCGCTCTTTTGAAGTGCTGAGTTTATTTATGCGTATTATTATGTATCTTTTTTATGTCCTGCCGCGGTAACAGATCTAGGAGAACGTGCGCAGGACGAAAGATTTCCAGCCCCTAACCTCCAAGAGATTGAAGAGGAGGTTAGCCGGTAGAAAACAACAAAGCCGCTGGAGCAGATCAGCTACTAAGCAAGTAACTAAAACGCGGTGGAGAAGCACTAGTGAGAACACTACACTGGGTCATTACCAAGATTTGGGAGGAGGAAGTATTACCGGAGGAGTGGATGGAAGGTATCGTGTGTCCCATCTACAAAAAGAGCGAAGAAGTGGGAACTATCGCGCGATCACACTATTGAGCGCTGCCTACAAGGTACTCTCTCAAATTTTATGCCGCCGTCTATCACCGATTGCAAGAGAGTTCGCGGGGCAATATCAGATTCATGGGTGAACGCGCTACAACGTTCGCCACATGTTCGCCATTGGCCAGGTGTTGCAGAAATGCCGCGAATACAACGTGCCCACACATCACTTGTTCATCGATTACAAATCGGCGTATGATACAATCGATCGAGAACAGCTATGGCAGATTATGCACGAATACGGATTCCCGGATAAACTGATACGATTAATCAAGGCGACGATGGATCGAGTGATGTGCGTAGTTCGAGTATCAGGGACACTCTCGAGTCCCTTCGAATCTCGCAGAGGGTTACGGCAAGGTGATGGTCTTTCGTGCTTGCTGTTCAACATTGCTTTAGAGGGTGTAATGAGGAGAGCAGGAATAAAGACGAGGGGAAGGATTTTCACGAAGTTCGTTCAGCTGCTTGGTTTCGCAAGATATTGATATTATAGCTCGAAAATTTGAGACGATAGCGGAAACGTACACCCGACTAAAGAATGAAGCCAGGCGAATCGGATTAGTCATTAATGAGTCGAAGACAAAGTAGAGTAATGCGGGGCAAAAGTTCGCACCTAACAGACTTTACAAAATAACTATTGAACGAAAAGAAAACAATATCGTTTTTCTTCGTTAAACGAGTCCCTATCATGTTGCCTTCAAAACGTAGTACTAGATTTTTTTCGCGTTCCTTTTGTAGTTTTAGTAATACCATTTTTAAAACAAGTACTCCAGTGCGAACTTTGCCCCATAGTGCCCTCACTTTTCACATTATGCGGGGCAAAAGTTCGCACCTTGTACAGGGTAGTTTATTTGATGTGATGTTCATTTATTTCATGTTAATTCATGTTCATCTTTTCACTCTAGCCATGAATTCTGTTAACAATGTCGCTTTCTGCAAGAAGCACTAGTAGTTTATTGTTTATTCGAGTGCTCCTCACGAACTACTATGGAATAACGATTCTCCGACATCAATAGGTTATGAGATTCTTCTTCTTCCTGTTACTACAAACTTATTCCAAAAGGTCCAAAAATTCTATCAAAACACCTAGAAACACATTTTTTCGCATAACTCTGCCAAACCATAACAACATCCCACCAATTTTTAATGACGAGTAGCTGACCTGATTATGTATCGAACCCATACAGATTTGTTTGGGTTCTTAACTCGTGCTCAGCGAAAGACCCACTGCGAACTTTTGCCCCGTGCGAACTTTTGCCCCGCATTATTCTACATGATGGCAGAAGGCTCCAGGAAGGAATCTCCGTGCCCGCCACCCTGAGTTTCTATCGACGGTGATGCAATCGAGGCGGTTGAAGAGTTCGTGTACTTGGGCTCACTGGTGACCGCCGACAACGACACCAGCAGAGAAATTCAGAGGCGCATTATGGCAGGAAATCGTGCTTACTTTGGACTCCGCAGAACTCTACGATCGAATAAAGTTCGCCGTAACACGAAGTTAACCATCTACAAAACGCTTATTAGACCAGTCGTCCTCTATGGGCACGAAACATGGACTCTACGTGCAGAGGATCAACAGGCCCTTGGAGTTTTCGAACGGAAGGTGTTGCGTACCATCTATGGCGGAGTGCAGATGGAAGACGGGACTTGGAGAAGGCGAATGAACCACGCGAGAACCAACCATCGTCAATACCGCGAAAATCGGGAGGCCACGGTGGATGGGTCACGTCATCAGGATGTCGGATAGCAACCCGACTAAAATGGTTCTCGAGAGTCATCCGACCGGTACAAGAAGATGTGGAGCGCAGCGAGCTGGGTGGGTCGACCAAGTGGAGGACGATCTGCGGATCCTACGCAGAGTTTTTTTTTTATCTGTATTAACGAGATTTTTAGCCCTGGGCTAGTTCATCTCGGGACCCACACTTTACTTCCCTTCCGAAGGAAGAACTCACATTTTTTTGTGTGAGTTTGTCGGGAGTGGGATTCGATCCCAGGTCCTCGGCGTGATAGTCAAGTGTTCTAACCATCCAACCAGATCCGCTCCACACCCCCTACGCAGAGTGAGGAACTGGAGACAAACAGCCATGGACCGAGTGGAATGGAGACGGCTACTATGTACAGCAGAGACCACCCCGGCCTTAACCTGATCGGTAAGGTAAGTATGTCCTGTTTAACATTTAAGCCCCATTCCATGGCGTAAAAATGGCTTCCAGTGTATTACTCTTTTAATAGATTTTCACGATTACTCACAACTTCAGACGATTCTCAAAACATACTCAAGAATTCTTACAAAATTTCCAAAAGAACTTTTTTTTTTAGGATTTCCAGAATTATTTAAGGGCTCATATTGCCAAATTTCAGAAATCTCCATGACTACTTTAGGCAAAGAGATCTTTCGTACCTGCATGTGTTTATCGTGTACTATGCTGAGAAGCAGACTTTGTCCTAGTTAGGACGTAACGCCAAGAAAAAAAAGTAGTTCTTCAGAGAATTCAAACATATAAATTGTCCATAGATTCATCTTAACTTTTCTAGGGTACACATTTTTACAAGTTCGCTCAATTCAGCAGCAAGTTTCTAAAATATTTCTTCCAAACTTGTGGGTATTCAAAGTAATTTACCAAATAATTAATCCTATGTACCAACAGCCTTAATAATTGTGAAAGTTCACAAGAACACCGAGAAGAAGGTCCAGTCTCAGCTGGGACGTTACGTCGGAAAGAAGAAGAAGAAGCTTTCATTATTATTCATTTGATCTCTTTTCACAGTACATATTCTAAGACAATTATCCCCTACCACATGCCGTAAAATCTTACCTCATTCAGTCACCATTTCAATTCTACTACCACATCATCATATGTCCCCTTCCCGAACAACAGGTCTTCCTTTTCTATTAGCTAGCTACATTATCCCTCCTTAACCTTGCGGCAAAAGTCTCATTTCGACACAATTGCCAGCTCCGGTTCCCCTCTCTGTTCAGTGTTCACCGAACCCTTCAACACTTCAACCGCGATCCAAAGCCTCAGTTTCTCGAGCTAATCCCCACAGAAGCTTCCCCCACATCGACGACAGTTGCTGTTACGGCTGCTGCCAAGAAGCAACAGATGGAAAGCAATAAAACCAAGTATTCACACAGTCCTCCTGCTGACCCGCAACGTGCTGCAGTGGTGGCGTGCCCTTCCGTCGAACGAACGCGATAAAAGTTGGCACAGTTTTAAAGTTATGCGGGTGAGATTTTTCAGTTTCTGGTTTCTCAGTCCCTTCGGGACTCTAATTTGCCTATCCCTTTTCTGGGGGTTCGGTATCGAAAGTGGAGATTATCTAACCGTGAAGTATCTTAATGTTCCATGAAATAGGGGTCAATTGAACTACTTATTTAAAAACTTTTGGCTTTTTTATTGTTTCTTTGATCCTAGTTTTTCATCAATTACTTTAAACTAGTTATCCGTAGGTCTTTCACTCAAGCTTTTCTGATGATCGTTTGAAACGTCTTCCACATTTAATGGGGGTTTTTAAAGTAATTTTAAGCTGAATTTTACTGATACAAGTGGCTACAAGCTCTGATTTTGTGAAATGAGGGGGTTAGAAGCAAAGGGGTGTAAGTGACAAAAACCCACTTTCGAGTAAATGAGGTTTAAAGTTTTTGACCAATTTTTCATCCCAAACAAAATGTATGGAGTTTCAAAATCAACCCAATTTTCTCTGATTTATTGTAATTTTTCCAATCATCGTAGAAACAATCTTAAAAAAATTCTTGAAAGCTTGAAATCTAAAGAATTTGATGTTATGCTCAGCTCAAAATCGGCAAAATGGTCACTTACACTCCTTTGATTCTGGGCCCCTCAAATGTGTTTTTTTAGGAAATTAATTAGAAAATCCAATGGCTTCTCTAGGAAAGGAAACTTTGTTAGTAGGATAGGGTACCGGGTGATATCAGAAGGCCGGCTTCAGCGGCAGGTTATCCTCCATTTAGGACATTTGTGCCACAAAGTGTACCGTGTGGATCATGTAGTCTTTTAATGTTGGTGATGCGATCACGCTCATTTTCGATGTAGTAAGTAGTAAATAGCATTGAAATAGGGGGATAAGATACATCGACATGTGGAGCAGTAAAATATGTGCAGATTTGAGTAACTGACAAAATCATTGAGATAGAGAGAAATATCAATTTGTAGAACTTTGAGATACGAAAAGTCGACTGCAAACTTTCAATAATACAATTGTTCGACATACTTCGCTTTCTACTTTCAACACTTAATCAAGGGATAATCTCCATAGGAAGCAATGAAAGTCGCAATGGAGAGAAGGTACGTAAAAACCACAAAAAAACAAGCCGTGTTCAAAAGTGCCCATTTGGAACGTAACTATCTTCCTTGATGGAGCTTTCACAGATAGCAGAGGGAAGACATCCGGCGTTGTAAATGTGTCATGAAACGAACAAACCCATCGTAAAATACAAGGGCAAGGAAGATGGGGCGTTGACTTACCTTAACACTTTGATCATCTAAATCATGAACTAGGATTTTCCGCTTCTTGTGTCTTTTCTTCTTACAGTGTCGATGATGGTGATGATGTCTACGGTAGGGAAGAGAATAAAAAAGCACATCAGCACCAGTAAATGAAGTGGGAGGAAGTTAATTGATTTAGCTTGTTTTTTTTTCGTTCGTTGTCTTTCGGTTTCTTCTGGTTGTTAAGGAAGGATTATGTTCGGTGTAGTCGTTGGCACGTGGAAGCAAAAAGCTTCCGATGGGAAGCGCTTCTCGTAACAGTGATGGTTGAAACATTTTGGATGTTTGTGAATAAATTTCTCCTTTGTACTGTTACTCTCTACGCTTCCACTGATCTTAACAAACGTACTGTACACCATAATTAACCCTCTAATACCCAAATTTTTGATTTTGATCTAAATATCATTTTTCGTCATCTAAAATCGATTTAAACATGTTTTGGAAGATGATTCTTTTTAATTCTCGATTTCGTGAATTTCAGTTTTTGAGTTTTCTAATTTTTATTTTTGAACATCCCCAAAGTTTTATATTTTTTCTGGAAGCCTATTTGGGGTACGGATTTTTTGAGATGAAAACATTTTGAGATATTATTATTGTTGTTGAAATATTTTTATTTTTATTTTTTTTCATAGAAAATTTTATTTTCCGTGTAATTTTAGGGAAAATATTTTTAGAGTGTATTCGATTCCCTTAAACTATAAAACTAGGATAGAGGGATTTGGGAAAAAATTAAAATATGTTAAATGCAGTGATTAAATGCAAAATAAACAATGACTTCTAGAAGGTGACTAAAACATCAATTTTTCAATGGTTTTTAAAAATGTAAATACGCTTTAAAATACACCAAAAACCATTTTGAGATATACAAAACAGTCCTGAATATCAGCCAAAACTATAAAAATTTTGATTTTCCACGTAACAAATATTACAAAAATGCTCAAACTATACCCCGTCTAAAGGCGGTATTGGGTATTAGAGGGTTAACTTGAGCATCCACACACTTTCAACCATCACTTCTAAAAGGACCGTTTGGCATTCATCCTTTTCCACTAGACTTACAAGTGCCGCCATCATCAGCCTGGACTTACCTATGCTTATGTCTTCTCCTATGTTCAGGCACTATCGAATCGAGCTCCCCATGCCGATCGGGTTCGAGCTGCAGCGAGACGTCGTACATAAAGTCCTCGTCGTATGGGAATTGGCTGGAAGTGATTGGGAGCAAAAAAAGCAGAATAAAGTGGGTGAAATCTCCACACGAGGATAATCGCAATGTATCAAGGTAGGAAATTCTCAAATAGTCCCGGAAGAAATCCTCGGAGGTACCCCTGAGGTAAATCGGAGGTAAATCCCTGATGGAATTCTTGAACGAGCCCTAGGTGGAAATAGGGTTTCAGAGGTAGGTGGGCAGGGTTCACACAGGGTTCACTTATACCCTCATATGTACAGTACTCCCTTCAATATAGAGGACCTTGACTCTGAGAACCTGAGCCTCCCTTTTGCCTCCAGAGACTCACATCTCCAGAGACCTCGGGTGCCCCTTAAGGTTTCAACCTTTCAAATACTTCTTTTTCTTTCTCGGCCCCTTTCAACAATCCACTCTTAACTTCCTTAGGCGCTCAGTTGCCAATTTATTTCCTCCTCCTTTTTTAATCACCGTCAGATCATAGACTAATTTCAAGACCTCGATGTACCAAAGAAAACGATCAAATTTTCGGTGACCAGTCCGGTACCCAATAATTATTCATAACCGTGTATTTTTTTCCGTGTAAATTGCCTTTTGTGTAAATTTTATTTAGCGTGTTACACTGATCTGACAGCTCTGACAGTAAGGGACTAAACATAAATTACGTAAAGTGAGTACCGAGGATTGTTCACAATCTGCGAACTTGACGGCGGAAAAAAATCGTGACCATGACGCCGCTGGTCAGACCTTCTTTGTTTATCACTCCCGTCGCTCCTATCTACTCCCCTTGATCCCCTTTGAGACCTCTTTTTTCCAGTCTTCATACCCTTATGAAACTCGCAAATTGGTATAAGAAGGCTGGTTCGAAAGGCACGTTATCCTTTAATTTGGTCATTTGTGCCATCGCCCCAAATATAGCTTTCATCAACTATCTGTGCTGTGTAGCTGCCGGCATAGAATAGCACTACGAACCACCTGTTCTGGGGGTAAAAGTCCACCAAACAGGAAACCCCAATCCAAGGTGTTAGTCTACCTTGTAGAAAAATTTTCCATACTCGAAAAGGGGTTATGATTATTGTTATTGTTGTGGAGCGGACCTGAGGTGTGATGGTTAGAACACTTGACTATCACGCCGAGGACCTGGGATCGAATCCCACTCCCGACAAACTTACAAAATGTGGGTTCTTCCTTCGGAAGGGAAGTAAAGCGTGGGTCCCGAGATGAACTAGCCTAGGGCTAAAAATCTCGTTAATACAGATAAAAAAAATGATTTTTTTTTTTCAACAAAAAACTATGACAGCTCACGATGCACAGAAGCTTCTTCAATAGCACGTAAAGTTCAGGAGGAGACATCATTCACAAGTAGAAAGCGATCAATTCAAAGTAATATTTAAGTAGTTATAGTGTTACTAGGTTTAGGCGCATTCAATTTTACCGTGAATATTAAGGTTGCAGAAACATAAAATTGATGCGCTTCGAAAATGGTGAATATTTTCATCTTGAAATGGAATTAATCAATTTAGTTAAACTATTTTGAATTACAAGAAAACTCAGCTGAGAGAGTTTATTTATATGAGCATGCTGTAGAAATGACGACTATCAATTCATAGCTAATTTGAGCAAAATTAACTATTTTATTCAATATGGCAACGATTATAATTAGCGAAAGTAAAACGAAAGCAAGTTTACTTTAATGATGTTCGCAATAAAACTAGCGGTTTTATAGTTTCTGCTTTTCACCAACAGAATCTGTCGTTACTAATCGATAGGATTGTCATCTATTGAGAGTTTAAACAGTTTTATTGTGGTAATAATGAATGCCAGAAGGATTACGTACCGGAGAGTTTTGTTTACTCTTAAAATCTACTTTATCGAAGTATTGCAATAAAATCCTAATAAAATTCAAACAAAACCAATCATCAATGAAATTGTTACTTCGGTAATGCGCTTTTTAGGCACTGTTTCAATTTATAAACAAGTTTATTTGGATCACTCCCAACTTACTTTATGAAAATAGGTTGTATCTTCTCAAACAAAACTGCTTTCAGGTAAAAGTTACTTGAAGATTTTTCTTTGGGGGAATCATCCTAAGAATTTCTCTAGGATTTCTCCTAACAATCTCTTGATGGATATGATAACAGAGAATTTATGCAGCAGGAACACCATTACAAAAAAATACTTTAAGAGTGTCGCCAGAAATATTTCTACACTAATAACACAGTGAGCATTTCTCCCAGACTAGTCTCATACTGAAAAGTTTGGCAGAAACACCACCAGGCATTGAATGCAACTTTTTTTTAACGTGTTGTGTTGACTGGTGTCCGGCCATTTGACCAAATGCCGTTTGGCTAAATGTTATTTGTCCAAACGCCATTTGGCCGAATGTCATCTGACTGAATGGGTCGTTTGGCAAAATACCATTTGGCCGAATACCGATGGGCCGAATCATGATCAAGGGAATTAAGAAGTTTTTGATATTCTAACTGCCAATATGATCATCAGAAATATTTCCTTCACACTCAGTTGAGCTCGGCTAATTTCCATTCTTTTGCCGAGATTCGCACAGCTAAGCGCTCGGCAATCGCAATTTAACTGAGATATCTGCAAAAAGTCAAGTTTTTTCCTAGCAGCACCCATGGGTACCGCTATAATCAAATAATAAACGTCAAGCGCTTAGCCGAGATTTCAGCAGATGAACTATAATCGAGATTCGCACAGCCGATCTCGGCATTCTTTTTTAAGGACAGACTTGTTAGAATCCCAAAATGGCCGCCACAATGGCCGACTTTGGTACCTACTCACGATTTCGAGAGCACCAATCTCTTCATAAACAAAACCAGCGCACCTGATCTTCTTATTTTAGGCTTATTACTAGTGAGTAAGAACAGAATAATGAAATGCACTGTTGTGTGAATCTCGCTTCTTGAGATTTGTGCGTTTGAAATTCTGATGCACTGTTGAAGCGGGATTTCAAGACGTCTGTCCTTAAGTGTGTTCTTTTAATCATAGGCTATTCTTTTTAATTTTGATATTCAGGGATTGATCGCCGTTGAAGCTGCCCATATTTTATCAAAGATTTTTTCTTCTTTGAATCATAGACTTTTCTTTCGAGTTATATTGAGGCGGAGAACAGTGGCATAATAAGTTAAGGTCCAAATAACCATCATTCAGTCATCAACAATCATCAATTATCCAAAAGCAGTTTTCTTGCTAGAAATCCAAAAAGCATCATTGAAAATGATTTCCCTGTTATCCAGAAGGTGAGTAGAGTGCAATGATAAATTTACATTAAAATTGGTTGTGATATCAGCGGAAAAACTGCTTTTGATTTTCTGGCAAAGGATGATGGTTTGTTTCATCCAGTCATCGGCCAAACGGTATGCGGCCAAATGACCCGGAACGGTATTGACTGGGTGTAAACTCCTCTTCGGGGTTGCCCCAAACGAGTTAACGGTGAAATAGAACAGAAAGACTAGCAATTTCCATCCCTTTCCTGATGTGATGTGACTGACCATCCGATATCTACATACCTACATAATATACAAACACAAGAATCAACTACAGCAAGTCGGTACTTACATCGGTTGGTTTGGTGGTCGACTGAGGATACAGTGTTGTAGGCCGCTTCCTCCGCCACTAGGTCCGCCACCGCCACCAGTGCTAGTGGAAGGAAACACAATTACCGGGTCCGAGCAGCGCTTCAAGTATTCTAGAACAGGAGGATGAGAGACAAAGTTACTTTGAGAAAATCGACGCTCTTGACACCGAGGATAGCAGAAGAAGACGATGATGTGTGTTGTTGATGACGCATATGTGCTACTATATAGATATACAGAGGAGGGGGTGGCACTCGATGCGATGTTGTTTGGAAAGTATAGGACACAGAACAACAAAATTGAATGATGTGCAGAAACAACTTGGCGCTGACAGCTGCCGCCACACGTTTTCGGTTTCCGTTTTATGGGGGCTATAATTGCGAATCATTGTTTGTTTGGTTCGAGTGAGTCGTTGCATTTATCTGGATTGCGTTTCCCTGCTAAAATACGTCCGGAAGCGATGCCCCACTTTTGATGTGCCGCTGGGAACTGTGCGTTGTTTCACGAATAGGCGTACTGCAAAACCTGTGCTTACGAAGGAAACTAGAGAAGAAGAAACAAATGTTGTGCATTTAACTTGTATAAGTGTGTAAATGTTGCAAATCTCAGTGCTGCTGTATTGCAGTTTACTTAGGTGGTGATTTGAAGACTCAAATAAATTAATTTACAGAATGGTTACAGTGATAGTTTCTAAGATGTGTTTGATTTTTCTATGTGTTGTCTGATTCCTTTTCCAGTTCATGGTTATAATTTCTGGATAGTTAATTCGGTTCTGATGATTATTACTTGTTTCCAAACTTCATCGAAATCAACATCTTCGACAGTCATCTGTTACTACCGAGGCTCGGTTAAGCCTGGGTATGCTGCGCAATTTAGATCCCATTGTGATCCACTAGCCTCCTGCCCAGCAACTCCTATCCCTACCTCCTCGTGGTATCGGCCGCAAACTACAAGCAACCTTAGGGAAGATCGGGTAACCAACCCTAGTAGGAACTTTGGTCGTAGGCTGACAGGGAAGGGGGATGTGCTTCGGCAAACCTGAGCGTCTGTTCTCCAGGATGAGCGGCTCACAACAGCGTCTGATCCCCATGTTAGGGGCGGCTGATCAACGTCCGAGTGCCAGGGAAGGACTCTAAGCTCAACTTTGCAGTGTGGTCCTCCGGAAAGTAGGGGGTTAGTGTAACGGAAAATCAGCAACAGAATAATACGAACCGAGAGCAACGGCAACGACCCCAGCGAACAAAAAGGACTTGCGATTGGAAACTCGGTACGTGGAACTGCCGATCTCTCTACTTCATTTGGAGCACTCGCATACTCGCCGATCTACTGAAGGACCGCGGGTTCGGCATCGTAGCGCTGCAGGAGGTGTGTTCGACAGGATCCACGGTGCGAACGTTTAGAGGTAATCATACCATCTACCAGAGCTGCGGCAACACACGAGAGCTGGGAACAGCTTTCATCGTGATGGGTGACATGCAGAGGCGCGTGATCGGTTGGTGGCTGGTCGACGAAAGAACGTGCAGGTTGAGGATCAAGGGCCGATTCTTCAACTTCAGCATAATAAACGTGCACAGCCCACACTCCGGAAGCACTGATGATGACAAGGACGCACTTTACGCGCAGCTCGAACGCGAGTACGATCGCTGCCTAAGCCACGACGTCAAGATCATCATAGGAGATTTAAACGCTCAGGTAGGCCAGGAGAAGGAATTCAGACCGACGATTGGTAAGTTCAGCGCCCACCAGCAGACGAACGAAAACGGCCTACGACTCATTGATTTCGCCTCCTCCCAAAATATGGCCATACGTAGCACCTTTTTCCAACACAGCCTCCCTTATCGTTACACCTGGAGATCACCACAGCAGACGGAGTCTCAAATCGACCACGTTCTGATTGACGGACGGCACTTCTCCGACATTATCGACGTCAGAAACTATCGTGGCATCTACATCGACTCCGACCATCTGGTAATGGTCAAACTGCGCCCAAAACTCTCCGTCATCAACAATGTACGGTACCGGCGACTGCCACGGTACAACCTAGAGCGACTGAAACAACCGGATGTCGCCTCAGCAATGCGCAGAATCTCGAGGCCGCGTTGACGGACGAGGGCGAGCTCGATGAGATCCCTCTAGAGGACTGCTGGAGTACATTGAAAGCAGCCATCAACGACGCAGCCGAGAGCACCATCGGGTACGTGGAACGGAATCGACGGAACGAATGGTTCGACGAAGAGTGCAGAACGGTTTTGGAGGAGAAGAACGCAGCGAAGGCGGTAATGCTGCAGCAAGGGATCCGACAGAACGTGGAACGTTACAAACAGAAGTGGAAACAGCAGACCCGCCTCTTTCGGGAGAAAAAGCGCCGCCTGGGAGAAGCGGAGTGCGAAGAAATGGAACTGCTGTGCCGTTCCCAAGAAAAACGGAAGTTCTATCAGAAGCTCAACGCATCTTACAACGGCTTCGTGCCGCGAGCCGAAATATGCAGGGATAAAGACGGAGGCCTCTTGACGGACGGACGTGAGGTGATCGGAAGGTGGAAGCAGCACATCGATCAGCGCCTGAATGGCGTGGAGAACGTAGGCACGGGAGACCACAGCGGAACCACAGCGGACAAGGTGGGCTGATTAGGTCGAGAAATTAAACGAGTGTAGGGCGTTTCTAAAGTTGTAGAAGAGCAGCATCGAACCAAAGTATGTGATTCATGAGTCAGTTGTGTGTTCAATATATGAAATAAAAATAGTTCAATGCAAAAATACTGTTCAATAGTGCATAGATTCAGTTTCGTACCAGTTCTTGAAATTCATAAGCTTGTTCCTGTGATCACAAACTCTACACATTTACCCAGAAGAAAGTGTTAATCCCCATCCCCGCAGCCCAGAGTTGCATACTTACTGTATTTCCGCTTGTTGAGCTTCTCCTCGTCGCTCTCGTTCAACTCCCCAGCAGCCATCAACGGATCATCTCCGTAATCGTCGTAACCGATCATCCCAAAGCCTCCGCTGTGCTGCACCGCTGCCGCCGATGACATTGCTCGATGTGCTCCGAACGTTTCCCGTCGACTATGCCTCGACGAATGCCGCACTTCGTCCGGCTGTCGCTGCTGCTGCTGTTGCTGTTGGTAGTGCATCTCCACGTCGCAGCTGGATTGCCTTAGGAACCCGTGCCGCTGCTTCCGACTGCCCAGCTCGTTGCTGGTAATGATTGTCGTCGTCATCTTCGTCGATGGATTGCTAAATTCCTGCGAGTGTGGTTGTTGCGTTTGAGCTTGTGCGGCCGTCGAACGACCGCCGCCGCCAGCAGCGGACAGTCGATGCAGCTTGATCATATCACTAACCGGCGACGCGGACTGACGCATCGATATCACAGGCGGCAGATTGGGGGACGTGAGTTGGTTAAAGCTTTCGATGAGCCCCGGCGTTGGAGGAGGCGAGGGATCTGCACTGTAAAGTAGTTTGGCGGTCGTTGTCATCGCGGTCGTCGTCGACGTCGGGATCAATTTGTTCTTCCTACTAGCGCTAGTACTACTACTGCTATCGCCTACTACTGCTAACGGTGACTTCTTGTGGCTACTGCTTCGTTTGCTGTCGCCCAGAGTCGGTTGCTTATCCTTCGGTATCACAATAGAGTTACAGTTGCTAAGATTGCTAGTGGCGCTGACGTTGTCGTCAGCGTTTTCTCGGCTGAGATCGATCACGAATGAGGTGTCTTCGATGTCTTTCTTCGATTTCGTCGCCACCGGGTTGGGCGATGTCGTTTGGTATGTGGCGGTACTGAAGGTGAGATGGCGAGCTTCGGTCGATTTCTGGCGGGGAAGGATTGGGCTGTTTTGGGCACTGATGGATTTCGCCTCCAGGACCCGCAACCGATGGGAAGCCATACCAAGGAGCGACGGCTGTCGGGATGTGCCTGGGCGATATCTACTAACATTCTTAATTATGGGAACCGGTTCGGAGGCTATGCTCCGTTTCATATCGGAAATTTCACTAACATCCAACTCGATGGACACGTTCGTTGCGCTGTCCTCGATGTCATACTGGGTACTAAGCGGATCGGAATGTGGTTCTATTTCTATGGATACACTTACTGGATCTAACGTATTGCATCTTTCTCGAATGCGGATATCATTCGATTTGATTGATTTCCTGTCGTACTCTAAAGATTGTGCTATCGCTTCACTTTTCGACGGCAGATCGTCCGTCTCTCCGAACGCCTCCCCTCCACTGTCCTCCTCATTGCCCAACTCCAGATTCACCGCTGTCACACTGTGTTCCGGTCTGGTGGCTCGCCTATCACCACCCACTTCCGATTCCGACTTTGATGGATAGTCATCTCCGGTGTCGACAGCAACCACATTGCCATCGGCATCGACCAACGACGACAAATCGCCAATCTCAACAATAACTTCGTCAACGCCATCGCTTGTGGTCGAGTTCTCCACCAGCGGCAGCCCGCCAATTGCCCCAACATTACCACCTCCCTCGTCACCACCACCCCCTTCACTATCCTTCTCGCCATCCTTCACTGTTCCATTTTTCTTCTTCCCACTGTCACTACCACCACCCCACTTGCCAACCTTTTTGCAGGACTTCCTGCCAAACAAAATCCGTCTGATAACTCTCGATTTCTTGTTACGCTTTTTCAGCTCGCATTCACGCTTGATTGCCAGTATCTTGTTCTCGACCAGCGTCGAAAAGACCGCCTCAAACCGTATCGCTCGGCTCAAATCTTCGTACGTGTCGGTGCATACCGCCTTGTCAACCTTCATCTTTTGTGCCCAACCTTGAACCGGGAACGGCGGCAGGAAGGGAACCAGCAGCGTTGGCGCATCTGTTCCCTCTCACCTGCTAGCGCCGCCCTTTCCTGATGCTGCCCAGCCGAAGTCTGTTGGTTACGGCGGGTTCTACGACACTGACTTTGGCACGTGATGGCGCCACGCTTCTTTCTGGCCTGGCATGTCTCTCGAACAGAAAGACCCCCTATAATTGCAGCTCACTTTTCCGTCTTGCACGTCCCATTTTCTTAGAGTGATGTGAAAAATGTGGAAAATAAAACTTTTCTCAATTCCAAGCAGTTTTTCGTTTTTATCGGTCGACGACGACGAAAACATCGATACCGGTGCACAACTCCGGCTGGACAATAACACTAAATGACGTTTGATTGGTAAACAGCGCCTTCCGTTTGGGACGACATCATTCCATGATTAGATCTGAAACGGGAGAAAATCAGAAAAGGAAAAGTGGAATTAATTTTCATTCATGGCACTGGCGTTTCAAGGAGTATTGAAGGTGATTGATTTAGAAGTTTTGCCATATTAGCACAGACATTCTTGCAGATGTGACTAAAAACGAAGTCGCTCTATACCGACTGCACTATATTTCGCTGCATTTTGCAGAAGACTAACAAGATTAATGATATTTAAAATCAATTAACCGGTTAATAAGGTGAACGATGGAGAGCGTTTAAATTGAGCCTTCTGGTTTATTTTATTTCTAATTATGAAAGCAAATAAGGCTAGAAATGCCTAAAAGAAATAAAAATAATAATCGAGAAGCATTTTCGGAGATTTAAACGGAATTTCTTGAGGTATTCATAGACAAGAAAGAATCCTTCGAGAAACCTATGGTTATTTCCAAGAGGAATCACAAAAGAACGTCTCGGTTTCTGCTGACATTTCTAGAAAATTCCATCAGATAATTCCTGGAGAAATTACAGGATGAAATCCTACCCTTTCTGTAGAAACCTCTAGATGAGCTTCAGACTAAATCCTTTTAATGGTTTTTGAAGCAGTCCCAAATGCAATCTCCAAAAAAATCCCTCAAGGTATTCCTGGATAAATCACTGGAGTGATTTCTAGAAGAATCATTGGAAGTATTTCCGTTGAAATCTCTGTTGAAATTCTTTTTAGAATTTCGGATGAAATTATTCGAGAAATCCACGGAGGAATTCCTGAACAAAGTTTTGATTGAATATGTAAGGTAACGCCCGGAAGTATCCCAGCAGCAATGGCTTGAGAAATTATGGCATAAATTCCAAGAGAATTCCAGAATTTCTGGAAGAATCTCTGTAGGTAGTCCAGAAGAAATCTAAGAGAAATTCCTGAAGCAAAACAAAGAGATATTGCTGTAAAAATAACAAGAGAAATCTCAAGGGGAACCACCGGATAATCATGAAGAATTAATGAGAAATCCACAGGTGAATTCCTGCATAAATTGTTTGGGTAAATTTTGGAGAAATAACTAAAGGCATGCATTGGTTTTAAGAAATCCCTAGAACTCCGGAGAAATTCGTGGATGAATCCCCGGTAGAATTTCTGGAAGAACCCTACCATAAATTCCCAAGGAATTATAAGAGAAGTTGTTTTAATCTCTGGGTACAACCCTAGATGAGTTCCTATAGAAATCAATGAAAAAAGTGCTTCAGCAAACATTTCTGGAGGATCCCATCGAAAACTTCTAGAAGTATCACAGGAGGAATGGCTGGGAAAATAATAGAAAATCATTCGGGAGAAATTCTTGGAGGAATACCAGCGGAAATTCCTAGAAGAATCCTTGCAGAAACTCCTGAAGGAATCTTAAGAAGAATTTCTGAAAGAATCCCCATGAAAAAATCCTGGATAAATCTACGAAGTGAATCTGGAGAAATGATTGGAGAAACCCCTATAAAATAGACGTGTGCGCCGCCACGTCGCGCCGCCTTCGTCGACGATTTTGCGACGCCGCCGCCGCCAGTTAAATTGACCCGGCGCGCCGCTGTTAATATTTTTCCATGCCGCTAGTTTATATTTTTTTTCTGGTGAATATAAGGCATAATTTTCTGAAGTTCTTCTTGTGAATTTTTTGTAACATTTTTTGTGGCTGCATTTAATGTTTTCTTACAGCAATTATTTAAAGATTTAAGTACTAATCATGTCTCCTTTGTAAACCATAACGGATTATCAACAAAATTCTTTGCGGTATACTCATTTTTTTTTTAAATCTCATTAGGCCCATAAACACATTCTCTCACATATTCTTTGCATATCTCTTGGAAGATTTTCAAGGCTCCTCCTTTCTCTCCTCTTCTTGGCGTGACATCCTCACTGGGACAAAGCCTGCTTCTCAGCTTAGTGTTCTATGAGCACTTCCACAGTTTTCAACTGAGAGCTTCCTCTGCCAATGACCATTTTACATGTGTATATCGTGTGGCAGGCACGAAGATACTCTATGCCCAAGGAAGTCAAGGAAATTTCCTTTACGAAAAGATCCTGGACCGACCGGGAATCGAACCCGTCACCCTCAGCATGGTCATGCTGAATACCCGTGCGTTTACCGCCTCGGCTATATGGGCCCTTTTCAAGGCATTTTACGAATGACACGATTATAGGCATATATTCCATGAAATCTTCAGAAATCCTTATGGAGGATTCTATAGAAAAATCTCCATTGATTATTTCAGTAATTTTTCAGGGGATTCCTTCAGAAAATCATACATGGATTCCAGGCATTCTAACAGCGTTTTATTTTTAGAAAAGTCCAGAATTCTTTCAGAAATTTCTCTAAGGACTCTTAAAAAAAACCCGAATGTTCCTTCAGAAATATTTTTTAAAGGATCCCTTACTTCCTCCATAAATTTTCCAGAGACTTTCTATGAAGATCCTCCTGAAATGGCTCCATTGATTTATTAGAAATTTCATAAATTAGGCCATGCAAAAAGTGTTAATTTTCAACCCCCCTCCCCCCTATGGAACACTTTGAGTATTAGTATCTTCTCTAAAATTATCACACTTTTCGGAATCCCTCCCTCCTCAAAGCGTGGCGTAGCTTATGGACGTACCCCCTTCTCCCGAAAACTCTCCAGAAGTTCTTCCTTGTTTTTGTTTAGTGATTCCAGTAGATATTCTTTCAGTGATTTCTGCAAAATTCATATAGATTCCTTCATAAGTTCTTCCGGGTGTTCGTCCATGTATTTCACCAGAAATTCTTCGAAGCATACTATTAGGAATTTTTACTCGGATTCTTTAAGAAATTTAGACATATCTTGTTACAGAAGATTCATAGAGGAGTTATCGAATTTCTCCAGACATTCTCTCAGGGGTTCCTTTAAAAATATTTTCTTGAATTCCTCTGGGAAATCTTTCCTCCGTGAATTTTGATAAGAGGTTTTTTTTGGAATTTTTCCATGAATTCTTGTGGGAATTCCACCAAGGATTTCTAAGGGAGAGTTTCCAGAAATTTATGTAGCAACTTTTTATGGAATTCTTTTTCCATGATTTTTTTTTATTTTCAGAATTTTCAGCGATTCCTTTGCAAATTCGTCAGGGGTCATCGAAGAAATGCCTAGAAGGTTTCCTTTTGGAATTCCTGCTGTGTTTTTTTTTTCAGAAATATTTCCTGGGATGGCTTTAGAGATTCTTCCGGAAATTCTTTGACGTATTCCTCCACAGGTCTTTACAGAAGCATTTTATGAAATTACATTAAACATGGTGTAGTTATTCTTCGAGGGTTACCTGAAGGAAGGAAGAGATGTTAAATAAAACATAAAAAATCCGTGCAGAAACTGTTGAAGGTACTAGAGGAATTCTTGAATAAATCTCCTAATGTTTTTTGAAGCATGATTTCGAACTAATCTTGGAAGATCTCCTGGCGATATTTCTGGTTTCTTGAGAAAAAAATCTTGCACAATGTCTAATTGGTATAACGAGGAACTCTTGAAGTATTCTTAAAGAAATCGCCAAAAAATATGCTAAAAATACGGAAAACTCGAGAATGCGGTGCAGAAATTCCGAGAAGAATTTCTTGAGATATTCCTGGCGAAATAAATCCTAAAGTGATTTCTAAAGAAACTTCTAGAAAGAATCTCCGAAGGGATTTTTAGGGTTACCAGAAAAAAAAACCTGAAAGAATTTCATAATTTCATAGTTTCTATAAATCTCTAGAGAAGTTTACGATCCCACCCGTGGGGGAATATCTGAGGATCTTCTAGGAAGCCCTTTGGAGGAACTTCCACTAGAATCTATTAATAATTTTCTGGAGAAATTTTTGAAGAATCCCTGAAAGAATCCCTGGAACAACTCCTGAAAACTTCAACAAAAAAAAAATCACATTTAACTATGACAACACTTGTTCTAAAAGTAGTTTTAGAAAAAAATCTTTTCCTTAGAAGACACGTGCGACGTTGCGAATTTCCATCTAGAGGAATTCTTTATAAATTTTCAATACCTATATCGTTAAAGAAATTTCAGAATAAATATTTAGCTGATTTTCTGGAGAAATCCCAAGACAAATTTCTGAAAAAAAGAAGAATTTGTGAAGAAATTTAGAAACATTTTTCATGCAATTCACGCATTTTAGTGGAATCCCTGAGAATCCTTGCAGAAATTTCTGAAAAGAAATTCCTAGAAGAGTGCCCGAAGAAATTCTTGGAGTTATTTATGAAGCAATCTTTGCAAAATTGTTTAAATCCATTCTTTAGAAAATTCTGGAAAATATATTCTGAAAGAATTCATAAAGAAAATTTCCAAAGATATAGGAAGATGGATTCAAGGAATTTAAAGAAATGAGTTTTAGTAAAGGATATCCTTAGAAGACACGTGCGACGTTGTGAATTTATGAGTTTCCTGGTAAACTTTCTCAAGAATTCTCTCTAAAATATATAACATAATTCTTATGAGGATAGCTTATATTGAAACATCTGATTTACATACGTTTAAATCTTTCACACAAAATAGGTGAACGTTGTGTTTATGGTACAGGAAACAAATTATTCTGTATTGACGTATTTGAATGACTAGAAGTAGTACATCACTGAAAAAAAAACAATAATAAGGTCACGCCGATTACGCCGCCGCCACCGCTGAACAGGACGTACGGCGCGGCGCTGGCGGCACCGCCACCGCTGCCTCAAATTACTATAAACACCGCCGTCGGTGAAAACTGATTCGACGCACACGTCTACTACAGAAACCTTTGGATACATCCCTAGAGAAGTTCCTGTAAGAATTTTGAGAAAAAGTCCAGCAGTAATACCGGCTAGAGTATCTGGATGAACTCCAGCAGGAGCTCCTGAAGGAATAGAAATTCTTAAAAGAATTTCAGAAGGATTTGAAGCGCGATCTTGATATCACCACATAATTATGTATCAAAAATTTTGGTCGTTGATAGGAGTTCACGACTTTCGTTTTATTTTGTAAACTAGTGTTTTAAGCATTCTCGCTTCCGTTGGTGGAAATTTATGTCAAACGGAAAATTATCCAACCTTTAGTTGAAGACGGTGTGGTGTCAAAAAAAACGTTTTCTTCCCTTCCAACTTTCATAGCACAGTGCCAATCTATCATGAAACGCCTACAAGTTATGCAGCCAAGCGAACTGTGCCACATCATCTTCACAGTAATCTTCACACAATCTACAACTTTACGCCTGGCATCCATGTACCAATGCACCAACCCTCTACCAAAAATAACCACTTCCAAAAAGCAATCTGACATCCGCATGACCTTGTGCAGACAGAGATGCATCAACGGTATGAATAGGGTAAGCGATTAATTATCACTTCCCACACTTTCCTCACAACATTCACTCACTATAAATACATGTAAGTCCCAAGCACCTTTCTCATTCGTCCTTGTCTGAGTAGCTGATCTCAAACTTCGATTCATTGAGCTTAGCCAGAGTTCATTACGCTCCAATAATGCGCAGTTCGCCGAGCACACTTTGCACAGACAAAGGGGTGATACGCGGGGGGAGAAATCCAAATAAACTTTGGCTACGCTGCTGTAACTCTGCAAAGTGACGTAAGCACCATTTCTATGATAATCTTTTTTTTTTAAATAATAACACTTTGGGTTTCTTTGCTATATTAGGATGAAAGATCTAGTGGTAATCAAGCATCTATGGAAGAAAACATAGCGAACGATCAAGCACAGACAAACAGACGTAACACTTGCGAAATTTCCATTGACCACGCTTTTAACGATTATTTTAAATTTTCATAGTTGTGGTTTTCACAACCAGAGGCGCGCGCATCGTTTTCCTATGCGTTTAACGCAGACATGCCAGATTATTTTATCAAAAAATCTGTATCTATACAGAATTTTCTGTATCTTCGTATTTGAGGGTATAGCAGACACCGAGAGTCCTATATTTCAATAGAAACTAACAAAAATGTACTACTTTTTACGATTTGTACTATTTACTGGTATTTGTTTTTCTAAAACATGGGTAAAAATGTAAAAATTTTCATGAATTCTTTAAAATTGAAGCAGCAATTTTCATTAAAATGACTGAAAATGACTTAAAATGTAATGCTTTCTGGAGAAATCTGTATCACATTTTAAAAATCTGTATTTTTCTGTACTCTGTATCTTGTCTGTATAGACGGTCAAAAATCTGTACAATACAGAGAAATCTGTATATCTGACATCTCTGGTTTGACGTATCACACTAGCGCCTTCTGTTGACGATATTGCACAACACAGTGATTCGTGCAACTTTTCCACCAGGTGATGGTAATGTGAACTGGGCGATGGATTTCCTTGAAAATCGTTCAAGGTGTTACGTCTGTTTGTCTGTGGATCAAGAACAATAACCGCAACCGCAATGCACCCAAATTATCATATGGCGACAGTCACTTTGTAGAAAAGCGGCAGTACGTTAATGGGTGGATGCCATCTAGTGCTTCAAGGGTGCAAACGCTCTGTTGCTCATGCAGTGATAACAAAAGTATTTGCATCATTCCTGTTCTACTGCTTCGGTGGCATTATTTGAGCACCTTTCGGGTCGCGTTAGTTGCCAGGACATTTTGTTTCTAAGTTTGTTCTTTAATTATTTGACATCGCTAGGTGAGCAAATTTTTAGAAAATGTCCTGGAATCGAACAATATCCTTCATAAATATTCTAGCTCTTTGCCAAATTGTATTCGAAACGCCGTGAAAATGTGCTACTGATTCTGCATTTCGTGGCAAGTACCATCCGAAATATCTCCAGAAATTCTTCCATAATCAAGTGCCTCTTCGGAAAATTTTATGTAGAATTCTCAATAAGCCCTCTACAAATCAATACAGTAATTCTTCCAGAGATTGTGTGAATACTACATAATTTATTTTGTTTATAATTTCCACTTGAAATTTCATGAAGTATTTATTTAGGAAACTTATCTTAGTATCTTTTTCAGTAAACTACTTTTGTCTAAATTTTGTCATAAACTTCTCTGTAAATTCTTCTTTATTAGGAGCAGGGGAAAGCTCTTGAGAGTGAAGTATCCATTTGAATACCTTCTCCAAGAGGCATAAAATCTCCTCTTCTTTTCATCTGGAATGCTCTTTCCTTGAAAAAAGTGGTCAAACATTTAAACAACAATGGTGGCCTAAGACGGTGCAATTGTCTTAAGAAAATGAAATGGCTGAAACGTTTCTTACAATTATCCATAAAGTTTAGGAAACGGTCCATTAAGCTACAATGCAATGGAAATTTTAGGAAAAAGTCGTCCACGGTTTTATTGGATCCATATTTTTTATTGATTATTTCCCTAATTTTATGGATCATTTATTAAAAAAAAATCCTAAAATTCCGTTTCCAAAATTTTATGCATCGTTCTCCAATTTTCTGTAGATCATTTTTGTTATTTTATGGATCATATTTTTTCATGGATCGTTTACCTATTTTCTATGGATCATTTTTTTTTTATCGTTTTCTATTTTTTTATGGATCATTCCATGGATCGTTTATGTCATTTCGTTGCGAGATTTATGGCATTCTGGCAATTCTCATTGATAAATTTTACAAAAAGCTGAAATCTGGTTACAAAGTGCTGAAATCTGGTAATTAGTATAGCCAATATGGAATGGAAATAAACGAAAACATTTAAAACCAATTACTTTGACAAACAAAAATTTCATATATGCAACCTTTTTGCAAATCCAGGATATCTTGGTAACGGTTGATTTAATGAACGTTGAATTTTGGAAAAGGATGAACTAGCTTTGAATAAAACTTGTTAGATTAGTGGTTGTTATTTCTTCAGTTTTATCCAGAATCCGTTGGTAGCACCATCAAGGAAGAATCAGTTGATTTTCTTCTGTCTTCACCTTGCAGCTATATATCTGATTTGGGTACATGTAAAGTTATTCCTGTTTCATTTTAGACTAACCAAGATATTGCCTGTGGAACTGCGCAGAAGCTTAAGGGCGGACGGGACGGTCGGGGAAATATCCGCCATTGCTCTGTTACTACTAAGATGGTAATCTCAGATTCTACTTAATATTTTGCAACAAAAACCTATCACTGTGTATGCTCACTTGCAGTGCATATGCTGATTGTTTTTCAGCATCTTCAGTGCGATAGAACTCGAGATTACCATCTTCAAAATCGCGAGGCAAATTGTTAGAAAGAGAGGCAAGATAGGAAAAATAACACGGCGTCCCGTTTCACCTTAAGAATAGCTCCTAAAACAGTTTCATACAGCCCATTTCTTTCTATCTTTTTTGTCTATGATACATTCTACCGTGACGTTACAACGTTTTGACGCCCTTTTCATCAGATTTTCCACTGCAAATCATAAATATGACCATAAACCTACAATATTTTTGCATATTCGGATTCCTTGTAAAATTTGCAGTAAATATAGTCAGGTGAACATTTAGTTTTCATTTGAAAAGCTTGTTCAAAACACGAATTAGTAGCGTGGCGTTACAACGTTGTAACGTCACGTTATTAATTCCTATTTTGAACACACTTTTACAATGAAAACTAAATGTTCATCAGCTCAAACTTATCGAAAATTTTACAAGGAATCCGAATATGCAAAAATATTTGAGGTTTGCGGTCGTATTTATGAGTTACAGGAAAATATTATCAAAAAGGCTTCAAAACGTTGCAACATCACGGGAGAATGTGTCCTATCTATATTTTTTGTTCAATTTTTCAAAGTATTTTCTGGTTAGCTCATGATATCATAAAATCATGAACTCCAAAATTCAACTGGAAATTCCTGTGCAATAGGTTATTCTTCATTTTAGTGAGTTTAGTCCTCTGGAAAGTAGGGGGTTGGTGTCAGGCCCTACGAGCCAGCCGTAAAAAAAACATTGTAACGGAAAATCATCTACAGAATAATACGAACCGGCATCGACCCCAGCGAACAAAAAGGACTTGACCGACTCAGACCGACGATTGGTAAGTTCAGCGCCCACTATCAGACGAATGAAAATGGCCTACGACTCCTTGATTTCGCCGCCCCCAAAAATATGGCCATACGTAGCACCATTTTTCAACACAGCTTTCCTTATCGTTACACCTGGAGATCACCACAGCGGACGGAATCTCAAATCGACCACGTTTTGATTGACGGACTGCACTACCCATATTCGCATAGTCGATATAAGCGCCACTGTACTTTTCAACAAACTTTTGGAATTTTACCAATGAATAAATATAAAGTTCAAGATTTTTTCCGCATTGACATCTAACTAAGGTTTAGATCTTGTGATCTTTTTAATAAAACTGGTCACAAATATGCACACGCGTTAGATATTATCGTTTGTACGGTGGCGTTTCCAATGGTGGTTAACATCGACTATGCGAATATGGGCAGTAGCACTTCTCCGACATTATCGACGTCAGGACCTATCGTGGCGCCAACGTCGACTCCGACCACTATCTGGTGATGGTCAAACTGCGCCCAAAACTCTCCGTCATCAACAGTGCACGGTACCGGCGACCGCCACGGTACAACCTAGAGCGACTGCAGCAACCGGGGATGTCGCCTCAGCATATGCGCAGAATCTCGAGGCCGCGTTGCCAGACGAGGGCGAGCTCGATGAGGCCCCTCTAGAGGACTGCTGGAGTACAGTGAAAGCAGCCATCAACGACGCAGCCGAGAGCACCATTGGGTACGTGGAATGGAATCGACGGAACGAATGGTTCGACGAAGAATGCAGAACGGTTTTGGAGAAGAAGAACGCAGCGAGGGCGGTAATGTTGCAGCAAGGGACTCGACAGAACGTGGAACTTTATAAACAGAAGCGGAAACAGCAGACTCTTTCGGGAGAAAAAGCGCCGTCTGGAAGAAGCGGAGTGTGAAGAAATGGAACTGAGTGCCGTTCCTAAGAAACGCGGAAGTTCTATCAGAAGCTCAACGCATCTCGCAACGGCTTCGTGCCGCGAGCCGAAATATGCAGGGAGGCCTCTTGACGGACAGACGTGAGGTGATCGAAAGGTGGAAGCAGCACTTCTATCAGCGCCTGAATGGCGTGGAGAACGTAGGCACGGGGGACCACGGCAACGGGGGAAACGACGTCGCCAGTGCAGCGGAGGATGGAAATGAACCAACTCCCTCGCTGAGGGAAGTTAAGGATGCCATTCACCAGCTCAAAACCAACAAAGCAGCTGGTAAGGATGGTATCGCAGCTGAACTCATCAAGATGGGCCCAGAAAAGTTGGCCACCTGTCTGCGTCGGCTGATAGTCAGGATCTGGGAAACCGAACAGCTACCGGAGGAGTGGAAGGAAGGGGTAATCTGCCCCATTCACAAGAAAGGTGACCATTTGGAATGTGAGAACTTCAGGGCGATCACTATTTTGAATGCTGCCTACAAAGTGCTATCCCAGATCATCTTCCGTCGCCTATCACCGAAAACGGATGAGTTTGTGGGAAGTTATCAAGCCGGCTTCATCGACGGCCGGTCGACAACAGAGCAGATCTTTACCATACGGCATATCCTCCAGAAATGCCGTGAATACCAGGTCCCAACGCATCACCTGTTCATCGACTTCAAAGCGGCATACGACAGTATCGACCGCGCAGAGCTATGGAGAAACATGGACGAAAATGGCTTTCCTGGGAAGCTGACTAGACTGATTAAAGCAACGATGGACGGTGTGCAAAACTGCATAAGGGTTTCGGGTGAACTATCGAAAAAGATTCACCCACGCACCAAATGCACCATGTACAAAACGCCAATAAGACCGGTGGTCCTCTACGGACACGAGACATGGACCATGCTCGAGGAGGACCTGCAAGCACTCGCAGTTTATGAGCGACGCGTGCTAAGGACGATCTTCGGCGGTGTGCAGGAGAACGGTGTGTGACGGAGAAGGATGAACCACGAGCTCGCTGCACTTTACGGCGAACCCAGCATCCAGAAGGTGGCCAAAGCTGGAAGGATACGGTGGGCAGGGCATGTTGTAAGAATGCCGGACAACAACCCTGCAAAGCTGGTGTTTGCGACTGATTGGCACAAGAAGGCGTGGAGCGCAGAGAGCACGATGGGCGGATAAGCTGGAGCGTGACCTGGCGAGCATTGGGCGCGACCAAGGATGGAGAGCGGCAGCCACAAGCCACAATATTGATGAGTTGACATGATATTGTTGATTAGGTCTTGTCTTAATGATGTTGAACAACTAAATGCTACGCTAGGGTTTAATCACATATTACGTAACGCAAAATTTCCCAATTTTAGACCACCTTTCTCCCTTATGTAACAACTTTTTTACCGGGAATTTTGAATTTGTGTATGGAGCGTAACACAGCGATAGACCCCCTCGTTCTCCTCTAAGCGTTATGTAATATGCGAACAAGCCCCTAGACCGTTGTCTAATGTCGTGATTACTTTAGAGAGTGAATAGAATTAAACATATCCGTGTAATTTTCCTTGATTTGCAGTTTTTGCATATCAAAATAGCAGCCAATAGTTCAATGGTATACGTTGCTGATTCCTGAATGTTTTCTCGTACGGAAAAAAATCGAAAACTTCTTTTATTTTGAACTTTTCTCAAACATTGAAAAACTTGCCTCTAAATCCCCACGACGCCTTTCATATTTTTCATCCATCAAGCCGCAACTCAAGCATGAGAGACGCGTCCCCAACCATTTCCGAAAAACCGGTGTAAAGAAAGATTGAAAACTGTGCGGTGCGATATGGGTGGTTTGTTGGCATATCTGACATTCCACCCACCCTTGGCAAATCAAGAAAAACAACCCACAAAACCTGACTCGTGTAGGTTGTGTATCAAAATGGCATTGAGATGATCGGGAGCTTGTTCGGATGATTTGGATGCGCACGGTGATATCAATGGGTGGGGTACGGTTCGGATGTGTTGTTTTTTCCCCAAGGGTTTCCGGGTGGAACAACCTTCCGGGTAAATGGAATCCATTATCAATATGATGCGATATTAATTGTTTCGAAGAATGGCGATACGTGCTGGTTGGATTTTTTATGACGCGAGAAACAATTTATGAGATTGCTTTTGTTTGAACTTGTGGTTTGTGTGGTGATGTTTATGGATATGTAGATTTGGAAATATAACATGATTGCTGCAACTTGCAACACTAATCAGGACATCGAAAGTTTTGAATGCCTGTTTCGTACTGGTGTGACGTTCCAATGGATTACCGACATGAGGCACGTTCACAGTTCTCACCAGAAGTAAAATCATTTTATTTTGTAAAGCAAAAAGCCTCCTATATGGCAGGACCCATATAGCCGAGGCGGTAAACGCACGGGTATTCAGCATGACCATGCTGAGGGTGACGGGTTCGATTCCCGGTCGGTCCAGGATCTTTTCGTAAAGGAAATTTCCTTGACTTCCTTGGGCATAAAGTATCTTCGTGCCTGCCACACGATATACGCATGCAAAATGGTCATTGGCAGAGGAAGCTCTCAGTTAATAACTGTGGAAGTGCTCATAGAACACTAAGCTGAGAAGCAGGCTTTGTCCCAATGAGGACGTTACGCCAAGAAGAGAGAGAGATGGCTTTTTGTTAATACACAAATTTTCAAATTTGTGTGGACCACGGCCTTTCCTTGGTCTTGTCTCAACCCCCACGTCCCAAAGGCCACATGCTTTCATGAACGGCCCAATCCACAATTATGCTTCTAATAAACAATCCAGAGATTACGACCGGAATGTGTTAAATCCGATTCGTCCAAAATCAGAACTGTATCAGTAATCAAGGTCAAACACCGCTGTGACGACGGGTGTCTGCCTGCCGTCCGACTGGAGTAATTCGAAACAGTCCCCGCGCCATTCTTGGTGGGATTAATATTTACCGCCATCATTTAGCATCCGGACATGTTTATAGCGCCATTAATTACACATATCCCCTGGTCGCTCCCGTGTGTTCTGGTTGGCGGCCAGGCGGCGTACGACGTGCCAGAGCCGCGTGGACCAATCAACAAATAAACACAACCAAATGATCGGAATATAAACATAATCAATTATAGGTGGTCGAATCGGGTGATGAATTAAAAAACGAAATCGGTTCCAACAGACGGCGTTCGTGAGGTCGTCGACGACGACTATGTGACGCCGGCAAATTTCGCCAATCAGTGCAATCGAGCATCTGCTATGAAACCTGTATAGAGCATACCACGAAAGAAATTGATTCAGTCTCACTTTTATCCAGAATAAACAGTGGAATCATATCTTCCTAGATTTCTTAGAACGTCGTATGCCCAGATTATGCTCAATAAGAAGGATTGAAACCAATCTTACTTTCCCATCATACAGTAGTCGTAAGGACGTGGCCAGGACAGGTCTCGACTGTTGGATGATTGCGTCAATCTTCAAGCAGTCGATTCAAAGGTTAGTCACGAATCTTTGTACTTTGGTACGGACGGGAAGCAGACAACCCTCACAATAGGGGTCTAGAACTATAGGAAATTCAATCAGAATCCAGAGAACACAACACAAAAATTCAACAAATTTTCACAACGGCAAAAATTCCTTAACATTCTCACGTCCACTTAATCATGAGCAAATCAGCGATCATAATGGTACGGTTCTTAAATTTCCACCAACGAAGAATCAACGCAAGCAAGAAACACGCCGTGCCGGCAATGATGAAGACGACAAAAATAATGAAGTTGAAGGAATGCCAGCCATCCGCGAGCATTGATGTTTCATACCTACCTTAAAACTCACTCACTTAGTATTCCGAAAGCGAGCTTCACTGCTGATCCTGCTTGCCGTCTACTCATCAACTAGAATAAAGACGGCGCTCCTTCCAGCTCAAGATGTTGTGTGAATAGATGGTAGCAGCTATCTACCATCACTCGCGACAAATAAGGGAGGAAAAACACGACGCGCCATGGGGAAACCAATATTTACCTACTCGGATTCCGGTTTAACGGTTGAACGCCTTCCCTTGATGACAATCTTGGTGCACGGCCAAGACAAACCATCGCCGCCATCGCCGCCGCTCGACGATGACGGCGGAAAATTTATTCTTGGGAAAATCATCGCTATCAAGGATCCCAGTCGGAGAAGGGGGCTCGTTCATCGTTTCACATTCCATTATTTCGGCGTTTTGGGCTCGAAATAAGTTCTCGTTTGATGGAATCAAGATGGAGTCTAAATTGAATTTTGTGTGAGATGGTTTTGTTGAACTCGGGAGAGCATGTAACACATTTTTCCGGGTCTAAATTAACTTCTCAGGTTTTAGAACTTGATGTTAAAGTCTTAAAATCTGGAAGATTTTTTTTGCTGGTAAGTGAAACAATTAATAAATAAATCACGTCCATTTAAAATAGTAGCACATAATCAATAACAAATGAATTGGTTGAAATGATATTGAGCATAAGCAAGAGTTTAGATGACCGCATAATTCGTAGTGGCTACTCCGTGTAAATATGATCGATGAGACTTTGGATCAACAGTTCATCCTCAATGTGCACAGTTCGAGACTCCAAACTATAGCAAGATCAACAACGGCGCAGGTCACGTCCTTACGGTCATCGAGGATGGAAAGGAATGTTAGTAACATAACCATTGTTATGGAGACCGAAATTTTCATTATTGCTAACGCTATAAGTCTTTGACGTGCCCGTGTAGCTGGCGGCTTAGAATAGCACTACCTACCAGTGTCGCGAAGCATCAGCGTACAAGTCACAAAAAAGCTGATAAACATCAAACTTGTATCACCCTGTCTCTGCGGTTTCTGATTCGCTCTCTCTACAGTCGCTAACACCAGGAAAGACAGAATCCCATCATAGTCAAGTCACCCGGTCACCCTTGTTTTGCTACAATCATCCTGACTTGGATACGGCTCATGTGAGTGTCATGACTCTCTCCGTCGCCTCAAGCAGATGCACGCACAACAGCATGTAAAACTATGCATGTGTATTATCACAAACACGGTATTACGTCATAAATCCTATTCGTTTTGCATAGCTCAGTTTAAACGCACACATTGGACGCACCACGCAGTTCGCCCTGGCTACGGCAAACGCTCTCACTTTGCCCGTTATGCATCGTTGCTCAGAGAGATTGATTCTCTAGCAACCCGCCTGAAGCATACTCAGCAACTGCTATCGCTGCAAAGCTGCGAAGCGTGGAACCCACAATATGTTTGTCGTTCCATGCATGACATGCACGCAGAACTCGATGTACACAGCGCAACGAGTAACTTTCACGCAGCGACCGAAAAGACAAAAGAATTTTCACGCAGATTTGTGTAACACCGGATCAACACAAAAAATGTGCTGATCCGGTATTACACAAATCTGCGTGAAAATTCTTTTGTCTTTTTGCTCGCTGCGTGAAAGTTACTCGTGCGCTGTGTTGTTTCATTTAAGGGTGTGCTATCTGGTTCGTATCACCTTGGAAAGGGTGACTCCAGAAAGCGGTTCAAGTGATTGTCTCGTGATGGTCGCGATTATTCGCAAGACTGTTTTCTAAGAATTAATTTCAGTCAATTAACATAAAAAATGTCGTCAGTTTCAATCTTTTACAATAATTCGATATGTTCACTGCTAGGATGATCTCTTGGTTTGTTTCGATAAAGGACGACTAGGGCTAGAATAACTAAAACAACTGGATATGATTCACCGGTAGTTATTGAGCAAAGAGAAAATCGATGGAGAGAAATCGATCATTACAGCCTGTACTAAGCGTGAGACTTCGATGTTACTAGGCTATAAGTACATAGGTCCACAAACATCTTGCATGGTGGAAATACTGCTGACCGAAGTACATTAGGCCAATTGGTCAATGGATAGAATGGTGATCACAAATCGCAATTCTGTGATTATGGAACAGAAATCGGAACGGTTTCTTAAATTTGTTCGGTTTTCCAATAATTAGCTGATGCTTCTACAATATTAATATTTCCATATTGTTTTACCGCAATCAACAATTAATGTCAAAATCTAGTCTTACTAACTAAGAAGAACAGCCTAAGTTTAAAATAAGGCAAAATTCACTAGTTGAACATCAACGGTTTCGATGCAAAAAACTATTTTTCTACAACTAAACTATTCTCTCCCCAAGTAACCATGGTGCTGATGCATTTTTGCATGCAGATATACGATGTATTTAGAGCAATCATTACTTTACATGCAACTTTAAGGTTGATTTAAAGTGGAAATGGTCAATCATAAAATCAAATTTAGATTATACTGGTATAATCTTAATTCAGTCGCATAATTGCCATTTCCACTTTAAATCAACCTTAATTGTTTATGTAAAGTAATAATTGTTCTAAATACACCTTATATCTGCATGCAATAAGGTTTCAGCACCGTGGTTACTTGGCTAGTTCAAATAGTGAATTTTTCCTTCTTCTAAACACAGGCTGTTCTTTCTAGTATCATTGTAAGACTAGTTTTTGGCATAAATTGTTGATTAAGTTAGAACCATAAAGCAATATCGGTATTGCGGAACTAATAGTTTAAAAAAAAATACAGATATTAAACCCGTTTATTGTTCCTATATTTAAAAGAAGGAAAGATTCATGGTTAAAATACAATAGCTCCAACTTTTTGACCAAATGACATTCGACCCAACGGCCTTCAGTCGAATGCCCTAACACAATTGATATTAAGATTCTGCAACAGTAGCCGGAGCGCCATTAGCCATAATACCAAAACCCAAATATGTTAAGCTTAGTTCTGACTGGTGCAAATAAACTAAGAAGTTTATCTAGAAAGAACAGCAGATGATTAAAAGAAGGAAAAAACTCTGCTGGAATTATTAGAATTAATTTCCTCAAGAACAAGCTTTTTATAGCATTTGATCAAGTGATATTCGGCCTAATGGTAATGGCTTTCGGGCAGTGACAGTCAGGCTAATGGTATAGGTAAAATCGTCACTTGAGTTATTATTTCTGTGTATTTTACTCGTTGCTTCCAAAAGGTTTTTGTTTATGGTTTTCGATTGACTTCAGTGAGTGATCAACAATTCCGAGTAAGTTTGCTGTTTGGCACAAAAATTATTATAAAGAGATCATGTTATTGTTATTGTCATAAAAATAAGCTTAAAAAATTACTTTCAATTGGAAGCAGAGAATCTTTGAAAAATATTAGTGAAGCCAAAAATTCCATATCAGTAAAAGCTGGGAAGAACATCCTATGTGTTGAAGAAAGGAAAATCTTTGATGAGTATTGATTAAATTCCGTCAAAATAATATTTGATCAATTGGATCCACATCATGATCAACTTGTCCACAAGACAAATTTGTGGAAATGTTCTAATTGAAAAAGTAAGCTGTTGTGCGTAAAAAAATATCTGAATAGCATAAAAAATTCAATGTATTGTGAAGTTTGAAAGGTTTGAGTTCACATCATTTTTTTGTTTCAGAGTGATTTGCCCTTCTTCAAACTATAGGCTTTTCTTTAAAAGTTACTCTTAAAACATTTCTTGTTTGCTCTTATATCAGTTCCGATAATTTATTTAACTTTCGCATATAAATCTGAACAAAAATTAAATTTTACTTTTTTACAATCGTTATTCTGGACTAATCGGTCCCAAACAAATTAAAAACACGATTTATTTTTCAATATTTTTTTTTAATTATCATTAGATTGGGAACACCTCTGGTTTGAGAACTATCGAAAATTTCTGGGGAATGGTACTTTCTAGGGAATGGTACATTCTGGCAAACGGTTTTCTGGGAAATGGTATTCTCTGGCAAATGTCTTTCTGGCCAATGGCATTCTGGCGAATGGTTTTCTGGCAAATATCGCACAATCGTTTAATATGGGTAAAAAATATACGCATGTGGAAATAATGTAATTGAATGGAATACGATGGATATTGGAAAGCTCTCACCCATTTAGCTTGTGTGGTCCGAAGTTAAACATAAAATTTTGAAGCCGCGGCTCCGCGAGGCAGGACACTAATAAAAATATCTTTATCAAAGTATGCTCGGTCAGCGTTCTTCATCTGAAATGATGCACACACGATAACTCCAAGGGGACGGAACTCATACGAAACAACTAGGGTGCGTGTACCAATTATTTACCTCCCTATGAAGAGCTATTTATACAAAAAATAACGAGAAGACCAACGAATGTCATCAATAAGTTAAAAGACAGCTTAGTTTCCATACTTTAAAATATAGAAACGGAGCCAAAACTTCTTTAGGTATTGATTACAGCGTGTGCCAATGATAGGAACCCTGTACCAGTTATGGTTACATTTTTTAACTTCGGTTCCTTTTCGTACTATTTGCATGCATTTCTTATGGGGTTAGCCATAACTGGTACACTATGGCGAAAAAGGGTGCAAGGAATCCGACATTTTAAGGAAAATAATTTATTTCTACCATGATTTGAGGAAAATGTGGAGTTTAAATGAGTGCGACTATCTTTTGTGAACGTGATCTGTTGTTCACAAAATTTTTCTTGTTGATTTACATCGTTAAAGGGTAAAAATTATCTATGGAGAATAATTGGTACTATAGCCATAATTGGTACACAGTTACTGTTTTTCTTCTGTTAATTCACTTGTTCACATATTTTCAAGACTTCCATACAACTTTTCAAAAATGTTCCTCCTGCCAGTCCCGACCAATTTAGCGACACGAATCTACTGCCCACTCTGGACGGCGTATTGCCGGCTACTACGCCACAAGCGGAACTGCGAAAAGCACACAATTGGCAACTCCCTCCCCAGTGCAATGAAACTAGTGCATCAAATGCATGCTTTAGTAGCCCACAACTTTTCTTTTCCCAATCAAAATCTTCAATTAGCACTTTTCACTGTTTCAATTCAATGGAATCGAAATTCATAAACGACGGTATTGGAACGCGAAAAAATCTGACAAGCAGAGAAAATGCATTTGTTCGCGACGAAGCCTACTTCGATCCTCTCAATCGATTTTGCCCTTCCTTTTATCCACAAACTCCCTGTTTTTAGTTGTTCCAAATAAATGTACACGTTTTTCTCTATGCAGACGTTATAACACTAGTTGCTACAGGAAAACGTATTGTGTTAGATACCTACGAAACAGAAGGCAGAGAAATGAACTAGTAGCTTCGGGTTTGTGTTGTCATCATCCAAACCATCTACATATAATGCATTGTTGCAAGCCAAACCGCCATCGCAGATGGCACCTTGAGGGAGCTAAAATCCTTCTGAATGATTCAGAGCTAGAGGATCCAAAAGTGACCAGAATGTTTGGGATTCTTTTCGATAGGACATGTACCTTTTTAATGCGTACACGAAACAATTGAAGGAAGATTGCAAAAGCTGACGGTTCAAAGCTCCCCAGAAAGGATAACATAGAAAAACTTGTTCCAATTTACAACCAAGTCGTTAGAACAGCATTGGGAGGTCTTATAACCTGGGATGGGAACACTCACTTGGAAAGAATTACACTCACTTGCTATTTTCTCATCTCAGAAGCATGCTATAAAAAAACAGTGTATGGAGCACTTTTACCTTGTGGTTTTATCTCAAATATTCCCGAATAATGGAAGGGTCGCACACGCATACCAAAGTCGTGACAGAGCGTTGAAGGCAACTCTCCACGAGGTGAGTGTAATTTGCATTCACCTCGTGGAGACTCGTCTTCATAGCACTCTCACGAATTTAGTATGCGTGTACGACTCTTGATGTATTCGGCAAAGTTTTAGATAAAACCACAAGGTGAAAGTACTCCATACACTGTTTTTTGATAGCATGCTTCTGAACTAATAAAATTCCAAGTGAATGTAACTCTTTCCAAGTGAGTGTTCCCATCCCTGCTTATAACATCTCCAATATTATAAGATAATAAGATTTAATGTTGATGCCTTCTGCATTCCAGTCGAACACAGAGCTACCTTTGTAATTATTAGGGAAGCATGTGCAACTTTGGAAAGGTCTACAAAGCAGAACAATCAACTTTGGCATAAAGCTAATGTTGCTTTCCAAATGCTGACCGGGAAAAAAATACAAAAAATATGCAAATTGCAGACAGTTCCACAGAGAATGGTACAATAATAACCCTCTTGGTGACTAGACCATTAAAGTAAAATTAAAGTTGGACAAACTCCTTACGTGGCAAAACAGGCCTTCCGCCAAATTGTTTCGGATTGTTACCAAAACTACCTTCACTGGTATACAGATGGCTCTCCTGCAGAAGGAAAAGAATGGAACTAGAGCTCGATTAGTCAAATATTATTATGTATCGCATCATGGACAGGTAATCCTTTCAAGTTACGGGACATTCAGGAATATATTCGTGGATTCTCCTTATTCTTTCAAAAAATTTCAATAAATGTTTCACGCACCCTCAACTCCCATCACCTATTAACTTTATGGAAAGTGCACTGAAAAAAAGGACATGGTAATTTCGACCGTATCGAGGGTGAAATTAAAAACTTTTACCACTTGATTTTGGTAGACCATGAATCCTGCTTGATATTACTATGGACGGGGTCGAATTTACCATACCATTTTTGATTACATTTTTTGGTTGTTTACAACCATATTTTTCAGTCAATTTTACTATGTGCAACGATAAACAGCATAGTAGACGTAACCATAAAATAGGCGTTTTTACTATATCGTGGTTTATGGCTGGTAGTGGGTTTGTTTACATCCTACAATGAAAAAAAAAGTGAGGAATTCGAAGTTACGTTTTTATTTATGAGATTTAAATACATATTTAACAACACAAAAAAAATTGTTACAATAAATACATGAGGATGGGGGTTTAAAATGATGTTTCATAATGCTATGGTGACCTGGAGATCCTGGTGGTGATCGAGATTAGGCTTTTGTGTTTCGGATGAGGCATTGGCGGAACTGTGGAAGGACCCGGCGGAAGCACCCTGGCAAGCACTCATCAAAGACTGGACGATGTTTTCAGGAATCTTGGGGAGCTAGGCGGTTGCAGCATCTGCAAGTAAAACTAACGATTTGGCTTTTTATAAGGGGAAGTGAGCAAGTCCGATGTATTGTAATTGCTTAAAGGTACCTGGAGCTACTGCATCCGTTTCACTACTGGGGATCAAACTTTGGCTTTACGTCTCGATCAGCCTCTTGTGCTTTGGTTTGGGTGACTTTGTGCCGTGTCCGGTTGAAGCCTAAGATTGTTCAGGCTGGTAGGAAAATCGCACAGAAAAAAACGGTCCTGTAGGAAGTCCCTGTTGCAGGTCGTTCCTGGGATTTGCGCTTTAACCATCAGATCAGGTTCTCTCCTGGCGGAATCCAGCAGCTTGCACTCTCGGGACGGTGCGATGAATCCGAACATCAGATTTCGGATTTTCTTAAAAATTCGGGAGTTTCAAATTTGGCAGCCTGAGGTAGAGAAACATCGTTTTAGAACAGATGCCGAGGATCATGATAAGTTGATTCAATAACTATTATTTTAATTGGATTACAATCGATAACAAACTCACTATGGACACAAAGATGGGCACACTCCACTATAGTTAAAAGGTTTAAAATCATTTAAGATTCAGAAAACGACTTGAATTTATGCAACTTTGGGCGCAGCAACCACCCGAAAACTGTTATGATGGGTATGTTTTAACTAAACATGAGAATTGTATATACCAAACAAAAAATAGTACTGATAAACACAAATGGTGTTATCAAGTTGACTATGTTTGATAGTATTTGATACTATTTTCGTTTTCGTGACACCATGGTAATTTCAAAGGAAACATAGTAATCACCATTGATAACATGCTCACGATTACTATTTTTTGGCATGGTAAAATTAAGCATGGCAGAATAGTTAAATTTACTCTAACATTTTTTTCAGTGTGGGAACATCTCAACCGACTGTTCCAGCAAAAGTCGTTATTTTATTTACACAGTCTGCGATAACCGTGGTCCCTACTAGGGTTTCTTTGGGTGTTATCGGCAGGTTTATTCTCTTCGTCATGAGAGGTTTTTGCCAGTCAATTTGCCTGAAGCTTGGTCATATAATTCAGTTTCGTTGGGATGGATTTGAGAACAATTTTGAGTTCACCAGGTTTCAAAAAACCTACCATAACAAAGAGAACAAAACTGCCGTAAATACATAAGTTCCCCTATGTAGGTACGAGCTTTGGTGCGTTCCATTTGATTGAAATAAATGAGCGGGCAGCAGAAGGCACCCAATCATCAACACCGACCGCCACGCCGTTGCCTTCATTCGTGGTTAGCCGCACGATAGGATCCCCGGACATGGCCAGACCCTGACCGTGGTGGCATGACTGGAGAAAGTTTCCTTTTAATTGCTTCATTTTGTGATGGGGCCGCAGCTTTGGTTTGTTTTACGCTGGATGCTGCCAAGGGGTAGAAATGAGACTGTATGGGCCATAACGGAATCCGCGCAGTTACCCAGTTTTAATGGTAATTTTCGGAGTAAAGTTGGTCGTTTCGAAACGGGAGAATGGTCTTTTTGATTTTTTCTAATGAAGTCAAGCGAAAAGTCTTCAAAGAGGGAAAACGCTTGCCTGAGATAAAACGTTTTCTTTAATCTTTTTGAAAGGATTTCATTGCTGTCATTCACATTGTTCATGAAATGCTCGCTTTTCCATGCTTTGTGAAGAGCTTGCTCAAAACGAGTTCACAGAATGTGAGCCATGCGTTTTCTGTCACCTATGACACTCAGAGGATAGTACTTTGTGTGTGTGCATTTTTGAGTGCACTACATGGGAGAAAGGCGCTTTGATCCTTACGTTTTTGAGCTTCATTTTAGTTATTTGATGACAGTGTTCACAAGACGACCTTGGTCGTCTACCGTATCTGAAGATTATACATAAGATTCTGAGTTCAATCTCTAGCCTGTCCTTTTACTCCTACTTTTTCTATCTATTTTCTCTTTTTTCTAGCTTTGTCTTTACATAGACAACACTTATGTTTATTCACACATTCATAGCCATCGCTAAAAGCAGGAACTAGATGTAAGCCATATCCTTATTCTGTTTCTTCTTTCATTGGCTTGCAAGCAATACCTGCAACATCATTCAAAGTGTGGCGTTTTATGCTTTGGTCTAAATAAGTTGCACGGAAAGCACACGCAACTTCCGTCTTGTCAATTGAGTTGCCTTCAAACTCCGAATTTCGTAAAGTTTCGGCTTTGTTTCATAGGAATCACCAAAAACCTCATGTTTGACATCGATTCGTGGAGGCGGAGCTTATATATTTCTCACAAGTGATAAAACAGTCAGCTTGCATTAAATGTGCTATGTTACAGTTATGCAACATCTAACTCTGGTTTGATTGTTTCAGATTACATATGTTACAAATGTGTTGCGAAAAACTTACGCGTCTTTTCATTTTGACAGTTCTTCAACTTGTGACAAAGAAGGTGCAATGAAGTGACAAGTAACTTCAGTAACTGTTGTGGTGTGTTGGGCAGCAATTCTCTCACAGTGCGTTTGATATGGTATGTAAGGAGAGTACATAGTTAAAACTCCTGGTGTCCATGGTTCGAGTATGGACAGAACCTTTTTCAATTTTTTTTTCATTCCCTCTTATTCAAGTTGGATAACGATTCAGAATCTACGCTTTTAGGGTTTCAAAGAAGAATCAATTACGTACTATCGTCTATAATACGGACAGAGAATAAATTGCACTATGATTGCTGTTACTGGTTTTGAAACAAGCCGTGTTGCTTGGGTAGTGTTCTATGAGCATTTCCACAGTTATTAGTTGAGAGCTTTCTCTGCCATTGATCAATTTGGATGTGTCTATCGTGTAGCAGGTACGCAGATACTCTCTGCGCAGGGATGTCAAAGATTTTTTTCTAACGAAAAGTTCCTCGATCGACTGGGAATCGAAGCCGTCGACCTTACAATAGTATTGTACCCATGCTTCGACTCAGAAAAACAGAAAACTCATATATCAACACAATCAAACGTAAATAGCATTACGTCAAACAATTCGCAACACGTAAATAACTACAGCTTACACGTGTACGGAATACGTGGCGAACTTTATCATGTCGTCCATTAATCAATACTTCATAGAACAATTTCACTCAGGTACATTTCCCGGAAAACCAATCGCAGTCAAATTGCAACAAGCCACTCATACACACATTGTGATAATGAATTGCACATGCATGGCCAATATACACCAAACGAACGTTGTATTGCAACGGAACTGATAGGAACAGGCACAGCACCACAGTCTCTTGGAATCGAACACCACCTGGGTCGGGTTTATCGGGGTCCAATTCCCAACGGGACAAAAGCTTCAACAGCGGAAAGTTTACCTACCCATTGGCTTTATGGAGGTGTGGTCGAGAGGCAGCAGTCGAATCAAGTGCAAATAAAATTCAATTAAATCAATAAACATAAATATGAAACAATTGAAATTCTCGGAGGACAATTTATGACATTCGGTGGGATTCGTTTGGCATGATTTGTTGTTTTATGGAACGGGGTGCATTGCATATGAGGCTGCTGATTCGAAACCGAAGAGAGAATGAATCAATTTTAAGGGGTCTTATCAGGTTACAGAAGGCCGGCTCCAGAGGTACGCTATCCTCCATTTGTAAAATTTGTAAAACTCCGAGCTGAAGCCAGAGAACCATAGCTACAAGAAAAGACATCAGGTTTATCCGAAGATGTAACATTGACAAAACCAGGCAAGTGTGTGCTGAATAAACATTCCAGAACTTCTTGAATAGAGTAAATGGAATCACCATTTGGCAAACAAAGTTTGTTCACTCGGATTTCCTTAGGTTTTGCAAGGATTTCGTTCAACCGATTGACTTCGCTCAAACTGGAAACATTTGTACAAAGGTTTTTCCAGCCGGATCGTTCAGCAGACCGAAGATCTTTCTGGTAGGCTTTGCGAGCTGACCTGAAAGGCCACGAACGTCGTCTCCCGAGCAGAGGAGAATAGCAAATTGATAACAACAGAATCACATAGTCTGTTTTTATTTCATAATTTGTTGTTGTTAACTTATCAAAATACAATATCTTTTTATTAACATGTTTTGTAGGGCAATCTTATTTTGTTATGTTCAAGTGTTTGGGATATAGGGTAATTTGTGGCTTCGGCAGTGTGTGACTATTTTCGGCAACGCCGAATAATTCTGCTCTATTTTGCATTTACCAACATGTTGCATATATTTTTCATACACAGTTAAATTGCTTAGAATTTTAGCTTTTTATTAATAACAGCCTTTTGTAAAATTATCCATTGTGTTCGAAATTTTCGACGGATAAAAGAAAACGTCTCAAAATTCACGACATTTTTGGACTGCCGAAGAACACATCATTGAAAAAGCTAAAATTAACTCACCGTTTTGGAACAGGTCGTTTATTTCAATGCACTTTAAATATACTTTTCTTTTACGCTCAAACCACTCACGCAACTTAAAAGCATTAAAAGAGCACAACAAATTACAAAAACACTAGTTAATTCTTATTTTAAAACATAATTATCAATTTTGTACTTTCGTTTTCTTCGGCAACTGCTTTTCTGGAGTAAACATGGTTGCCAAAAAGGTCAAAACAACACTTCACAAACATTGATCGAACATTCAACTCAAGGTTAATCTTCATCAAAATTTGTCAACATAGTTGTTTAAGTGGTAGATAAATGTTGGCTATAATATTTTTGATAAATATAGACATTTATCTTTAAATAACTCGTACTTGGCATAGATTAAACACCATTTCACAAAAAAATATATTTATTTTACCTTTTAAGTACATATGGCAACACTGATGATATACTGTGAGTAAAATACAGGATGAAAGTGTGTTGGTGGCAGCCGAGAAAATGTTATTGTTTAGTTTTTTAAGGGGCCAACCTCAGGTTAACAACGATGATCAAAACATTCATTCAAGCCAGGTGTTCTTTCATTCGCAATTATCATTAAGTATTGATGGCTGCTTCAGAATACATTCACCCAGGCTCCGTATGTTGCCTGTGGAAACTCTGACGTCATTATTATTATTTACAAGTTGTTTGTGACTAATACATGCGCATTTGTTGATTTGCAACACCCTCCATTTACTAACGAGTGAAAACGTCAAAACAAATACCGAACGTTTCGCGAGTGAAAATTGGATTTTTTCGATTAAATTTCTGTGAAATTGTATAACCATTTGTGATTCGTCGACGTCATGTTGCCGGAATATCCCATCCCGTTGGATCTGTCCACCCGGAACCAGGATAACCAAATCGGTAAGTTCATAAATTACAAAAAAAAAAGTTGATAACATTTGAAGCCAGTTATCTGTCGTCAGGTCCTGTTGCAACTCTACCATGCCCACCAGTGCAATAAAACCACTAATAACATTTCAACGCCTAATGGATGCGTTTTTTCTCTAACAGATGTTCTACAGGTTCCTCATGTTCCCGATGGACCTGTTAATAAAAGACAATCAAAGGTCTCCGTGCGTCAAAAAACTAAAGATTACGAGGAAGGTAAACTAAACGAATCGGTATCGTATGTGCAAAAAGGTGCCATGACCACGAATTTTGCTGCAAAACACTTCGGCGTTCCACGCACCACACTGCAATACCGTCTCAGCACAAAGTGCAAACACAAGGGTACGACGGGCCCGTACCCAGTGTTTACAACAACGGAGGAACAAGATATTGTTTCATGGTTGCTGACAATGGAACGGAGGGGCTTTCCAGCAACTTATTTTGCACTGAAATATAAAATTTCAGCATTTCTGGCGGCACATCCACGAAAAACCCCCTTCAAAGACAATGTACCAGGTATGTACTTACTGTGAAGACAGTTTGACTTGATTTAGTAAGCATTCCCCCCACGAATCCCCTTCGCAGCAAGTACTTATAAGTGCGGAATCGTGCATAAGACTGCAATTTAGTATCGAACCGTGTTGGAAGTCTTCTACGCACTTATTCATTATTGCGCAATTCCCACCCTACAGGATCCCTTTCGCAGTTAGTCTAAGTGTAAGATCGTGAATAAAATTGCGACTTTGTAACGAATCGAGTCAGTGTCTTCTGTGCACTTATTAAGTCCCTTGAAATTAATAAGTACGCAGTGGAATCCGACTTGATACGATGCGATATATTCACATTTCCGCACTTATACCAATTGCGAAAGGGGTCCATTGGGATGAGGAATGCGTAATACTAAATTCTGAAGAAGTGCGCAGAAGATACCGACACGATTCGATACAAAATCGCAGTTTTATTCACGATCCCACATCCATACTAATTGGGAAAGGGGTGAAATGCGCAATAGTTCTCCAAGATTTATTATCATGACCATTTTTATTATATTTCATTGAATTTCAGGTTCGGGCTGGTTCCGAGGTTTTCTGAAACGCCATCCTCAATTGACAATCAGGACGCCTGAACCAGTAACTTCGGCCAGCGCAAAAGTGTCTGAAAAAAATATCCGCGAATGGTTTCATACCGTGAAGCAATACCTGATCGATCACGGCTTGATTGATATACTTCTGGATCCTTCGCGAGTTTATAACGGTGACGAATCAGGGTTCAGTTTGAACCCTACTTCGAAAAGCGTCATTGCTACAGCTGGGGCAAGGAATGTTCCGATTGTCGAAACGGGCAACAGCAAAAAGAACATAACTGTAATGTTCACATTCGGTGCTGATGGCAGCGTTGTCCCACCAGATGTCATACTTGCACAAAAAAGATTGAGTAAGGAAACTGTTCAATCTTTTCAATCAAATTGGGGAATCGGACAATCTGAAAATGGATGGATGGACACCAAGAATTTTGTGAAATACGTTACCAAAATCTTGTTTCCCTTTTTAATTAAGAGAGGAGTCAAGTTTCCTGTAATATTTTTCGTTGATGGACACAAGTCGCACATGGCTATTGAATCGGCGGATGCTTGTAAGCGTCTCGGTATTATTTTGATTGCTCTCATACCCAATGCCACAAGAATCCTTCAACCAGCCGATGTTGGAGTTTTTAAGCCACTGAAGACCAGATGGTTTCAGGTTGTCCAAAATTGGAAACTGAATAATAAATTCGCAGAAGTCACCGTGAAGGACTTTGGGACTTTGCTGGAAAGTGCCATGAAATTGGCACTCACAACATGCACTATCATCACTGCATTTGCTGCGTGTGGGCTGTATCCGTTCAATCCTGACGCGGTCGATTACACGAAATGCATCGCCGAGAGCTATCAGGACAGTTATGACGCTCCAGGACCATCAGATACAATTCCGAATGATGTCGTTGCTGAAGAGCCACCAAAAGCCGATCTCGTGGTTCCGTACGGCATAGTGGTGGAGGCTTTGGATATGCTGGGACCGGAGAAAGTACGATTGTATTCTGATGAAAATTCTGAGAATCTGTCCCACGAAGATCGAGTGCTTGCGTTCGTTTACAAAAATATCCTCCGTTGCTCAAATAATGGATCAGCAGCTTCGGATGCTGAAATGACGGTGAACAGTCTGATGTTGGATAAGTTAACAATCAAATCAATTTCTGAAAATCGTACACATTTCAACATACCTTTACATATTGATGGTTCTTTCAGACGAAGGCTGTTCCGGCGATGAGCTTCGGCAAAACACGTCAGGGTACGAAGTAACGGAAAAAGATGAAGATAATTTGTTGGGGACCGTTATAACCAACAACCAGATCATCAACGCACAGCAGCTTAACATAGGGTTTACTACATCGCCTGATCTCACCGGAAAAACAGATAGTCACATCTCTACGCCGGAAGCTCCAAGATTGGCGGACTTCTTGGATGCACCAGATGTCCTTAAACGAAGCTCGAAGCACGTAAACTATCAGATGCAATCGCATGCAGTATTGACTGCCGATGAACGATTGCAGGCTATCATTCTCAAAGAAAACCAGCGAGACGAAGCCGAAAGATTGAAGAAAGAAAAGGCGGAGCAAAGGGCCTTGCAGAAGGTTAAGTTGGAGGAACAGAAAAACGCTAAAAGAGAGCTAAAATTGAAACGGAAAGCGGAGAAAGAAGTCGAAATGCAGAAGAAAGCAGATGAAAAGAAAAGAAAAGCTAAGATTAAACAAAGAAAGCAACTCGAGAATGAGGCGAAAAACTTGAAAATGCGAAAGCCGTCATTGAAAATTTAAATGCAGAGTGGATAAGGAACGAAGTAGCAGAAAAAAAACTGAAATTGAAGAAAGAAACTTGAATGAAGAATAAAGAAAAGTTTAACTTGTTTATACACTATCACACCTTAAGCTAGCTTAATGGGGGTGTTATTTTTTTTTTTGTCATATATTTGAATCAGAGACTTTTATTGCGTACTTATGGAAGATTTTTTTTTTTCATCTGTATTAACGAGATTTTTAGCCGTAGGCTAGTTCATCTCGGGCCTTATGAAGATATAGGGTATTTGTTTCTTGTTAGGCATGTGGCTCCCATTTTCATCCTACGAAAAACAAAGGATTGAAGCGCTGTTTGTTTTGTTTCTTATTTTTGTATTTTTTGTTAGAAGTGAGCACCCATGAAATAGCCGAGGCGGTAAACGCACGGGTATTCAGCATGACCATGCTGAGGGTGACGGGTTCGATTCCCGGTCGGTCCAGGATCTTTTCGTAAAGGAAATTTCCTTGACTTCCTTGGGCATAGAGTATCTTCGTGCCTGCCACACGATATACGCATGCCAAATGGTCATTGGCAGAGGAAGCTCTCAGTTAATAACTGTGGAAGTGCTCACAGAACACTAAGCTGAGAAGCAGGCTTTGTCCCAATGAGGACGTAACGCCAAGAAGAGAGAGAGAGAGAGCACCCATGAAAACAAAAAGAACGGAATCAATCGGTGCCGTAATCGCTTGTTTTCGAATGGGATGAAAATGGGAGCGTGCGATTACTGATGGAACACATACCCTATGATTCAGTGCTGTTGCATTGATACTTATTGCATAGACAAACAGATGTCTTCCCAATGGTTCATTACGCAACGCAAATCAGTGCTGTAATAATCCATTACAGCACTGCTAATTTGGTGTGGGAAAGTATGCTTTTTCCTGGCAGATTTGCGTGACGTAAAACAGCCTATTACGATAAGAAATTGCAAAAAACATTTTTTGCAATTTCTCATCGTAATAGGCTGTTTTATCTCACGCAAATCTGACAGGAAAAGGCCTACTTTTCCACACCAAATTAACAGTGCTGTAATGGTTCATTACAGCACTGATTTGCGTTGCGTAATGAACCATTACAGCACTGTTTTCAGTTTTGGTCAACTTCTTGATGTTTTGTGGACGCAGTTTTGAAAAATTGTGACAACCGCACAGTATAACCTGTTATGTTCAGATTTTCTCAAACATGGGTATGAACATCAGTGTGCAGTTTGATGAAAAAGTTTGGTTAAAAACTATCCTCAAGGGTAATTTATGAAATTGCAAAAAACGTTGTACGCAATTCGGTGCAGAACTCGATTTTTCCAGCACTCGTCGTAATTATCCAACTCGGCAAGCCTCGTTGGATAAATGTACGACTCGTGCTGTAAAAATCGTCATTCTGCACCTTGTTGCGTAAACTACTATTTTGCAATTTCTCATCGTAATAGGCTGTTTTACCTCACACATATCTGACAGGAAAACGCCTACTTTCCCACACCAAATTAACAGTGCTGTAATGGTTCATTAGAGCACTGATTTGCGTTGCGTAATGAACCATTACAGTACTGTTTTCAGTTTTGATCAACTTCTTGATGCTTTCTGGATGCAGTTTTGAAAATTTGTGACAACTGCACAGTATAACCTGCTATGATCAGATTTTCTTAAACATGTCTATGAGCATCAGTATGCAGTTTGATGAAAAAGTTTTGTTTGAAACTTCCCTCAAGCGGTAATTTATGAACTTGCAAAAAACGTTGTACGCAACTCGGTGCAGAACTCGATTTTTACAGCACTCGTCGTAATTATCCAACTCGGCAAGCCTCGTTGGATAAATGTACGACTCGTGCTGTAAAAATCGTCATTCTGCACCTTGTTGCGTAAACTACTATTTCGCAATTTCTCATCGTAATAGGCTGTTTTACCTAACGCAAATCTGCCAGGAAGAGGCCTACTTTCCCGCACCAAATAAGCAGTGCTGTAATAGTTCATTACAGCACCAATTTGCGTTGCGTAATGAACCATTACAGCACTGTTTTCAGTTTTAATCATCTTCTAGATGCTTTCTGGACGCAGTTTTGAAAAATTGTGACAACTGCTCAGAATAACCTGCTATGATCAGACATTCTTGAACATGTGCACTTTGATGAAAAAGTTTTGTTAAAATTATCCTCAAGTGGTAATTTATGAAATTGCAAAAAAAACGTTGTACGCAACTTAGTGCAGAACTCAATTTTTACAGCACTCATCGTAATTATCCAACTCGGCAAGCCTCGTTGGATAAATGTACGACTCGTGCTGTAAAAATCTTGATTCTACAACTTGTTGCGTAAGCTACTATTGTAAAACTTAACACTATAAATCCTTTATTTATACTAGCCGTTTCTGTAAAGATATGACGTACTTTTCCGTACTATACCAAACAATTGTATTATGATTCGTAATGCAACTTATTTCAGATGCTTTATGAATCATACTGCGATTGTTTGATCAAAATTAATTTTTGAACAATCTCTGTGTTTATTCAACATCTGTGGATAAATGTACGACTCCTCCTGATAAAACATTTTTTTTTGTAGTTTCTTACTTGGTCAGCTATCCCATTTATATGGGTTCAAATTATAATCTTAAAATAGAAATTAATATTAAAAACATAATTAATTTACCAAATTTAATTAATTGCTTTTCGTCATAGGCCCTTTGAATTGTTAAAGCAAATGGAATGACGTTTGCTCTTGAAAGATATCAACAAGTCTCGCGTTACATTTGAAAAGGGCCTATCCCTAAAATGTAAACAAATCGATTTTGATACCTTTCCATAGCATCCCCCAACAGTAACATACTGTGCAAACACCACCCGCATAATCGTTAATCTTATCAGAATAAACCCCACCTTCAAAACGGCCGATCATTGCTTTTTTTCCCAATCATTCATAAACCCGTGCTCCAAATGGGCCAATAACGGTAAAATTTTGTTTTCATTTGTTGGTCCTCTCGTTTAAAAGGCCGACAACCGAAAATTTTTACGAACGGCTCTCGGCCCGAGCACCGAGGGAGAGAATTCTCTCTCTCAAAAACGGCCAAGCCTTGATACGATGTCAACAACAGACTCAACCGGGAGGCCAACCCACGCTAAGAAAATTTTAGAAAGACTCACAATAAGGCGAACACCGGGTGAAATATTTCAAATTAGCTTAACATGTTTAACTAGAATTTTTAATGTTTTTTTGATAATTTTTAATGCAAACTTGATTATTGAAGCATAGATACATCTATTCTTGTGTCATTAAAACGAGAAGCATGTTGAAAAATCTGGAAACTGTGAAATACGAATAGGAAATGTGATGGAAACTGTTTGCATCGATTTTTCTCAATGTTTACGTTCTGGGGATAGGCCCTTTTCAAATGTAACGCGAGAAGTATGAAATACCACTAACACAGCTTTACATTTTACATCATTTTTTCGAGTGCCGAAGAAAGCACGTAAGGTGCCAATAACAGAAATCTAATTGCCGATAATAGAAATGGTGTCTCGTGACTTTTGTAGTGAAATTGTGAAATTTGTGACAATATTTAACATTTTAGTGCATAGGAATCGCAAAACTTGAAGTGAGCAAGTACATTTCAGGTGAGTTCCGTTATTTTTCATGTGTGATGTCCTCGGAAGTCTGTTTTTTTTTACGGACAGCGACTTAGGCTGCCGAAAATACAAAAATTCCCCTATCCACAAGATATCAGTTCAATAATATATTTTGTGTAGAACAAGTTTAGCTATTATTCTATTATAGAGAAAGTACAAAATATGTGATGAACAATAACAAGTTCACAAATTTCCTGTTATTAAGTTGTAATTAATACATCAAAACATGTTATTAACCCGCAAACACCCGGGACGATCTACTTTTGGCAGAAATGCAATATCTTCTTTGTTTTTAAACATTATACCCCTGATTTTTTTTTATAGTCAAGGGGAATAGTTGTGCTAAGAAATGCATGGTACCTCCCCCCTTTGCACCCTCCCCCCCCCCCCCCTTTTGCGGGGAGGCGAAAATACGTGGCTTTTTTTTGTATTTTTTATAAATTCTACATGATTTTGCTGAAATTTCATAGTTTTGCTAAACATCAATAGTTTTCACTGATCCTAGACATGCAATGTATTACCACCCATCATAGTCTGTTGAAGTTTTGATCCCAGAGCTATTCTAAGGCCTCCAAAGTACTCCGAAGTTTGTGACACAAATCTAACATTCTCAACCAAGTTTTATACACAATGAATGATTACAGAACATTGTCTACGGTACTCAAAAAGTCTCAAAGCGCCCCTCGAAAACTCATGGTACATGAATTGGGTGATCTAGGTCATCCAAACTACCCTGGAATTCATTTTCTTAAGATGTAAAACATCTACCATCGTTTGTGTTCACTCTGTCCAAGAAATTTAGACACGTTGATGTCCATTACACCTCACAATGCTATGAGCAACTTGATATTGTGGTAGTTGGACATTCCGTGAAATACAAATGGCCTCCAATACACTTTGAAGTTTGGCTTACGATATCTACATACTGTTTCATGCTTGAGTTGTGAAAAATTTTCGTGGAATGTTGTCTATAGTGCTGATGGAACCTCAGTGCACATCTATAATGCTTTTGGTACATTTATGGGATATTCCAGGCTTTCCAAACTATTTTGGAATTAGGAACTTCAAGGTCTACAGGCTCTACTCATGTTTTTCTTCACTCTATCGGCATAATTCTTTCGCGATTGTATCTGTTGTACCTCACTATATTACGAGTATCTGTATTTGTTGCTATTTGGGTGTCCTTTGGCATACACATGGACTCAATGTATTTTGAAGTATGGATCGCAATACAGATAATCTTAGGATATTTTTGTTGTAGCGAATGCTTGCGGAATATAATCAACGCTACTCTTAGAACCTCAGAGTGCAATTCTGATAACTTAGCAACATTCACTTGGTGATCTAGGTCATCCAAACTATTCTGAAACTTAGACCTTCAAGCTCTACAAGCTCTACTCTTGTATATCTTTATTTTATCGATGTACTTCTTCCACGATTACCTCTGTTGTATCTCATAATTTGTTGAGTATTTGTGTTACTTATGCATCCACTGACATACAAATGTTCTCTATGGTATTTGGAAGTGTCGGAAATTACCCAAGCATTCCTCTAGGCGTTCCTCGGGAATTCCTCCAGGAGTCCTTCAGAAATTCATCGTGATATTCTCCGAGAATATCTCTACGAGTTCCTAGGGAATGTCTCAAGACTTCCCATGAAATTCTGAGAGTTTGCCAGCAGTACCTCGAAAATTTATTCAGGAGCTATGCTGGAATCCCTTCAGGAGTTCCTCAGGAATTACTTCGAAAACTTTTCGAAAAATCCTGCAGGAGTTCCTCGGGAATTCCTTCAGAAATTCCTCGAAGATTCCACGGGAGTCCCCAAGGATTCCTTCATGCATTCCTTAAAAACTCGTCAAGGAAGTTTCCACAAGAGTTCCTCCAGAAATTTCTCCTGGAATTCCTCCAGGTAATTTTCCAGGGATTCCTCCAAGAATTTTCCTAAGAATTTGTCCAGGGATTCCTCCAGCGGTTTCTCTAGAAGTTCTTCCAGGGATTCCTTCAGGAATACCCCCAGGGATTCCTGCATGGATTCCTCCATGGATTCATCCAGAAATTCATTCAGGTATTCCTCCAGGAATTCCTCCAGAGCTCCCTCAGAAGTTCTTCCAAGATTTCCTCCAGCAACTAACCCAGGGATTTCTTCAGGATTCAAGGGATTCTTTCAGAAATTTCTCCATCTGTTCCTCCAGAGTTTCCTCCAGCAATTCCCCCAGAAATTGATCCGGATATTCCTTCAGAATTCATCCAGAAATTCCTCCAAGACATCTGTCTAGATTTCTTCCAAGAATCCCTCCAGGAATTCCAAAAATTCCTACTGTACCTTTCCCAAGATTTTTACCAGAGAACCCTGTAAGATATCTGCCAATAATCCCTTCAGGAATTTCGCTAGAAATTCCTCCAGGGATTTTTCATGAAATTCCTTCAGGGATTTTTCATGAAATTCCTTTAGAAATTCATTTAAAAAATTCTTTAGAAATTCTTTTGTGAACACTTCCTAGATTCTTCTGGAAACCTCCAGAAATTCCTCAAGAAAATACTTCCGGCAAAACTCCAGGGATTCCACCGAGAATTCCTTCAAGGATTTTTTTTCAGAAACTCTTTCAAGAAGTCCAACATGAACTCTAATAAGAATCTCTCCAAGACCTGCTCCAATATTTATGTCAAAATTCCTTTATAAATCCCTCCAAGAATTCCTTCAGGTAATCCTCCAAGAATCTCTCTAGGAATTTCTCCAGAAATTCCTCCAAGAATTCCTACAAGAATACTTCCTAGAATTTCTTCAAGAATTTCTTGAAGAAATTTCTGGAGAATAACCTGGAGGAATTCCTGGAGCACTTTCTGCAAGAATTCATGTAATAATTTGTGAAGGAATTTTTGAAGAATTTCCCAGGGAAATTTTTAGAGGAATTTCTTAAGGATTTCCTTGAACTGCGAGGAAATTTAGAATCTATTTTTTTTTTTTCAATTTTTATTTTCTGGAGGAATTTCTGGAGGATTTCATGAATTATTTCCTGTAAGAAATCATCGAGTAATTCATGCTTCCAGGATGCATTCAAGTAATGGCTGCGTTAGTGTGAGATTAGATTAGATTAGATTAGAATTCATCGAGTAATTCATGCGAGTAATTCCGAATTCACGTGAGGTATTTCCCGCAAGGACTGAAATTTAAGGAATTTCTGGAGAAATTCCTGTAGTAATTCCTACAGCAATCCCTGTTGAAATTCCTGCAATTATTACTGGTATCAGGTATCAGAAGGCCGGCTCCAGAGGCACGTTATCCTCCATTTGGGACATTTGTGCCATCGCCAAAATAACAGCCTATTTCATCATCTACCTGAGGGAAAAGGAAGGAAAAAGGATTTGGATGGGGATAGGGACAGGTAGGGAAATAGGAAAAATACCCTGGAAGAGGGTACTAACGCACAAGCGTACCACAATGGGTTCAAACAGCGCCCTGAAAAGGGCACTGTAATAACGCATAAAGCGAAAGAGAGCCTATAGCTCTTTACCACAGCGGGTTAAGAACAACAGAATATCCTGAAGATTCAGGTTTCTGAAGTCAGTTTCACTTAATAAGTGTTTACCGAATACTCGGAAACGCAGTTGCGCGAAAACTGGACAGTTACATATCAAATGATACGAAGTTCCATAATCGGATTCACAGCTATCACAGGCAAATGAATCAGCTTGCTGAATATTCGCCATGTGATAGCTGAGTCGGCAGTGGCCAGTCAATGCTTTGACCAGCATGCTGCAATTCTGCTTAGACAGATTAGTTAGATACTTCGCCACCCGTAGAGATGGCTCAGCACTATACAATTTGGTTTGACGACATGACTCCAAACTATTCCAATATTGTCTGTGTTGAGTGACAGCCCAGGTGTGAATCTGAAGCTTAATCCAACACTTCGATATCGGAATAGCTGGCTCAGGGCCAATGAAGTCATGTGACGCTCCAGAGCGAGCTAACTCATCAGCCAATTCATTTCCAGCGATGGAAGAATGACCAGGTACCCATAGAAGGTGAACAGCGTTTGCTGAATTCAGCTCCTCGATTTGAGTTCGACAAGCGATAACTATCTTCGACCTGGAGTTGGCCGAAGCAAGTGCTTTAATAGCAGCCTGGCTATCTGAACAGAAGTATATTACTTTGCCCATTACGTGCTGCTGAAGTGCTGATTGCACTCCGCACATAAGAGCAAAGATTTCGGCCTGAAAAACGGTACAGTGTCTACCAAGTGAGTAAGACTGATACAGCCTTAGCTCACGAGAATAAACACCAGCACCTGCTCGACCTTCGAGAAGGGAGCCATCAGTGTAACATACGATGCCGTCTGAAATACTTCTTTCCAGATAACCAGATGTCCACTCTTCCCGGGAAGGGAATTTCGTGGAAAATGTCATATATGGAAAATTACAAGCAATTGTAAGATCACTTGGAGCAAGGACAATTTTGTCCCAATTCACTAAAAGTGGAAACAACGAGGTGTGTGTTGAACTGCGGTTCACAGGAGTTTCCTCTAGTAGACCGAGTACCCGTAACCGGTAAGTGCAAGAAAGAGCTTCTTGTTTGAGATGAATGTGTAGTGGGGCAACGTCAAAGAGAACTTCTAGCGCTGCCGTAGGAGTTGAAGAGAACGCTCCAGACATCGCCATTAAGCACATCCTTTGGAGATGGCCTAATTTTGATTGGACCGTTCTCACTTCACCCTTTTGCCACCACACAAGACATCCATAAGCCAATATTGGCCGAACCACAGTTGTGTAAATCCATTTGATATACTTGGGTTTTAGACCCCAAGTTGTACCAAAAGTACGCCGGCATTGTCCGAAGGCCATACAAGCTTTCTTGATTCTGAACTCAATGTGAGGTGTCCAGGAAAGCTTGGAATCAAGAATGACTCCAACGTACTTTACCTGTTCAGTCACATTGATTTCAGAATCAAAGAGACGCAAAGGTCGAACGCCATTACGGTTTCGCCTTTCCGTGAAAAGAACAATAGATGTTTTACTCGGATTAACCGAAAGGCCATATTGGCGACACCAACCCTCAACTACCTGAAGGGCGTTTTGCATCAGGTCGAAAAGGGTGCTGATGCACATACCAACTAACAATGTTAGGTAGTCGTCGGCAAAACCATAAGTAGGAAAACCGCTATTATTGAGTTGCCTCAATAGCGTATCTGCTACGAGATTCCACAAAAGCGGTGATAAGACTCCCCCTTGGGGGCATCCACAAACACTCAATTTCCTAATCCCTGCTAGACGCAATGTCGAGAAGAGATATCGGTTTTTGAGCATTTGGTGAATCCAATTGGAAATCATTGGAGATATACCATGACTCCGTGCGGCTTCCAATATGGCATCGAAAGGCACGTTGTCAAAGGCACCCTCGATATCTAAGAAAACACCCAAACAAGATTGCTTTTGAGCGAATGCTTTCTCGATATCGTAAACAACCTTGTGTAAAAGAGTCACAGTGGACTTACCAGATTGGTAGGCATGTTGGTTCACATGAAGAGGCACGTTGGCCAGATGAACATCACGGATATGATGATCCACAATGCGTTCTAAGCATTTCAGAAGAAAAGAGGTCAAACTGATAGGTCTGAAACTCTTTGCTTCTTCATACGACGCACGACCCACTTTCGGAATAAACTTTACAGTAATATCCCTCCAGGATTTGGGAATATACCCTGTAGCAAAACTGCAAACAAGTAGTTTTTTCAAAACATGTTTGAAATAATCAAATCCCTTCTGAAGCAAAATAGGATAAATCCCATCTGCCCCAGGAGATTTGAAAGGAGCAAAGCTATTAAGAGCCCACTCAATCGATTCTATAGTTACAATACTCCGAGCCGAAGCTAAAGAATCATAACTACAAGAAAAGACATCAGGATCATCCGAAGATGTAATATCCACACATCCAGGGAAGTGTGTGCTGAATAAGCATTCCAGAACTTCCTCATCAGAGGAAGTCAGATCGCCATTTGGCAAACGAAGTTCGTTCACCCGGAAATCCTTAGATTTCGCAAGGATTTTGTTTAACCGACTGACTTCACTCAAGCTGGAAACATTTGTACAAAGGTTTTTCCAGCCGGATCGTTCAGCAGACCGGAGAGCTTTCCTGTAGGCCTTGCGAGCCGACCTGAAAGCCTCCGAACCAGCCGAACGTCGTCTGTTCCAACTCTTTCTACATTGTTTCCTGAGTTTCGCCAGATCAGAGTTCCACCAAGGGGTTCCTCTTGTGATCTTCACAGACCGTAGAGGGCATGCTTCTTCAAAAGCTTCCATGATGAAGGTCGTTGTAGTATCAACGGCATCATCTAAATCACTTGGAGTGTCAATGGATGGTGAATATCCATGAAATTTGGCTGCAACCAAATCAGTATAAAGATCCCAGTTTGTTGACCGAGGATTCCTGAAACGCAATGTTTGCGAAGTAACATTTAAATGTTCAAAAAAGATATAGCGATGGTCAGATAAAGATTCTTCATCTGACACATGCCAATTGGTCAGCTCGTGACTAATTCTGCTAGAGCAAAGCGTTATATCTAACACCTCCTCTCTAGCAGATACCATGAAGGTTGGGCGGTTGCCTATGTTAAGTAATGCAAGATCTGTACTACTTAAGTACTCCATCAAACTGGAGCCTCTCAAGTTAATGTCTGAGCTGCCCCAGATGATATGGTGAGCATTAGCATCACTGCCAACAATTAGCGGAAGGCCTTTTGAAGTGCAGTATGCGATGACTTGTTTGAAAGCATCCGTAGGGGATGGTTCATCATGTGGTAAATACACAGAACAATAGACGTATTTCCTGTTGAGGTTTCCAACAGATACATCAATTGTGATAGCACATACATCTCTGGTGGTTAGTTCAGAGATGAGTGTAGCAACTATTGCGTTGTTCACAAGCACACAGGCTCGAGGCATGACACGCGAGTTTGCCATTTCATGTTTACTGAAAGTGGCAAACACCGGGTTCACAAGGTTTCCTAGATAGAAATTTCCCTTACGAAAGTAAGGTTCTTGTACCAAGGCCACTTGGGCTGTACCATTTTGCATAAGTCTGCAAAGATTGATCGTTGCTGTTCTTTTATGCTGAAGATTGATCTGAGCTATCCTAACCGTAGCCACTACCCAAACTAGGTAAGATTAAACTCTTCGCAACAGCAGCACAACAAAGAACAGCAACAATAAAACCAAATCGGTATCGATTGGAAAACGCCAAAGGCGAGGATACACAGAATACACTGTGTAAATCGCATAATGCGAAACCATATAGGTGAAAATTTAAACTAATTAACAACATCTTCATAATCCCGCCCTTATTTAGCCTCAAGTGAGACTAAAGAAGGGCAGCTGATTGTCTCGGAGAAACACAAGGTCCACTGCACCATTGCTCCGGTTAGCGCAGTAAGGGCTACATACTGTGGAGGGCGCCCTGGTACTCCACAGGCTCCGTTAGCGGTTAGGTTTTTATTAGACCCCCCTAGCCATTCATTCCTAGGCACGGTAAGCATAAAGCCGCATCACACCATGAATTAGGGGTCACCTGTTGGTGGATTCTTACCACCGGAACAGGCGGTCCGTAGTGTTATTCTTAGCCAATTGAGACAATCGCTACCGACACTACACAGCTATCTAGGCTGATCGAGAAGAGAAGTTAATATTGATGATCAACTTCATTCCAGGATGCATTCAAGTAATGGCTGCGTTAGTGTGAGATTAGATTAGATTAGATTAGAATTCATCGAGTAATTCATGCGAGTAATTCCGAATTCACGTGAGGTATTTCCCGCAAGGACTGAAATTTAAGGAATTTCTGGAGAAATTCCTGTAGTAATTCCTACAGCAATCCCTGTTGAAATTCCTGCAATTATTACTGGAGGAATTCCTAGAGCATTTCTTGAAGGAATTCCTGGGGTGTTTCCTAGAACAATTCCTAGACGATTTCCTGTAGTAATTTCAGAAGGAGTTCGTAGAGTCATTCCTGGAGAAATTCCTGGAGTAATTCCTGAAAGAACTCCTGGAATATTTGCTGAAGGAATTTCTGGAATATATCCTGGAGTATATCCAGGAAGAATTCCTGGAGTAATCCCTGGAGCCTGGAGGAATGACTGATGGAATCCCTGAAATAATTGAAGGAGGAATCCCTGTGAGGAATTCCGGGAAGAACCCCTGTTGGAATTGCTGGAGAAATTCCTGGAGGTATTCCTGGAGGAACTCCTGGAAGAATTTCTGGAAGACACCGTGGAGGAATTTCTGAAGGAATCCCTTGATGAATTCATACATAAATTAGCAGTTATTCATGAAGAAATTCCTGGAGGAATTTCTGGAAAAATTACCCGGGAAGATTACCCGGAGGAATTCTCTGGAGAAAATTCTGGAGTATTCCCTGGAAGAATTCCTGGAGGAAACTCTGGAGGAGACCCTGGAAGATTTTCTGGGAGAATCCCTTGAATCCTGAAGAAATCCCTGGATTAGTTGTTGGAGGAAATCTTGGATGAATTCCTGAAGGAGCTCTGGAGGAATTCCTGGAGGAATATCTGATTGAATTCCTTGATGAGTTCATGAAGGAATTCGCGAAGTAATCCCTGGGGGTATTCCTGAAGGAATCCCTTAAGGAATCCCTGGAAGAATTTCTAGAGAAATCGCTGGAGGAATCCCTGGAGAAATTCCTGAGAAAATTCCTGGAGGAATCCCTGGAAAACTTGGGGTCAGGGGTTCCAGGGGGTCACTGGCGTGCTTCAAGGGGCCTCAGAGGTGCTTCAGGGGGTGTCAAGGACATTTCAAGATGTTTGAGGGGATATCAGGCAGTCTCAGGAGCGCTTCAGTGGATCTCAGGAGCTTTTCTGGAATCTCTGGGGCATTTAAGGGGATCCCAGAGGGTTTCAAGAGGTCCTAAATGCGCTTCATGGGTGTTCCAGGAGGTGATGGAGGTCTCAGGAATCTTTCAGGGGATCTCAAAGAGGTACATGCAGGTTTCACGGGATTTCAGGGGGTTCTAGGGGCTCTGGGGCACTTTATGCTATTGCAACGCTCTTAAAATCCCCGTTATCCAATGGAAATGCCCCTGAAACCCCCTTTAACTATCCTCACAACTCCTTAAAGCGCTCCTGAAATGACTTCAAACAACTCTAAAACCTTGATATGTGAACCCAATAAATTGCCTTTGCATTCCCCGTAATCAATTTGAAATTCCTTTGAAGCTCCTTGAAACGCCTTTAAAAGGCTCTAGAGACTCCATGTATCGCACCTGAAACCCACTTCGAACGCCCTGGAAATGTGCCCCTAAAACATCTTGAAACGTTAAGGGGCGTTTCTAAAACTGCCTGAAACTCTCCGAAACGCCCCCGGAACCCGTTGTAACTCACTTTAAAGGCCCCTGAGACTCCCTCAATTGCCTTGAAAGCCCCTCGAAACGTCCCTGAAACCCTTGTTATAGGATTTAAATGCCAACGAAAGGATCCTGAAATCTTCAGAAACCCAATTTTTTTGGACTCTCTGTGAACTTCTTGGAAACCCCCTTGGCCCTCTCAGGAGGCTTGGCCCTCAATCTCCAGCTCATGGCATAAAAAAGAGGTCTCTGCATACCAAATTTGCAGAAGTGAGTCGGGATTTTGTATGATGTGATGATAAGTTCTATGTTTTGCAATGAAATGGCATTTTGTATTCTTTAAACAGCATGTTTGACCAAACACTCTGTTGTTGAAGAGAGAATAAATGGAGAATACAATGCAACAGTGACTCAAACTTTCGTCCAAACATCATCAAGTTAAGAAGAAATTATAAAATCCTCGCTGTTTGCACAGATTTGCACCATTTCATATTAGAAACGGAAACTTCATCATTTCTTCATACAAAAAATCCTACTCACTACTACTTTTCTCGTCTATCACTCCACCGATTGTGCCTTATTGATCGTTTTTGTATTCATGTGACAGGAATAGAGTCACTGAATTTCCCAGAAAATCCTCAGAATTTTTATTACGAAAAGCTCTAGCACAGACTGGGAATCGGATCCAGCAAAATCATGCTGAAAAGGATCTCGTTCACTTCATCTATTATATGAGCACTTTTTTCTGGCCTCTTGAATAGTATCATTTTGTACTATTTGTTTTAGAAGCGACCTAGATAGGCAAATACAATGTGTATGCCAGAATCAATACAGAGAGAGGAGTAAAGTGATATCAATGATGAACAAGATAACACGACCAGAGCCAATAAAACGAGAAATACGTAAGTAATATTAGGTATCCGCATGAAGTATTTTTGTTCCTACAGAAGTGAATGGGCTAAATGGAAATCTAATGGTGTCACAGCAGGAGTGGTGTAGAGGAAACAGGTGAGGTGGAGGGAGATATTTGTGTTCTTCGTTCAAGTTTCGATGAAACAAATAAGCGTTCCATACCGGTAATCGATGAAATTGTCCCGTACTAGCAAACTGTGTGGGAGTTGCAAGGGACCATCCATAAACGTAACAACGAAATTTTTGGTCCTTTTTTTCGCGTGCCGTCGATAGCGCTACTATCTCAAATGTAGCACTGCTCTTTGACTTTCCCTATTGGGACGCGACGCGACATACAAGCCCGTTCAATCAATCGAATTTATTCATATATGAGGCACGTAGGTAATCTACAAAGTTGCATGAAGTAGCAAACATTCATGACAATGCGCAACTAATGAAAAATGAATAAATGCTCGTGTAACTTATGAGAAGGGTTAAAGTAAAAGTGTCTAAAGCTAATAATGTTACAAAATTGCGTTATCAAAGAAATTAAATTATTAATAATGTGAATAAAAAACGCTCGAAACGAATATCAAGTTATTCGTTTATTTAAAATTATACGGGAGCGTTTCAAAACATGTACGAGAATTAGTTGGGTGGGCTTGCACCACACAGGCCGGAATGTATTGGCTGAAATGGGTGATACCATAAGTTGGTGAGTGGAATGGGAATAAATAAATCGTCACTGTCTGGATCAAGTCTGCTAGCTCATTGCAAACAAAGCGACGCATCAGTTTCCGATGAAATGATTATCGATATGCTTACATACGAACCTATATTTGCTCAAGTAAGGACAACTGAATAATCGATAAATACGTAGTGGGGTAATTGAGCTTTTCCTGGTTATGTTGGTTCAATGAACTAAAATAGATGGTAAAATGTCCTCGATTCAATAGTTAAATTATTACGCTGAAAGAAAGATCCGCCACTTTACTACCTCCCCAAGGATAACATCAACGTAATTGAGCCCTACATGGAAAACTGTCGCCAAATTTGTACTTTTTCATGCAAGCTCCAATCTCACGACATCATCATCTCACCGCAAGGCACTTCTCTGTACAAGAAGAAGACAAATATTCCCATCAAGAGCATCATTGCCTGCCGGTAGCCAAGCCCTATATAGGTATACGGTACAAAACCATTTTGATTTATTTCATTAATCACCCCATTATGTGTGGCTCATTTAGCAACTTGACACCCTATGTTTGCACGTGGATCAAGCGAAAAACAGGGCTCCACTTCAACGCCTTCAACGCGCAATACCGGGACATGCTCGGCGAACTGACGGAAGAAGCGTCGGCATTGACGTTGCTAGGATATTTTCCAAGGGGATGTCAGCATTGAAAAGCATCGCGATCTGTTTCAGAACTTCGGGTAGTTCGAGGAATAGTCATAAAGCCTTCATACTCGTTGGTATATACTGGTTTATTTAACAGAATCATGTTTCATATGACTTTATTGATGAAGCGTCAGTCTTGTAGTACGAAGTCAAAGGTTAGAGTCCAACGATCGACATATTATTTTATTTACATATATTTCAATAATAATAATTTTGCTTACATACAGTGCTTTCGAATTCCATAAATAAATAAGAGAAATATAATTGTAATTCATGAACTATGTCGGGAATTATGTCTAAGAGTTCAACTGAACATTTCTCAAAGCATTCCATTCGTTTTTATTTTAAAACTTCTGTAACGGAGGGTATCTTGCGCTGAAGGCCCTTAGCGACGCCAGTGAACGTCGGACCGCTGTATATTATGTTATGGGATGGTGTCCCTGTTTGTGAAAAACAGTCGACGACGACGACGGTGGTGATGATGAAGAAAAACCGCTAATTTCTGCCCCATCATCCACCATCCAGTAGTTTTCCTCTTTTGTGAGACTTTCCGATGTGACGGAGCTATTTATTCGCTGCGGGTTTGCTGACGGTTTTTCCTCAGAATAAAAGACTATGACAAACGATTGACAGGCCGGTCTGGTTCAGGTTTAAGCTGTCTCGTTCAGTTCCTTACTACCTTTAAATAGTCGAAGAACCGTTGGAGAACTCTTTGCCCTAAACTTGACAAAGAGCCAATTAATTTCATTAGCGTCACTATTTATAGTGAGCACTCCACAGTCACTAGTGTTGATGCATGGGATAACGACTAGCACTAGACAATATTCTTGATGACTATAAATCTAATTAATTCCAACACTACATGCTCCCACAGATGCCGCAGACAAGCTGACATCTTCTTCGTCCAAGACGAAAAGTCAAAGTTTATGAGTAAAACAAGTGAAGAAGGTATGCATAGCTAGGTAGATACCTACCCGCTTGTTATGCAAATAGGATGAGCACTTTGGCCTGATGGATCACCAGCAGCGCAGTGCACTGACATTGTGGGAAACGAAAAGCTTTTCATGAGTTCATGTTTGACAGACAAGAGCTCCTCGTTCGGGCAAACAACCCCTAATTGCTTCTTTACTTTAACATCGACAAGCAAATTTGGCTTGCAGGAGTACATCAAGCTTTTTCCGATAGACATCCGACAATGTTTTGCTTTTCAAGACATCATCAATCTCCTTGAAGGAAGCAACAACGATACACGTGAAGCAAGGATGGGAACACTCACTTGCAGAAAGTTACACTCACTTGATGTTTTCTCAGCTTAGAAGCGTGCAATCAAGAAATGATGTACACGGAACTACAAATCAACCCAAATTTAAGTTGTTTTGACGCAATCCCGGTCTTCCGTGGAATAACTCAAATTTGTGTCAAACAGCGAAAGTGGTGAGTGAGTAGTTCTCGTTTGAGAGCGGCAAAAAAATTAACCCACTGGTAAGTTATTTTCACCCAACGGAGGCCTCAAATGACGCAAATTTGGGTTAACTCAAGAAAACCCAAATTTGGCTTCTTCCACGGCAGAGCAGCGGATGCGTCGGTGCTTCTCTCTTTGTTTTCGACAACATTGCGGTGGGGCGAGGGAGAAAACAACCCAACTTTGAGTTAAAACTAAAAGCAGTTTAGCCAAATTTGAGTTTTTAAAACTTATTCTTTGGGTTTTAATATTTTTCCGTGTATGGACGACTTTTGCCTTGTGGTTTTGTCTAAAAGTTTGCCGAATAGAGTAGGGGTCGCACACGCATACCGAAGTCGAGAAGGAGCTGTGAAGGCAACTCTCCACGAGGTGAATGTAAATTACACTCACCTCGTGGAGAGTCGCTTTCACAGCTCTGTCACGACTTTGATATGCGTGTGCGACACCTACTCCATTCGGCAAACATTTAGACAAAACCACAATGCAAAAGTCGTCCATACACCAATTCTTCATTGCACGCTTCTGAGCTGAGAAAACATCAAGTGAGTGTAACTCTCTGCAATTGAGTGTTCCCATCCCTGACGTGAAGATGAGTGTGTGTGATGTAGTCTGATAAATAAGCATGCTCTCCTGTTTGTGAGTATCAACTTGAAACTGTTTTCGTTTCTTCTTCTTCTCTTTCTGTGCGGGCTGATGGGGATCACATCAACTCGTCGATGTATAGGGCCAGTCAACTTGACTATATGCCCCTGTTTTCGTTTAGATTATAACTTATACCCGACTATATTAGAAAAAAAAAATATAACGCTATTTATGAACAAGGATTTTTGTTACAGCTGTTTTTATGAAACTTATTTCATTATTAGATAAAAATTAAAACAAATCTTATGAAACCGTCGATGGGGGTGACAATGGGTCTGGGGGTGAGATTGGGTCAAAACAGAGAAACATAAAATTTGAAATAACTCAATAACTATCGATAATTTATATTGAAAACTTTATATTATTTCAAAGGGGAGATGTTTTTACACGTCATGATGCAGAATAAGATGTTTTGCAATAATCGTTTTATGTTAAATTTGTGGCTAAACTTATATGATGAAACTACTAGTAAATCACTCTGAAAAAAATTCTCCTTCGTAATGTTTAATACAAGTACCTAACCATAAATTTTCTTATAAGTGGTTAGCTGTAGGTATTACCTGGTTGATGTAATAAAAAAAGCGGGCTGTCATTGCTCTTTTTATTAAAAAACTTAATATTTTCGACCCTATGTCTAAATATTAAGAATGAGGGTGAGATTGGGTCAAGCAAGTTATCGAGTGCACATAACCTTAACTAAAAATTCATTTATCCAGTCCCCATTTGACGCTAGAGTGGTGCCAAGTTTACCGTATTTTCACTAAAGCACGCTTTCTTTCAAAAATATGTCGAGAAGCATCAAACGAGTGTGTTAATACGTTTAGTGCCTAAAATCATTTATAACAATACACCCATGCGTGTGGACAGCTCCTCTAATCATCAGCTAATCTTTAGTGTTCTGCAATATCGTAAGCTCACAAAATAGACTTAACATAATATTTGAACGACCCTCTATCTTGAGATGGAGTGATTTGCTATAGAGGCCAATGATCATATGTACATAAGAGTTTATAACGGAGGGTTTGGTTAGACATTTCTTTTGCAGTATACAAAAACTAGCATGTTTTGCCTTTCTCGTTCACCTAAGTGAACTGAAAGGCTATATGTTCACTCAAAAAAAAAAAATTTCGATAGGAGGCTCGGAGGGTCAAGTCGCATATACCAATCAACTCAGTTCGACGAATTGAGATGATGTCTGTATGTGTGTATGTATGTGTGTCTGTGAACAAAATAAGTTCACTCACTTTTAAGGCACTTCCCATTGGCCGATTTTTCGGATTATAGCTCGAATCGAACCGGAATTTTACCGCATTGTTTGCTATTGAAAATGATTCGGATCGGTCAAGGCGTTTCGGAATTATGGCCAATTTAGTTATCCGGTCCGGACCAACATTTTTCACCCGAGCGACAGGTGTAACAGCCTGCTTAAGTTGGTGCGCGACGACCGCCACGACGGACGCCGCAGCCCGCAGCACACCACGAGAACGAAAGTAAGAGAGAATGTGAGAGAAAACGACGACGACGAAAGAGCGGCGCTAACGTGCTATACATATAAGCAAAAAAAGTCTAGAGTTGTCACCCATCACTAACGAACCACGTATGAGTGTGATGATGGCAACTTATCCTGATATTTCGGTGCCGACACCAAATTCTCTGTGAGAGAAAGCAGGCCAGAATAATTTCGTGCAGTGGACCATAACCAGCGCTTCGACGCCGACTCAAACCCACCCGAGTGCATGGGCTAGGTGGAGCGTGGAGGTGGCTTAGCGAGCATAGCACCCAACCTCACTGCCATTCAGCCGAAGGTTTTCGTTTTAAATTGGGGACTACGAAGGTGATGATTTTGTTTGCGGTTTTCTGTGAGAAAGTGAAGGAGGGAAGATTTTTTGCTTTTTTTCACTCATACTCCCATAAGAAACCCCGTAGGAAGAAAGAGTGTTTCCCGGCTCATCAACCTTCGTAGTCCCCAATTACGTTCGTATAGGTTATTTACCTACACTGAACGAAAACCCCATCCCGAAATCGACTGATTTGTCTGACCATCCAGTCCAAATTACCAAAATCGTGTTTTCGAATGACGAATCAGTCATACGGCAATCATCCTAAAAAGCGGATGACGATCATCTTATTCGCGTATGAGCCGACGCACGCTATGTGAATGAATATTAGTTGCATAGGGAAGGCTACACAGATGCATCGAATTTATCCATCGATAGCGTAACAAGTTCCTTGATCGTGACACCCGGGTCGTTGACGATATTTTGCTTCGCATGTCTTGACTCTTGAACATGCTAACTTCTTTAAAAGGGCACCCTTTTTAAGGGCAAGGGTATCCTGGCCACTAAGTACATCATTTTTGATAAAGATAGCGGTGACATTAATGTTATCAATCGCTAAAAAAGAAGATTGCTCGACCATATGGTCGATATTCTATTTTCATATCACTGTCATCCGGTTTTAGGATGACATCATTCGGTCGGTGGACCATACAGTTTCCGACCGAATGTCGTTAAGGGGCGTGATCGTATCGCCTCTCAGTCAATCTTGGGCGGGGGGTTTCATTCAGTGTAGTTGATCGCGGATACTGCCTTTCCGCGTTTCGTCGCGAAACTGGGCCTAGTTTTGAAGTGCATCCCACCAAGGTATTTACATATTCTAAGGTAGTCTTAGATGTCAAAACTGGTTGACCGGCCATTATTTTTTTCACCGTGAGAAATTCTGAAAACAAATCCCCCGCCACCTCAAATTCCTTTGAAATTTCGCTTCCTCTGCTTTTCTCCACAAACTAAACGTCATGCTCAACCTTACAATATGTAAAAACCTTGCATCCCACTACCGGCACCAATTCAACATACACTGAAAATATTCTACACGTTCAAGCCACATGTTTCAAACATGAATTTTCACCACTTGGGAAACATCTGAATTTAACGTGTCAAACCAGTCATAAATCTACTTTTCGAAATCATGTGTAAAACACGTTAGTTTGGCATCATAAATGTCAAATTTCTTAGAATATTTGTACCAGCACCAGGCACCCAGCTGCGGGTCCCTGTTCACAAAAAATGAAGTATGCTAAGACATACTTACTAGGGTGGGACACCGAAAGACATTTTACTCCTGTACACTTTTTGAGTTCCTTTTTGGTACCATATCAACTGTGCAAAATTTCAGCTCGATCGGAGAAACTATATTTTAGCGCCAGCCATTTAAAGTTTTCATACGATTTACTATGGGGAAAATCACTTTTTCAAAGAAAAATCGCCACAGGTTGCCCCTTAACCCCTAAAAATAAATCGATGAATGATTTCTGTTAGAAATTTTATGAGGAACCAACTCTCTGAAGGCCGCAAAGCGATCTAAGGCGTGTGGAAAAAGTTATCAACTGAAAACCGAATGGCATGCTAATGCTGTTTAACATGTAAGGAATAACAATAAATAATAAAATCTCGTCATTTTACCGATCGGGAGAGGCTTAATAACTTTTTCCACGAACGTCGCAACGGTTTGCGGTCTTCGGAGGTCTGATTCCTCGTGAAGTTTTCTACAGAAATCATTCATCGACTTATTTTTAGGGATCTAGGGGTGACTCCTAGCGATTTTTCTTTGCAGATGTAAAATTTCCCCATAGTAAATCGTATGAAAAAACTAAGAATGGCGGGCGCTAAAATATAGTTTTTCCGATCGATCTGAAATTTTGCACAGTTGATATGGGACCAAAGAGGAACTCAAAAAGTATACAGGAGTTGGGGTTTTTCCATTTTTTGTATTTTGCCATATAAACCGTGTACCAGGCTAATACTTACCGCGGGCGAGTTCGGTAATGTACATTACGTTATAGGCGAACCATTTCCATAATCGAAACATACTGTCAAACATGATAAAATCATGTGTTGAAGACAGTGGTTTAGAACCTCAACTATTCAACATCTGATTCGAAAGAATTACACGTTAATATAGCGTGCTGTTTTGAACGCTACATTAACGTGTAAAAGAACATGGATGAGGCGTGTCGATTATTTTCAGTGTAACAGAGGCAGAGGCGATTCGGTGGTTCATCGATTATGATTGCGTGATACCTTGGTGGCGGTCGTCAAAACCGTTCTCGAACACGCGTAGGTATGCGAGTAATTGGGTATTTATTTACGCGCTTTATTAGATTCTCATCTGGCTACTGTGGAAACGGGTAGCTTCAGATTCCGCCAGAACGCAACCGTAAGATTTGCAAACTGATTTAGAGAATTACAAAAGGCTAACCTTATGAAGCAGCAAAAGACATAATCATTTCATACAGTTCCCATGCAGTTCATAATGGTTTTCAAAATATTACCTAATATGTAATCGTGCTCTAAGCTTTTTATTAATAACGAGCTCGAAATTCATAATGAACTACATGAGCAGTTCCACCACGTCGGAAGTTTAGCCACATGCCTGCAACAGCTTGTATAAATCAGTTTGTAAAAACAAACCTGTAAAAGATACCTATATCCGTATGCATCTAGGACATTGGAAATTCTCGATACTTAACATAATTTCAGGCATTTCTCGGAATTTTTAAGGTTTCAGAACTTTTGAATTGTCGCGAATATTCAAAGAAATTTAAAGGAAATTCAAGCTCAATAATTTAAGGAAACTAATATTCAAAATTACATTTTATTTAAGCCACGTGACAAATGCGATTCTACTACAAATTCAGAGTCAAATTAAATTTAGATAAAAATAAAAATTTCTTGTATTCCTTTAATTGTCAAACTAGGATAGTTTCAGATGTCATACTGCTATTAAATGAATGGACCACATTACATATATGATTCATCTATTGATCCGGTTCTAGCGATGGCTAGACCCACATTCAACGGCGGCGGCTGATTTGCTGCGTTAAGATCTGATTCGTGCATCACTCTTACGAGTCGACTTCATGTGCAGCAAACGGCTCAATCATCCGTCATCATTTTTCGGAAACGTGATATCAGGGAACGTCCATAAATTTCGTCACGCGAAAATTGACGATTTTCAAACCCCGTTCCCCCTATGTCACACTTTTTGTATGAGAACTCTAAAAAAATGCTCACACTTTCACACTTTGCTGAAGCCCCCCTCCCCATCAACGCGTGATGTATACGCTCAAGAATTTTTGCCATGTTCCCAAACGTGTATCTGGCGAACAGGATGCTGTTTAATCATCAAAACAGTCATCATGGAGCATCCATTACGTACGTCACACTAAAATTGGTAATGTACATCCCCACCCCCTCTCGCACGGGGTTTTCTATGCGTTTTTACGAGTCAAACTATCCCAAACCCCCCTCCCACTCCAAACGTTACGTTTTTTTATGGGTATTCACTTATATAACTTTTCCTTGAACTTTTCTTATAAGAGAAATAAATGTTCTTATTGGCCGTTGGGTTTTAAGATGTTTTAAGAGAAAAAATTCTACTCAGTTACTGAGATGGATTTATTTCAAATTATTTTTTTTCCTGCTCAGTTTCAGTTAGAAGTGAGGCAACTCATTGAGTTGTCTCAGTTTTAACTTAACGGAAATTGAGTAAGAAAATAAAAGTCTTTTCTTTTTCTGAGTAGGACCAACTCAGTGACTGAGTAGAAATTTACCTCAGTGTATGAATGTAGTAAGGCAATGGCACGTCAGGTAACGGTAAGTGATAACGCTAAGTTGCATACATCTGGGCGTTAAATTGGAAATTTTAAGTAAGACCAACTCATTGGCCAAGTGGAAATATTTCTGCATGAGTGCACGTTTTCGTTTTCAATGAGCCATTTTACGAGACGTTTCGGATCAGCTGATCGCTCATTTCAAGAATGAAAATTTGACAGGAGGTTGCGCCCAAGCCCGTGAGTGTTAATATCAATATCAACACTGTTGTCGTTTCGTAAAATTGACTATACCGAAGGCACAAGCCCAATGTTCTCTATTCCACAGACAAAGTGGTATTTGTGATGTGATATTTTTAAAGACTTTAAAAGTGGCGCGAGGAGTTGCTAGGACATATCCTACCCTACACAGCAAAAAAAATCTTGTGATATCACATCACTTTCGCTGCACATCAGTCGCGTCGTAAAAGTGATGTACAAATTACATTCTTTACACACAGCAAATTAGCCGCCGTAGCTTGTAAGTGAGTCTGGCAATCGCTAGAACCGGAACGATAGATGATTCATGTATAAGTAAAATATTGATATGGATTCGTACACTGATCCGCTGATTGTGAGGCATATCCCTTGCCTCTCGGCTATATCACCGAGTTAGAAGGAAGGTGATAAATATGATACTGCTTCTAAGTATCCACTGGAATGGGTTTGTTGACACTTTCCGGTGCCAACCACACAGCAAATAATTTTGTAATTTCCAGGCACGTAATTTTTGGCGATGTATCCATTTTCGGACGTAATTTCACTCGGACACATCGTTTTCCAACAATTATCACACTCACCATGCACACCCTGGTTGGCACCGGAAAGTGTCAACAAACCCATTCCAGTGGATACTTAGAAGCAGTATCATATTTATCACCTTTCTTCTAACTCGGTGATATAGCCGAGAGGCAAGGGATATGCCTCACAATCAGCGGATCAGTGTACGAATCCATATCAATATTTTACTTATACATGAATCATCTATCGTTCCGGTTCTAGCGATTGCCAGACTCACTTACAAGCTACGGCGGCTAATTTGCTGTGTGTAAAGAATGTAATTTGTACATCACTTTTACGACGCGACTGATGTGCAGCGAAAGTGATGTGATATCACAAGATTTTTTTTGCTGTGCAGGGTGTGCATGGTGAGTGTGATAATTGTTGGAAAACGATGTGTCCGAGTGAAATTACGTCCGAAAATGGATACATCGCCAAAAATTACGTGCCTGGAAATTACAAAATTATTTGCTGTGTATCCTACCCACAAAAAATGCTGGGTTGGACAGTCCATATGTCCTACCCACACTCTTAGAAAAAATCATGTAAATTAAAGCTCACTTGGATGCACATAAAAGGAGCGGCCCGTTTGAGACAAATTTACGTCTTCTATCACAAATAAAGTCGAGCTAGCAATCGCTAGAGCCGAAGCGAGAGATAAAACATACGTATGTAAAAAAACAAACAACATTTGAAATCTGATCTGCTGATTGAGAGCCACGTGCTATACCTCTCGACTCTATCTCCGAGTTGTGAAATTGATGATAAATGTAAAACTGTTTCTACCTATCTGGTCAGATAGATTTGTTGACATCTTGTGCAATTGAGTCAAATTTGCCATTCAGTCATGAAATGTTTACGTATGTTGATGGTTTACGTCATGTGTAAATTCCTAATTTTTTAAGAGTGCAGATTTGTGTAGGGCCTGTCCATAAACTACGTAGACTCTTAGGGGGGGTTTTGTTGAAAGAATATTTTATGGCACGAGAAAGGCACCATCACCGCTAGGTGGATTAATAAGGATTTTTTTTTAATCAATCTTTCATTCTTTCTTCGCCCCTCCCTCATTGTAATTTATCCTCCTCTCATGGAGGTTGAAGCTCTTAATGAGGATGATTATGATGGCTACTAATGATGATACAGTATACAAACGTTATTTTATCAAATTTCGACCATTTTTCCCATTGTATTAGCCCTTTTAGGTGGATTAATCATCTTTTAAAATTACCTAAGCTTTTATTTGTCATGAAACATTGTGATTTAAGTAGGTTTACTATATATGATCAATAAAATTAATTTATATTCTTAGATAGGTGATTTCGAATACTTTGACCCATTCTCACCCCCTCTAAGGGGTGAGATTGGGTCAATTTTCAATCATTTGTAGTTTACTAAGCAATTCATATAACGTGATACTTTCTTGCTAAACTATCATTACTACATAGGAGAGTATACATACCAAATAAAAAGTTACTCCGACTTCAATTGTATTTGTTATTTAACAAACAATCTTTGAGTATCGTTTTTTGACCCATTCTCACCCCCAACGACGGAACTCCTCTGAACCTCTTCAGGAAGCTCCGAAAGCCCCCCTGAAACTCCCTACCGTGCTTTGAAATTCCTCGAAAACTTCGTGGAGCACTCTGGAAAGCTTCTGAAGGCCCCTAATACTCTATACGGATTGAAATTCTCTTGAAAACGCCCTGGTAACCCCTGAATCTCCCCTAAAAGCCTTCAGAAACCCCGCATGCAATCATGTTGATTTTTTTTGGTTGTCAGGGATGGTTTGGCGTTGAGGTGGCGTGGGAGAGGGGTATGGCAGCAGAGCCAAGAGGAGGAGAGGGGGGGGCAACTCCCCCCCCCCCCCTCCGCTGGCCGCCTTATTTCTATAAATTAGAGCCAACTCAAGATTATCAATAATTCAGTGCTCCAGAAATAGGATTTAATCCATAATTATCAGTGTTGTTTTTCTCAAAAATCACCAGAAATTTCTCGAAAAGTGCAACTTCAATCTTATCATAGAATTTTACCAAATTAGAAGCCTGAATGAATGGCTAAATTTTGTGATTTTTATTCACGGAAACAAAAACCACATACTAAATTTTCCGATTATGCCGGAACCAGTTCCAGTTCCGGTAGGGAAATAGAAGGACTTCCTAGAACTATATTTTGCTGTAGAGTGTAGCAGCTCAAAAGTAATGATTTTTACTTTTATTGAATTAAAACGAACGTCATTCTAAGAGCGAAAAATCTGGGATTATTATCTTGTACCGACTTTTCAAACCCTCTAAGCAGAATACCCTCTTCGAATGAGTGTAATCAGTTTTGTACCTTTTAATTCCATCCTATTTTGCATATCTTTTGACAGATACGCGTATTTCGACTACCACTTGTAATCTTCCTCAGTGTCAGTTATCCACAGTGGATACTGACACTGAGAAAGATTACAAGTGGTAGCCGAAATACGCGTATCTGTCAAAGGATAAACAAAATAGGGCGGAGTTAAAAGGTACAAAATTTATTACATTTATCCTTCGTGAATTCATTCCACGCACGTCTTGCGGGGTTCTGATACTGATTGTGTCAGGGCTCGTTCCAAGAAATGCTTCTGGAATTCCTCACCCAATTCCTTCAAAAATGTTTGATACTTCTATAAGGATCCATCGACGAATTCCTTCAGGAATTTTTCCAAAGCTTTCTTCAGTGATACCACCATGAATTCCTCCAGAGATTACTTCAAGAATTCATCTAGAGATTTTACCAGGAATTCCTCCGGGAATTACCTCCAGTGCTTTTTTCAAGTGCTTCAGGAATTTCTCTAGGGATTACCAAAGGAAGTTCACCCTTTCAGGTATTTCTGCAGGTATTCTTTCAGAGATTTCTTCAGGGATTTCTTCACATGTTCCTTTAAAAATTCCGCTAGAGATTGTTCCAATAATTCCATATGGGATTCCTCTAGGAATTTCTCCAGGCATACTTACAGGCATTCCTCCGGAAATTGATCCATGCATTTTTTTCAAAATCTCCTTAAGATATTCCTTTAAGAATTCCTTCAAAGATTCCTCCACGAGTTTCATCAGGGATTTATCCAGGAGTTCCACCAGCAATCCCCATAGGAACTTATCCAGGGATATTTTCAGTGATTTCTCCAAGAATTCTTCCAGAGATTCCTCTAATAATTGCTCCAAGAGTTTTTCCAAGAATTTCTCCAGGAATTTCCTTAGGAATTTCTCCACAAATTTCTAAAAAATCCTCCTTGGGTTTTTCCAGAATTTTTTCTACTATTTCCTCCAGGCATTTTTTCAGAAATTCTTCCCAGAATTCCACTACAGATGAATTCATCCAGCGATTCAGGAGCTGCTCCAGGAATTCATCCGAGAATCTCTCCTGGGAATCCTCTAGGAAAAACTCCAGGTCAAGCTCCAGGTAATCTTTCAAAAATTCCTCCTGAGATTCCTCCAAGAATTCCTCTAAAGATTTCTTCAGGAATTCCTCCAGGGCCTCCTCCTCAAATTCCTCCAGAAGTTCCGCCAGAAATTTGTCCAGAAGTTTGTCCAGGTATTCCTCCAGGATTTCCTCTAGAAATTCATCCAGCAAATCATTCGAGGATTCATCCTGGGATATCTTTAAGTATTCATCATCCAGGAATTTCTTCAGAATTCTTTTCCTCCAGGGATTTCCCTAAGGATTATTCCAGGAATTTTTCTGGGGATTCCTCCGAGAAATTCTTTACATATTCCTCCAGGAATTCCTCCAGGTATTGCTCCAGAAATTCATTCATAAATTTCTCCAGGGATTCTTCCAGGAAATACTCCAGGTAGTTCTTCAAAAATCCTCCTGGGATTCCTCGACGGTCTCCTTCTCAAATTCCACCAGTGATTCCGCCAGGAATTTGTCCAGAAGTTCGTCCAGGTATTCAGGAATTGCTTCCGGGATTCCTCCAGGGATTTCTTCAAAAATGCTTCCAGAAATTTCTTCAGAAATTCTTTCAGAGATTTATTAATGAAAACATTCCCGCGTTCAGGGATTCCTTCAGGTAAATTCATTTTTTTTTCTAATATTCCTTTATTTGAGAGTGTTCCGGAAATACCTCGAGGAAATTCTTCAAGAATTTGTCTAGGAATTCCCTTTAGAAATTCTTAGCTTAAAGGTTTCCTCCAGTGATAGTTTCAATTTAACGAGAATACCCTCTTGAATTCTTCTAAGGATCTTTCCGGGAATATGTCAATTAGTTTTGTGCTGAGATGAGTATTTGCAGTATACAGGGGATTGGGCTTGATTGATTAATGTTTCGCAAAGTTAGAGCCGTTCGGGTAAAACACTATTATTTAGACAACTCATTTTTGAGCTGTCATATTTCGGAATCCAGTGAACCGAATTGAATGAATTTTTCAAAGTTTATCAACAATATATTGATACTTAATACGACGTTTTAAAATATAATATTTTCTCACGGCGAATCAAGTTATACCGGGTTGGAATTTTGACCCATATAGAAGAAAATAGGTCAAATTTACAATACCACACAAAAATTACGAAATGTGTTCTTCCTTCAATCTAAATAGGCTCCAATATATCTGATAAGAGATAGCTTGAGAACAGAAGTGGAAAATCTTTGGATATCAACACTAAAATTTAATGACATTGATGTAAAAAAAATACATTTTTTCGAGAAAAATCCGAAAATTGTCAATTCATGATAACTTTTTTCAACGTTTAAAAAGTACCTATGTTTAAATAGTTTGTGAAGCATTTGCATATCGTTAGTGTACATTCAAAATATAATTCAATTCGGTTCACTGGTTTCCGAGATATGACAGCTCAAAAATGAGTTGTCTAAAAAATAGTGTTTCACCCGAACGGTTCTAACTTTGCGAAACATTCATCAATCGAGCCCAAATTTGTACCAATGATGCACATATAATAGGTTGACAAGCAGTCAAAATTTGAGATTTTTTGATGCACTCTATGAAAAGTTATAGCATGTTGAAATTATTTGCGAGAGAAAAAAAAGTTGCCTATCCCAAACATTTTGGCCTTCCCCTGTATGTATTGCTTCAGCACATACATAAAAAAAATCCACCTGAGATTCATTTAAAAAACGTCTAGAAATTTATTCGAGAGTACTTTCTGAGATTTTTACAGGAATTCTTCAGGAGATTCCATTCTTTCAGAAATCCTTGCTTCGATTCCTTTTGAATTTCCTTCAGGAGTTCTATCAAAAACATCTTCAGAGCCATTTTAGATTTTAATGGCTTTCTACAGGAATTCTTGTAAGCGGTTCTTCAAAAGTTTTCCCATGTATTCGAGTAATCGAGAATTCTCCTAGAAATTTCTTCATGAATCATAAAGAAATTCCTTTGGAAATTATTCCAATGATTCCTGCAAAATTTATTGAGATATATCTCCTGGGATTTCTTTTCAGATTTCAGAATTACTAGAGAGATTTTTCAGAAGTCCTTCCAGAAATCGCTCAAAAGGTTACTGGAAAAATAAATCTTGAAAAAATCATCAAAAGAATTTCTAAAGCAATCCCTGGAGGAATGTCCAAAGGAATTCCTATAAAAAAAAACCCTAGTTAAATATATGTAGATTCCTCGAAGAAATTCTTGATTTTTTTCTGGAAACATCTCTGGACAAATATTGCTGAGGCAATTTATAAAATTATCTTCAAAGGAACTTCTCGATAGATGATTGGTAGAATACCTTAACAAACTTTCCGATACACATTTTAAATTCCTAGAAAAAAAAATCATGAGAAACTTGTGGTGAAACTTAAGAAGTAATTATAAGAAAAAGTTACTTGACATTTCTGAAGGAAATTCTTAAAATATCTGCAGAAATTCCTACAGACATTACACGCAAAGATCCTGATGGGATTCCCTTAGTAAATTTCAGAAGACTTCCTAAGGAGTGTATCGGAAATTAACTATATATGTTCAAAACATCCTAAAAAATAATTTATTCGAGTTATAAATAATTTTATTTTTGGAGGTACTATATAAATCCTCAGAAAAAGGAATGGCACTTTTGCTTTTGTAAAAATAATTACTTTACATGGACATCAATCTCAAAGTTTAAACGCATGATCTTGAAATTTTGGACACCTCTTAAAAATTTGAAATTGCGGAAAAAATGGAATTTTTTTTTATTTTTTTAAATATTTTAGCGCAAATATATTCTTTCCCAGATTGCTCATAATATAGGTAAAAAATTATTTTCAAGAAAAAATTCGACTCCATTTTAGCGCAATTCTTAAAAATGAAAAAAGGTCACTTTTCAGGGACCCCATTTTTTAATGCTCATTCAAAGCACGATTACGCAAATAAAAAATACATCAAATTGATAATTCATTTTTTTTTTAATTGGAAATGTTTTTAAACTTAATGACGAGGTAGCTTTAGTAGAGAACGGAATTGTATAACCTTTGAAGGTATTTAAAACAGACTGTCAAAGTTCGAAAAAAAATTAGTGTTTTTTTAGGATAGGCCATTTTTTAAATGTTGAGGGTTTTTCGATCATAAATAATTTTTTTTAGGTTGGTGTTCGGTGATATGTTATGTGTACATAACTGCCAACAATAATTAATATTTTTTGGATTTTTCGCCGTACAAGATAGTTTGATTGCTTGTGTTGCGAATGTCGGAGACAAAGGAGGCCCAATATCGACGAAAAGGTTCAAATGACTGTGATCTCTAACAAGACTGATCACGACTTATCGACAACCTGATGGAAAAATAGAGTCAGACCACATTAGATTCCCGGTAGTGTTGCGGGTTCAGCTGTGGCTTCGAAAGTGATTAGAAGTAAAAGTGAATCAAACCCATACATGCGATAAATCAAATCGGTGATTAGGTGAAGGTGAAGAATTAGCAATAAAATAATCTCAGACCATAATTGGGACAACCGGTAGTGTCATGAAATCAGATCCGGGTATACCACCGGAAATTACCAAATATAAAAATGAACCAAACCCATACATACGACACATCAGATCGCAGATTTTTTGATAAACTAATGAACGGTTAGCAAGAAAATAGCCTTAGATCACATTATAGACCAGCTGTTGTGTAGCATAACTGCCAACAATAATTAATATTTTTTGGATTTTTCGCCGTACAAGGTTATTGAAACGCTGACAAATCATTAAAAAACAACAATTTGTCCAAAACTTTAATTTGTGAGATGCATTCATTCTACAATATTTTCAATAATGCTAAACATTTTTCAAATTTTTTCGGGCTGTTCTAAACTTGACTGTATTGTGAAGATTTGATAGAAGAACTGAAATGATAAGGCCAAACATGCTTCGAGATAGAGCATCCTGAATGTTTATAGTTAATTTCCGATACACTCCTTAGAGGTTTTTCTGCACCGGTAGATATCTCTGGAAAATTCTTTACTGAATTTTTTATACAATTTCTGAAAAGATAAGTACACAAAAATCCCTTACCAGGAGTAATTTCTGAAGAAAGCTCTTAAGGAATTTGTGAAGGAAATGAAAATCCTGGAGGGGGTCTTGAGAGAATTACTGAAGAAATTTCTGAAAATTAAATTAATTTCACATAGGAATTCTTGAAATAATACACAGAATATGCACAGCAGAACTTTGTATGGGTTGGGTATTCATAAAAGAATTTCTGTAAAAATTTCCTGAAAAAAGCCAAGTAATAGATTCTGGAATAGTTCTGCGTGAACTGCTGAGACAATAAGTGTTAAGAATAAAGTGAGCAAATGCGTTTACTTTGCTAAAATTCATGTGTCAAACCTTTTACTTGAGCATTCATTCAGGTTGGTATGATAAAACTAAAATGGGCATTTACTTTTCAAACATCGTAATCCATATGAATAATATTGGGAAACCTGAGTAAATGCTCACAAAAACTTGAGTCACCTATGGACCATGCTCAGTTGAAAGTGAACAAATTAACATGTAACATAAACGTCAAATTATGATCACAGAGTGTGGCTTGGAGTTTAATAACAACACTTAGGGAAGCTCTGATACCCTCCGAGGCCACAAGTATCCTGTGGACACAGTCCACTTCTATGAAAAGTGCATGAATTTCATCATTTTTAAATTCAAGCCGATATGTATGGCCATTGAAAGTTGCTTTGAGTATAATGCACCACAAATACGGGTATCAAACTATCCGCCTGGAGGATCCCCACGAGTACTTCCAGCAGAAAATCCTGTGAGAGTCCGAGTAGGAAATCTTGGAGAAACTTCAGGAGGCATTTCGGTCGGAACATGCGGAGGAATCCCAGAAGGAACTCTTGGAGGAATTTTAAGAGGAACCCTAGGAGAAACCCCTGTGGGAATTCAGGAAGATCTCCTAGAGGAATCCCAAGAGCAACCCCAGGATAAACTCCTAGACGAATCCTAAGAGGAATCCCAGGAGGAACTCCTAGACGAATCCCAAGAGGAACTTCTAGATGAATCCCAAGAGGAACCCCCGGATGAACTCCTGGAGAAATCCTAATAGGAATCTCAGGAGAAACTCCTGTACGAATCCCAAGAGGAACTCCTGGAGGAATCCCAGAAATGTCAGAATGAACTCGTAGATGAATCCCAGAGAGAATTTCTGGAGAAATCCCAGGAAGAGCATCTGGAAAAACTCTACACGCAGAACTCGATGTACACAGCGCAACGAGTAACTTTCACGCAGCGACCGAAAAGACAAAAGAATTTTCACGCAGATTTGTGTAACACCGGATCAACACAAAAAATGTGCTGATCCGGTGTTACACAAATCTGCGTGAAAATTCTTTTGTCTTTTTGCTCGCTGCGTGAAAGTTACTCGTGCGCTGTGTTGTTTCATTTAAGGGTGTAGAATAGGCTGTCCCAAAAAAAAATCGATGTTCGAAAAGTCAAGGTGCTCAACCCTTAAATGAAAGATATGCATATTTCAAGCATTTTTGTAGAACATTTCGATTTTCTAAAAAATCATTTAGAGGTTCCGCTAGGGCGATTTTTGCAAAATGGCCTTTTTTCATGAAAAGTCTCAAAAAAATCATTTTTTCGTAATATTTTTTCAACTTCTGAACTTTTTCAATATTTTTGTATTTTTCTATGGACCTCTAAGCATTCTTGAAGGGGATAAGTTTTTGAAATATTGTTTTTATATTGACGGCAGAACCGTTTTTGTGCTGATAAAAGGACTATTTTTTGAGAATTTTTCATCTAAATTTGAGAAAAAAAATACATGTACGATTTTTGCCTTTCTCGTACACTAAGAGTACTGGAAAGGCTATATGTTCACTCCAAAAATGACTTTTTGATAGAAAGCTCGGAGTGTTGAGTCACATATACCAATCAACTCAGCTTGACGAATTGAGATGATGTCTGTATGTGTGTATGTATGTGTGTATGTATGTGTGTATGTATGTGTGTATGTGTGTGTGTGTGTGTGTGTGTGTGTGTGTGTGTGTGTGTGTGTGTGTGTGTGTGTGTGTGTGTGTACAAATAAACTCACATCACTTTTTGGCAGTAAACCTCAACCGATTTTAACGACCGACGGTTCATTCGGCGGGGAATCTGGTCCCATTGTTTCCTATTGAAAATGGTTCGGATAGGTCCAGCCGTTCCGGAGTTATGGCCATTTAGGTGTTCCGGAACGGTACCCCAGGAAGGGACCAGATATGAAAACGCATCAAACCTATGCATGCGACACATCAAACCATGGCATTTTCGATAACCTGATGAGCGGTAAGCAGAAAAATAGTCTAAGACCATATCTGAACCGGTAGTGTTCCGGAACCGTTTCCGGGTGTCCCGCCGGAAGTGGCCAAATATACAATTGAACCAAACCCATGCATGCGACACATCAAACCACGGCATTTTTGATGACCCGATGGACAATGAGCAGGAAAATCATCTCAGACCATATCTGAACCGGTAGTGTTCCGGAACCAGTTCTAGGCGTCCCGCTGGAAGTGGCAAAACTCACAATTGAACCAAACCCATGCTTGCGATACATCCAACCACGGCATTTTCGATAACCTTATGAGCGGTAAGCAGGAAAATAGTCTCAGACCATAACTGAACCGGTAGTGTTCCGGAACCGGTTGTAGGCGTCCCGCTGGAAGTGACCAAATATACTATTGAACCAAACCCATACATGCAACACATCAAATCACGGCATTTTCGATTACCTGATGGAACTGATGGAAATTCATCTCAGACCATATCTGAACCAGTGTTCCAGAACCGGTTCCGAGGTTCCCGCCGAAGTGGTCAAATCTGAAAGAGAAACAAACCCGTGCATGTGTCACATCAAATAGCGGCTTTTTAGATTACCTAATGCAACCAGGCCAGCAAGTTTTTCGGAATCGGTTTTGAGTGGCCGGAAGAGGCCAAATATAAAAGTTAACCAAATCCAGGCATGTGACACATCAAATCGTGAAATTTTGCGATAACCTGATGAACAATTAGTCAGAAAACAGCCATAGATCACACTAGAGACAACTGGTAGTGTTCCGGAATTGGTTCTGAGAGTCCCGTCGAAATTGTCAAACCCTGCATGTGACACCTTCAATTTGCAACGTTTTTGGTTAATCGATGAACAGTTAACAAGACAATAGTGTCAGACCATATTTGGTTCAGCCGGTAGTTACCTGGAATCAGATCCGGGTAGTAAAATGTAAAATTCAACCAAGCCCATGGATGCGGTACATGAAATCACGACCAGTCTTGACGACACTCGACACTCTTTACTACCTTCATTTCGCTACCGCAGTCGTGTGTCAGCTTGCTTTGTTACATTCGTGCGCTACCGTTACCTCTTACACACAACACGAGCAGTAGAACGAAGATCAATAAACATAAGAAAGGGCCAAATTAATGTCATCTGACACGATGACATTTGTCTAATTCTAGCTTTACGCATAGATTTTCAGCCAATTCCGATTATGAATGTTAATATTAGTTTATTCTTGCATGTTGCATTGAATGCGACACATAGATGGGCAATATAGCTCTTAGTATGGAAGAAGTCAGGAATAACAAAAGCCGAACCGTCTCCTGAAGCCGCTGTCGTCGTGAAGTGCATTCGTTTGACATTTTTGTTTCGAACAGTAGTTTGATTGCTTGTGTTGCGAATGTCGGAGACAAAGGAGGCCCAATATCGACGAAAAGGTTCAAATGACTGTGATCTCTAACAAGACTGATCACGACTTATCGACAACCTGATGGAAAAATAGAGTCAGACCACATTAGATTCCCGGTAGTGTTGCGGGTTCAGCTGTGGCTTCGAAAGTGATTAGAAGTAAAAGTGAATCAAACCCATACATGCGATAAATCAAATCGCGGTGATTAGGTGAAGGTGAAGAATTAGCAATAAAATAATCTCAGACCATAATTGGGACAACCGGTAGTGTCATGAAATCAGATCCGGGTATACCACCGGAAATTACCAAATATAAAAATGAACCAAACCCATACATACGACACATCAGATCGCAGATTTTTTGATAAACTAATGAACGGTTAGTAAGAAAATAGCCTTAGATCACATTATAGACCAGCTGTTGTGTAGCAGAACCAACGTTCATGTGAAAAATTAAATCGTGGCTTTGTTTAATGGCCTGATAAACATTAGGTATGAACAACAGTGACGAATAAATCTAAGTTCTCATATATGAAAGAGAACAAAATATAGACAAATCTAAAGCGATCTCATTAAATCGTACCATTCCAGATTCCTAAGGTATAAATTTATAGCAGGATGGGTCAACGTTGAATGGAAAAATAAGAATTTGATCGCGTCAACAGAAGATGGTGGCTGTTTTAATGAATTTTGAGCTCTAAAACTATGTAAAATAAGTGTATTTGGTATGGGAAATATGTTCGGAGTCCACCAGAGTATCCAAGATAGCGGTCCAAAATCCAAGATTGCCGGGGCCCGTGGCGTAGTGGCTACACGTTTGCTTCATAAGCAGATGGTCATGGGTTCGAACCCAGCCCCGGCAGTTGCTCTTTCCCCCTGAGAGTAGCTGACACTGACTCTCTTCTGAGCCCATGGCTCAAATGAACTCGGATACTTGGACATCGGTGAACGGCAACCCTTAATGGACCCTCAATCGGACTGGAAAAAGGAACAACCACACATCAACATCCTCGTGCTCATCATTCTACCATGATAGGGTAGAAAGTGAAAGCAGCGCAACGGGAACCAGTTCGATATAGTATAATTAAAAAATAGAATAAATTTAGGCGCTGTACCATGTGTAGTACAGCTTCCAATTGGAATCGCTCACGCAGTGCCCTAGTGGACAATAGAGCTGTAAATTACACGGTAAAAATTCTGCACGCTCGATGTAAAGGAAAAATCCCTTAACTATTCAATGTCCTAATCAGCATTATCAGAAGTGCTTTACCTTTGAGATCGCAATGCTGTGAGTGTTGATTTGAGGACCAAAACAAACCCACCGGATAAATCAACTGAAAATCCCTTCGATTTGCACTACTGTAAAAAGCAATACGATCCAAAGTGAAAAGCTGTTGATTTGGTGATGACTGTTTTGGGCATGAAAGTAAATATAGATGACAGGTGGTAGAAAGTGCTTCGCTTCGATTCACACCTCTCCAACAGATGTGAAGTAGTGTAGTGGTAAAACAGTTGATCGTGACTCTGAAGGACCTGGTATCGAATGTGGCTGCGGCTGAACACTTTTTTTTTAAATTTTATTTTTGAAATCAAAACATTGTCAACAACGAATTGATGTGAAGTTCCATTAAAACTGAAAAGGCATTGGATGTTCTTTGTCAAATGATATGTAATTGATAACAAACTGATTGAACAGTAGTGCGAATTCAAGTGCCAATCAGTTTATATCACAGTGCAGATTTTTTACCGTGTAGGTTAAGTGATTGAAGAATAAAAAAAAACCAAGATAATGGCCCAGTATTCAAGTTAGCGCCTATTTGAAAGGATTTTAAATTCTTGCATTATAGGCATATTTTGTATGGAAATATGTCCAGAATTCAAAATTTGTAATCAGAAAACCCAAGCTGTGCGCTGTTTCACAAGGTCTGCAATATGACTATAGTTTGAATGGGGAAGAATGCCGGTCTTCGTCCAAAACTGGTAACCAGAAAACCATAAACGATATGCCAAAATTCAATACGGTGACTATTTTATGTAATTTTAGGTGCAGAATTCAAAAATGAATACCAGAACATCCAAGATGGTGTCTCAATGTTCAAGATGGCGCTTAGTTTAGTTGGGGTAGATATCCGGAGTCAAAAAATGATGACCGAAATTTTACGGCTTCATAACACTTGTTTGGTTTGAATTTTGGATCGTTGTCTTATATTTTCTGAATATTGGATGTTCTGCTAATAAAAAAAAGTATCCATATTGAATAGATTTAGCAAGCAGTTTCCATTTTGTATTTATGTCAATGTCATCAACACGTCGCTTGAGTTTTGTTGAAAGGATATTAAGCACGAGAAAGGCATCATCACCGCTAGGTGGATTAATTAGGGTTTTTATTTTCTATTTTGAAATTTTCATCTGATAGTACTATTTGTATGCGTCATTTCTCTAAAAAAAGATTTAAAATATCTTGTCTAGAAGCTGAGATATTAGGATTTTAGTAAATGGACAATATTTCAAATTTTTGCGAAACTTTGTATATTTGGAATATTGTAAGGTTATTGAATAGAAATACACTAGAACTCCAATGGCGCTGTCGTCACATTTATTATTTAATTAAATTAATTACTTGAACTGTAATAATTGAATGTTTAAAAGTGTCCAGCTTGTAGAGGATCTTTTGTTTTGGTGAACAAAATTTATTTGACACTTCTATGACTGCTACTGACGCTGTAAGGTCGTGGCAAACTAGATGTTAGTCACACGAACAGTCGCGACATTGAACTTCTGTGGCTAGTTATTCTAATGGTTATTGTGACACTCCAATGTACGTATATTAAAAGAAGTAAAAAACAGCTTTTCTTGTTGTATGGTCAAGCTAGTTTAAACATGGATCTTTTATTCTGGACTGGTTGGCAGTAGATTCATGAAGAGCTTTTATCTGAATATTTACAAATATGACGGGTATCGTGGTTACTGGTAGCAACGCATTTAGTTCGTGGAATCCCCGACTACTGCGCCCATTTTTTCTGAAATAGGAACGACCATTCCATGCAGAGATTATATAAAATCGATAAAAACCATAGTTAAGTCATGATTTCTACTGAAGACTTGAACTTGAAATGTAATGGACAATTTGGTATAAAACTCGGCAACCGGGGTGCATAGTTAATCGGACAAACGCCGATTGTGATACAAAATCGCCAACTTTGAGATGGTTTAACTATATTTCCTTTGATGAATTAAACTCAAATTTTGATATGAAACCGACACGATGAAGAATTTTGCGTATAAGAAATACAAAACATTTCTGATCACATGGGCGTAAGTGCAAAACTGATCGAACAGCAACACACGTGTAAATCAAAAGACTGCCGTTGTCCGATCACTTCGACACATTTTGGTTGCCCTATCGTGCATAAGCTTGTGATCAGACACGATTTGAATTTCGTGCTAAATTCAGCATAATTGCAATTCCGTATCAAAATATTAGCTCAATTCATCCAAGAAATGAACGTTTAGCAATTATAAGATCGCGTATTTCCTCAAAAGCCTATTATTGTCTATTATTTTCTAAGTTTTTTTTTAATCAGTCCTGACTCAACTTAGTTATTTTTTTTTATATATTTCATAACTTTTATGTTATCTCTGCATGGAATGGTTTTCGCTATTTCAAAAAATGGCTGTTATAGTCGAGAACTCCACGACATAATATCGAAATTAATGCGTTGTTACCCGTCATTGTTGTAGTTATTAAGATAAAAACTTTTCATGAATCTACTACCAGAATAAAAGATCCATGTTTAAACTAGCTTGACCATCCAATAAGAAAAGCCGTATTTTTAAGCCTAACTTCTTATAATGTACATACGTACATTGGAGTGCCACAAAGACCGTACAATATTCCAAATATACAAAGTTCTGCAAAAATTTGAAATATTGTCCATTTACTAAAATCCTAATATCTCAGCTTCTAGACAAGATATTTTAAATCTTTTTTTAGAGAAATGATGCATACAAATTGTACTATCAGATGAATATTTCAAAATTGAAAATAAAAAATCGTGCATGTATTTTTTTCTCAAATTTAGATGATAAATTCTCAAAAAAAAGTCCATTTATTAGCACAAAAATGGTTCTGCCGTCAATATAAAAACAATATTTCAGAAGTTGAAAAAATATTACGAAAAAATGTTTTTTTTAGACTTTTCATGAAAAAAGGCCATTTTTCAAAAATCGCCCTAGCGGAACCTCTAAATGATTTTTTAGAAAATCGAAATGTTCTACAAAAATGCTTGAAATATACATATCTTTCATTTAAGGGTTGAGCACCGTGACTTTTCGAACATCGATTTTTTTTGGGACAGCCTAGTGTAGAAGCAACTGCTCGAGAAACCCCAGGAGGAACTCTTGAAGCAATCCCAGAATGAACAGCTGCTGGAAGAATCCATTAGACACAACTACTGAAGGAGATCCCAGGAATAGCTTTTGGATGGATCTGGAGGAATCGCATGAACAACTATAGGAGAAATCCCTGGAACAATTCCTAACGGAAACCTAGGAACAAATCCTATAGGAATCCCAACTACAGCCATTGGACTGCTTCCCTGGAAGGTCTCGTGGAAAATATATAGGAATTAATTCTTGATTAGGCTCAAAATTGAAGTCATTTCCACGAGGGTGTACCAATACAGGGTAACCTACTTTGATTTTACCATGACAACACTGCTTCTGTTAATGTGATTCTGGCCGGGTCACTATTTGTTTCTTTTTCCATACATAGATTCAGATACTGTGCTACAGGTCAATGAACTGAAATCTTGTTAAGAATGTCACCTTCATGAAAAATCTGTTCCTTAAATAGTTTAAATGCAGTTAATATAGAATTGATGTACATATTTCTTACATGTATGTATTGGTAGATGAAATTAGAATTCCGAGTTCTGGGGAAGCTCACCTGAAAAGATAAAAAAAATGATAATTTAACATTACAGTATACTTGTTTTCAATAGTAAAAAAAATATAATGTTTTATTTCTATGCTTTCTTCATTGTAAATTTTAATTTTATATCCATTAAGCATTCCCAATATTCAAATTGAGAACCACGCAAACCTTGATTGTTATTCCACATGCATGCACATTGTCTTCGCGAACAAGTTATTTTTACCTTTAGTCGCGCCTTAAGGTCATTATGGTCCGAAACCCGAATTGATGATTTAACCCTAGTAGGATGTTGAGGTCTATATGACCCAGACAGGCACGCTGAACATGCACTACGCCGTCGTGGTGCGAAAAATCTAACATCTTAGTAGGGTGAATATCTCTTTTGTTTATTGACTAATAATAGAATGTGTTCACTTTGAACTGGTAGCTCACGCCACGTAGTGAGCAATTTTGAAACTATATTGTTTTCTATATGAAAGCTTCCGTTTTTCTGAGCAAACAAATCGGGTTGGAAATTTTACTCTATGTTCTTTGCGAGTGAGCAAACATCAAGTAGAATTTTCAGTCTTGTTGACCTGCTAGATAATCAGATTTGAGCACTTGAAAAATGAAATTAATTGAAAGGCGGCCATTGCGGTGGCCATCTTTGCATTCTAACTACCGTGTTCTCGAAAACACGTACAACATTCTATGAAAAATGAATTGTCCCAGGAAGTACAGCACGGATAGCCACTGATCAGTCAACCGGTACAACTAATACAGTACATTCAATTAAACGGATAGATTAAAAAACTATTGGATTTAAACTTTGAAATACTTTCAAAGTCGTCCTGTAACGGGTTCAGTTGGGGTTCCTCGAATCACCCCCCGCTTATGATGGGGATTTTATGTTACGAAGTACAAGTAATAAAGCCATAGATATATTCAAAACCCCAAACAAGACATCATCCAGTAGAAAGGAAATGAGAATGCATCAAAAAGCAACTCGAACGACATCATGTTTCGTCGCCGTCCGTCCGCTTCTCGGTTGTCAGACTCTCATGCCCGGTTTCGCATTGAATGACAAAAATAACTGACAAGTCAAGCAAATAGTAGTGGGAGAGAGCTTGTCATCGTAGACGACGTGGCGACCGGTTTTATATGACAAGGATATGAAAAATATTAAAATATATTCGATACGATATGGTTACGACGAGCCGGGTTGAGTTGACGAGTCTTGGTCCTTTCTCGAGTGGATTAAGGTCGATAATGCTTACTCCGATGCTGAGACTGCCGTCGTTGTGGGAGTAGCTGATGTTGACCGAGAAAACGTCGAGTTTCGTTTGCACAAATCACGACGCTGATGTGATACGCCCCATTGGAAATTTGAGACGTTCGATTAGAATGAGAATCACACTAGACCGTGATTGATTGGAAAACAGGAATGGAGGAACATTGAAGTATCTCGCTGCGAAGGATTTGTGTGACCCTCGCGGCGTAATCTTTCGAAGTTAGTCGGCGAGTAATTCAAATAAGCAGTACCGTGATTTCGGGTGAAATTGAACACTTTTCACAGTTTTTGGCTTCTAATTTTTGAATAGTTATCAATATGGTCAAACTCAATGCTTTAAAACAAGTACTACCACGGGTTTCATCAGTCAACGAGGTTGAAACTTTTACTGCAAATCATTTCTTGCAATAAATATCATATAAAATAAAAAATCAGTAATTTTAGTTTCTGGGTGAAATTGATCAGTCAGTGAATTGTCTTTGTAAGTGCTGAAAATATTTTTCCATCTGAATTAACCTATCCAGAATGCAAAAAGCTTTGAAAAACTTATACAAGTTTAGTAAATTCTTAACTATTTAAGTTTAAAGTTTAATAAATCTAAAGAAAACGCGTAAAAGTATGCAATTGTTATACTAAACGAGGCATTACTTTAGCAAAAGTACAATTTTATGCATAAATATCAATATTTATAGAACTTTTGATGACGAAATCGGGTCTAGCGAACACTTGGCAGCAATACACATTCATACGAATATTTATTCCATGTGCGATACAGCTACGGTAACAAAAGTTTTAAAGTGTCTTTGAAATTTGCCAAACACGCAGTTTCGGAAAATATTAAATTTAATACAGAAATATGTGATTATTTCTGGAGCAACATTGGAAAAGGGCCCAAGAAGTCTTGTGTCTTTTTTCTTAAACGCTCCGTAGGGCATAACAGCAGCCCGCTCACGCAAATGAACACCGTTATCCGAAAGATCGATGTTTGCTCTATCTGATAACGGTCTTAGTTTTTGTGAATAAGCTGAGGGGGGCTCCGGAGCGACGTGTGAAGTCATTGTTTACCAATGCTTGTATGCCCTTTTCAAATGTTGCTCCAGATTTAGCCGTAAAACTTGTGAACTCATCATTCAATAACCCTTGAGCCAAATGATGGTCATTTTCTACAAATTGATTTAAGTTCAAAGCTTTATTTTTGACGAATAAAAATTACCCTCGTGTCGATCAATTTCATCCCACTGATCAATTTCACCCGAAATCACGGTATTCGATCTTCTTTGTGGACTCTCCAACCCAAGTACAGTCCTAAAATTACTGAGAATAGATTCACAATGCATTTTCCATTTTCCACACCATCGGCCGTTTGCTGCACAACCGCGAGCTCTGGCGCAGCTAATCACTTAATTATTTATAATGGCCATCGGTGATGTTGAAGCGTCATATTTTTGATTTACATTTCGTGCCACATTTTCACGGTTAATTAAAAACACCTCATCGTTGGCTGATGCCAGAGTGGATTACAGTAGTGGAGTGTTCTTGCTAATACGAGCTAAGCGAACGTGGCCTGGTCGTGTAGAACGTTGGCAAATTACGCTTTTCCCTGCTGGTCATGTACCTACTCAGTGCCTGCTTCATCTTGGGATTGGGGAGATGGTCTTATTGCCAATTGCATTCAAGATGCTTGTAGGATTTAGTACTTAGGGGATATTGGTATTAAATGCTTCACAGGAACAAAACAGCTAAACGTAGGTTGTTTCAGAAATTAATAATACACTTCATTTATTGAACAGCCAAAATTTAGACCACTCGCTAACATATCCTATTTCAAATACTTCCAGCCACGACGGCAAGATCATCATAGGGGACCGAAACGTTCAGGTAGGCCACGTGAAGGAATTCAGACCAACGATTGGAAAGTTTAGCGCTCATCATTAAGTAGATAAACGAAACGCCTCTAAGAACATGGCCATTCATAGGACTTTCTTCCAGCACAGCCTCCCTTATCACCACAACAAACGGTATCGCAAATCGGTCACGTTCTGATTGACGGCACTTCTTGATTGATGGCACTTCTCCGAAATTATCGACGTCAGGACCAATCGTGGAACTAACAGCGATTTTGACCACTACCTGGTGATCGTCAAACTGCGCCCAAAACTCTCCGTTATTAACAATGTACAGTAGACTGGGTCAACGAAGCCTTCTGGCGTCCAAAACAACAATGCAACATTTGGGAGCGATTGGTTGCGTCTCTGTATTCCGCATTGCGTTAGAAATGTGTATGGAATTTAGTATGGGAAAAGCACGGTGAAGGCTGGGTATGCTGCGCAATTCAGATCCCATTGTGATCCACTAACCTCTGCCCAGCAACTCCTATCCCTACCTCCTCGTGGTACCGGCCGGAAACTATGAGCAACCTTAGGGAAGATCGGGTAACCAACCCCGGTGGGAACTTTGGTCATTGGCTGACAGGGAAGGAGGGGTTTGCTTCGGAAAATTTGAGCGTCTGTTCTCCAGGAGGAGCAGCTCACAACAGCGTTTGATCCCCATGTTAAGGGCGGCTGATCTACGTCCGAGTGCCAGGGAAGGACTCTAAACTCAACTGTGCACTATGGTCCTCCGGAAAATAGGGGGTTGGTGGCACACCCTACGAGCCAGCCGTAAAAAAACCATTGTAATGGAAAATCAGCAACAGAACAATACGAACCGAGACCAACGGCAACGACCCCAGCGAACAAAAAGGACTTGCGATTGGAAACTCGGTACGTGGAACTGCTGATCTCTCAACTTCATTGGGAGCACCCGCATACTCGCCGATCTACTGAAGGGCCGCGGGTTCGGCATCATAGCGCTGCAGGAGGTGTGTTGGACAGGATCCATGGTGCGAACGTTTAGAGGTAATCATACCATCCACCAGAGCTGCGGCAACACACGCGAGCTGGAAACAGCTTTCATCGTGATGGGTGATATGCAGAGGCGCGTGATCGGTTGGTGGCCGATCGAGGAAAGAATGTGCAGGTTGAGGATCAAGGGCCGATTCTTCAACTTCAGCATAATAAACGTGCACAGCCCACACTCCGGAAGCACTGATGATGACAAGGACGCATTTTACGCGCAGCTCGAACGCGAGTACGATCGCTACCCAAGCAACGACGTCAAGATCATCATAGGAGATTTGAACGCTCAGGTAGGCCAGGAGAAGGAATTCAGACCGACAATTGGTAAGTTCAGCGCCCACCAGCAGACGAACAAAAACGGCCAACGACTCATTGATTTCGCCGCCTCCAAAAATATGGCCATACGTAGCACCTTTTTCCAACACAGTCTCCCTTATCGTTACACCTGGAGATCACCACACGGAATCTCAAACGTTCTAATTGACGAACGGAACTTCTCCGACATTATCGACGTCAAGACCTATCGTGGCACCAACATCGACTCCGTCCACTATCTGGTGATGGTCAAACTGCGCCCAAAACTCTCCGTCATCAACAATGTACGGTACCGGCGACCGCCACGGTACAACCTAGAGCGACTGAAGCAACCGGATGTCGCCTCAGCATACGCGCAGAATCTCGAGGCCGCGTTGCCAGACGAGGGCGAGCTCGATGAGGCCCCTCTAGAGGACTGCTGGAGTACAGTGAAAGCTGCCATCAACGACACAGCCGAGAGCACCACCGGGTACGTGGAATGGAATCGACGGAACGAATGATTCAACGAAGAGTGCAGAACGATTTTGGGGGAGAAGAGCGCAGCGAGGGCGGTAATGCTGCAGCAAGGGACTCGACAGAACGTGGAACGTTACAAACAGAAGCGGAAACAGCAGACCCGCTTCTTTCGGGAGAAAAAGCGCCGCCTGGAAGAAGCGGAGTGTGAAGAAATGGAACTGCTGTGCCGTTCCCAAGAAACACGGAAGTTCTATCAGAAGCCAAACGCATCCCGCAACGGCTTCGTGCCACGAGCCGAAATATGCAGGGACGGACGGACGTGAGGTGATCGAAAGGTGGAAGCAGCACTTCGATCAGCACCTGAACGGCGTGGAGAACGTAGGCACGGGAGCCCACGACAACGGAAGAAACGACGATGCCAGTGCAGCGGAGGACGGAAATGAACCAACTCCCACGCTGAGGGAAGTTAAGGATGCCATTCACCAGCTCAAAACCACCAAAGCAGCTGGTAAGGATGGTATCGCACCTGAACTGATCAAGATGAGCCCACAAAAGTTGGCCACCTGTTTGCATCGGCTGATAGTCAGGATCTGGGAAACCAAACAGCTACCGGAGGAGTGGAAGGAAGGGGTAATCTGCCCCACTCACAAGAAAGGTGACTATTTGGAATGTGAGAACTTCAGGGCGATCACTATTTTGAATGCTGCCTACAAAGTGCTATCCCAGATCATCTTCCGTCGTCTGTCACCTAAAACGTGGGAAGTTACCAAGCCGGCTTCATCGACGGCCGGTCGACATCGGACCAGATCTTTACCGTACGGCAAATCCTCCAGAAATTCCGTGAATACCAGGTCCCAACGCATCACCTGTTCATCAACTTCAAAGCGGCATACGATAGTATCGACCGCGTAGAGCTATGGAGAATCATGAACGAAAACGGCTCTCCTGGGAAGCTGACTAGACTGATTAATGCAACGATGGACGGTGTGCAAAACTGCGTAAGGGTTTCGGGTGAACTATCCAGTTCATTCGAATCTCGCCGGGGACAATGTGATGAACTCTCATGCCTACTTTTCAACATCGCTCTGGAAGGTGTGATGTGACGAGCCGGGCTCAACAGCCGGGGAACGATTTTCACAAAATCCGGCCAATTTGTGTGCTTTGCGGACGACATGGACATTATCGCTAGAACATTTGGAACGGTGGCAGAGCTGTACACCCGCCTGAAACGCGAAGCAGCAAAGGTCGGACTGGTGGTGAATGCGTCAAAAACAAAGTACATGCTGGTAGGCGGAACCGAACACGACCGGATCCGTCTTGGTAGTAATGTTACGATAGACGGGGATACTTTCGAGGTGGTGGAGTAATTCGTCTACCTCGGATCCTTACTGACGGCTGACAACAACATGAGCCGTGAAATCAGGAGGCGCATCATCAGCGGAAGTCGGGCCTACTACGGGCTCCAGGAGAAACTGCGGTCGAAAAAGATTCACCCACGCACCAAATGCACCATGTACAAAACGCTAATAAGACCGGTGGTCCTCTACGGCCACGAGACATGGACCATGCTCGAGGAGGACCTACAAGCACTCGGAATTTTCGAGCGACGCGTGCTAAGAACGATCTTCGGCGGTGTGCAGGAGTACGGTGTGTGGCGGAGAAGGATGAACCACGAGCTCGCTGCACTTTACGGCGAACTCAGCATCCAGAAGGTGGCCGAAGCCGAAAGGATACGATGGGCAGGGCATGTTGCAAGAATGCCGGGCAACAACCCTGCAAAGTTGGTGTTCGCAAAGACGGCGTGGAGCGCAGAGAGCACGATGGGCGGATCAGGTGGAGCGTGACTTGGCAAGCATCGTGCCTGACCGAGGATGGAGAACGGTAACCAAGAACCGTGTATTATGGAGAAATACCTATTGTTGATTCAATTTTATCTTGAATTTGATGTAAAACTGTATAAATGAATGAATGCGTATGCAAGGTTCAACTTGAATTTTAAACTTTTTTAAAGCAGCGCACTTAACTCCACATTTCCCAAGGTTTAGATTTCCAAGATAGACCAGCGGCATTGCCTTCCATGGATACAGGCTAAAGGTACACAGAACTATATGCACGTTCCCACGATCCGGGCATACTGTTGATGATGCCAAAGGTAAATAAAATATGTTTTCGCAGAGAAGGTGGAAATCTGCGGTGCGGCGCACCACGTGGCTAATTTTAGAATAATGCATCTCATCTGGCGGAGGCATCTGATAAAGCGGAGAAGAGATCGAACCGCGCGCACCGGTTTCGCTGTAGCTCTCCCTCCGTAACGTAAACAGTGACGCAACAACAGTCTAGGCTCGAGGTTCGGAGCAAAGGTGCCGGATCTGAACCGGCCAACGAAGGGACAACAACCAACCTACAACGGCATGATGGTTCAATTCATTTTTCGGTTCGGTGGCGCGGCGGTGTTTAGATTGAACGGTTCTTTTTCTTCTCGCGTCTACTGGTGCCTTGTTGATGTTCTTCTTGATGGTACCAGTTAGATTCGGTGGTGTTTATATATTTTGAATTTACACGTTGCACACTACCGAAGGACGACGACGACGACGACGGCTGATGGCGTGGCGCGGCAGTAGCGGCTAGCTCAAACATCGAACCGATCCAGGGCAGATTGATGTGTGGCGTTTGAATTTTAAACACGTTCAACACGTTCGGACATCAGTGTGTACAAACATCGGTAGAGGGTGAGAAAGTTCTCTCTCTCTCTCTCTTCTTGGCGTAACGTCCTCACTGGGACAAAGCCTGCTTCTCAGCTTAGTGTTCTATGAGCACTTCCACAGTTATTAACTGAGAGCTTCCTCTGCCAATGACCATTTTGCATGTGTATATCGTGTGGCAGGCACGAAGCTACTCTATGCCCAAGAAAGTCAAGGAAATTTCCTTTACGAAAAGATCCTGGACCGACCGGGAATCGAACCCGTCACCCTCAGCATGGTCATGCTGAATACCCGTGCGTTTACCGCCTCGGCTATAGGGGCCCCAGGGTGAGAAAGTTCTATGGGTTGAATACCGAGCATTCCGGTCAAGGCGAAACTAATATGGGGTTTCTAACGTAGCAACAGAATAAAACTGTCAATTGATAATTTTAGGGAGTATAGAACAACGCAATATACAAATTTTATTGTGGTTCAGCCTTATACCTTGTAACCGTTCAAAGCCTCACACGAGGTTTTAACAAACAAGATGGCTTTAGCGCCACTCTCGCTAGGCGAGAGACCACCTGTCTTTTCTGAAATTTGCCCGACTGTTTCTGAGACTATTCCCTCAGGGGACTCGTGAACGGCTATACTGCTAACGGAAAATGCCAACGTAACGAACCTGTAGGTACGCCAAACTCCAGAACCCTTTCTTGAACCCGTTTATACCCGAACTTAAGCTCACTCAAATCAAACGCACGCAACTGAAGAACAGAAGCCTGAAAGGTCAATCTACCAAAAATGGAAACGGAAACGGAATAAAGATACACGTAAAAGGATGAATTCTCTAGGGAAATGCCCAAAACGGAATCAACTGACTATCAGAACTTCTAGCTCAAAAAATACATTTATTCAAGAAAGTACTAGGCTTATTCGGGTTGAACTTTAACGGAAATGTCTATAAAGGGGGGCTAAACACTATGGGAAACAAATCATGGCCATGAACAGAGTTTCCACGTACCTGCGCAGGTTTTTGAAGCGGTGCGGTGTCTCGAAGTTCTCCGACGATGTCCTTGCCCCGGAGTTCCCGGCTTATGCCGGCGAAGACGGCTCGTTCTGATGACGCTCGATTCGACGTCCTCGGTAGCGATGGCGGCAGATGGCTTGCCGCTGTAGCTGCTGCTATGGCGCGCAGCGATGCACGGTGAGCTCGGGTAGGATGGCCGAATTACGGTGCGGAGGAAGTGGTGGCTGGACGGAAGGCCTCCGATTTATTATCCACGAGAGCTTGGCACGGACAAAGTCGTGCTTCCCGGGTTGATCCTCCAAAGGTCAATAGGGACGCGACAGAGCCCAGCGACCCGGCTTCGTGTACTTAGATTCCTGCTAGGCCGAGCGGGGAATGCCACGTCTTCTACCTCCCAAATTCGGACCTGGTCCTGCGTACGCTGATTAGCGACGTACGGGGGACCGAGCTCTCGGACTCTCTCCACCGGGGTTTTTGACGTGTGGTGGAGTCGACGACGGTTATTGGCGACCGTCGGAGTTGTATCGTTCGACTTTGACGACGAACCTCACTTCTCTCCGTTTAACTGCCTCGAAAGGCGGGCCTTAGCGGACACCCGAGCTCTATTCCGTCCTTCCTGGACGAGGTTGACGCCTGATGACGTCACGGAACCCCGAATTCGACTCCGCTTGTCGAGTTCTCACACTTGCACCAGCCCGTACAATAAAAAGCGCCTAAGCGCTGGAGAAAGTCCAACGCGAATAAGATTTTTAAGTTAAACAACACGAAAACACTAAAATACACTTAATAATTACCTTTTTATGTACTAAAAATAAGTACGATATAGAACGATCGCGAACTCGGTCTCGCAGACCGGAAACACGTACTAATCAACTGCAGAGAATCAGAAAAAACGTTTAGGACACAACACAGAGAATTCACTATTTCACTAAATTACCTTCGGTACTTGTAACGAAGGGCACAATTGAACTTTGGAACGAATTAACTTTAAACTTTAACTTCCAAAAAGCGCGATCACTTCTATACACCAGCCTTGTAGCGAACGAAATGCCCGAGCTTAAGTCATTTTGCTGTTAAGAAACTTACTCTAACAATCCCCCTATTCTTTTAGTAAATTGCGCCAACGAACTATTCGCATGGCGATTGGAATCAGTTGGCGCCTATCTAGGTTCGTCAAGATGGTGTAATTGAGATACATATTTTCAGGAGCCATTACTGTACTCACTACGTCGTTTATGGCATATGAGTTAGCCGAGACACAAACCAAAAGTCGACATACATAATTTATTGCTAACACCAATCAGTCACGAGCAAATTCAGATTATATTCAGGGTTTATATTTAATTCAAAACATTTAGTCAATTTCTTAAAATATTCTAATAAACTGAAACTAAATTAAACGAATTCAAAAGCATTTTGCTTAAAAAAGAGAAAAACGTCAAAACCGCTTTTCTATCTACTCTATTCGATATTAGCAAATGCAATTTAACTTTATTTTTCATTTTTTATTTGTCAAGTGTGTGAATCAAAACCAAAACTATTTTACTTAAAGAAGAGAAAAACGTCAAAACGTTACAACCTACTTAAGTAGACTATTCGAAGTTCTGAGAAGTTGGAAACATATTTTGGATTAAACCTTTTTTAGGTCTCAGTCTATTAAACAAAACGCGCGACATGCACGCCGAAATTAGAATGGTTTTCCCTTTAACCCTTTGGAACTGAAGGGGTCATATGACCCTAACTAAAATATACATTCGATAAAAGTGAACTCCGTCTTCGGTGAAGTTAGTGCAAACATACTCCTCAATTAGTGAAAAATATGAGTAATCCGGTTTGATACATCATTGACATCGTAGAACATCATGAACACCAAAATATTTGGAAAAAAAACAAAATAATTGATACATCAGTATAGCGTTAAATGATTTTGGATATGGTTTACATTTATGTCATAGACTTCTTTTGATTATGCTACCGTTTTTCATATCTTGAAATGTTCTAGATGTTCCAAACTGTCTTAAAACTCAGTCCTTCAGGTAGCATTGTTCATTTCAGCAACAAATTGTAGCATTGTATAATCTCTTGGAAACTCGTAAGCCGCTCATTGACATTATTGGGATAAAGAAAGTCGTCCAAACTAACTTAGACTTTTGAACCTCAGATCTATCTTGTATTGACTTTTCGAACCGTCTAAGCAGAATACCCTGTTCGAATGAGGGTAATCAGTTTTGTACTTTTCAATTCCGCCCTCTTTTGCTTATCCTTAGACAGATACGGGTATTTCGACTGCCACTTGTAATCCTTAGTGTCAGTGGATAACTGACTGACACTGAGGAAGATTACAAGTGGTAGTCAAAAATACGCAAGGGCAGAATTTAAAGGTACAGAACAGATTACACTCATTTGAAGCTCAGATCTATACTTGTAACAGTAATCACATCCGTTATACAGAGTTATGTTGCATAATCAACTATGGCTACCTGACTTATTGGTTTATACAATTGAAATACTATTCAAGGTCGTCCAAATTGTTTTAAAGTTTAATCCTTGACATCTACAGCTGTACAGTCATCATTTTCGCAATGAACTCCTATCCAACTTTAACCCTTGAGAAACACAACGTTCACACTGCGTACTACAAGCTTGCTTTTTTTCTGGGTGCGTATACTCAGTACACAATGCGACCGCTCCCGGGTGATCAATTGATCCCCTTGGAATTGTACCAATCAATCCAACATTATTCTGGGATATTCCACACCAACCCAATTACTCCGAAGATCAGGACTTCAGATCTACACTCGTAAAAGTTGTCATATCCGTTATACAGAGTAACGTTGCCTTTGGCTTGGGAAAATTGACATTTATCTATACAAAAATGCTGTGGCATACGTGGGACCGTGCATAAATCAATAAATGCGGCTTCACGTGATAATTGCACTGCGATAAAATTTCGACCATCTTGTAAGACCTGGAAAATTAGTCAAAATTATTGTATTTTTCATGCAACGCACAATAATACAAACGACATATTTGTTCAATGACTCCATCTGGAAATCTTCTTTAGATTCCTTGATAAATTGCTCTACAGTATGCGGCAGGAAAAATGCGAAAGTGTTTTTCAATTTCAAACCTCATTTTCATTCATTTGACGTTGACCAATCTATGTTTCAACGTTCCATTTTCTCTTACAGGCTAGTTTTCTGAAAAGTTCTCCTAAATTTCATACCTGATAAAACATTTTTTTTAATTTTCTCTTCAATATCATCATATATTTGTACTTATTTCATCTATTATGTGAAACTACATGGTTCTGGATCAGTATGTCTAGTTTTTCATAGAATTAAATCTATTTTTTTTCTGTTTAGCCATTTTGTTTAATGATCATTGGGTGCGCAGTTTATCGATACTCACTTATGAGGCTTACATTATCACATGTTAACCATCAAATATATTCATTTTTGTTTTGTAGTGCTAGAATATAGACATTGACTGATACACTGTCATGAAAAAATAGTCATATATATCCCATGTTTAGAGTGTAATAGTGCCTTGAAATTTTCGCATTTTTTCCTGCCGCACCCTGTAGGAAGTTTGTCTTAAATCTACCAACATTTCGCTCAGAAACTCCTTCACCATTCACAAGACGCGACGCGAGACAAGACATAACACTTATTGTTCTTACAGTCCGACCTTTCGGATATCGTCCCAAAGATGGGCAATATCGCGCCCGAAACCGGTCAACAGAATTTGTTAACTTCTTGACGATTTTAAGAGCGATTAGTGTTAAGTCGCGGGTAGATGTCACTGATAGGCCATTTTTAAAATTCGTTTAAAAATCAAAATAAACACTTAAAGTGATGAAATTTGAATTGGTGGTACAGAATATTATGTTTCGTATGTTGGTCACTAAACATTTTGAGTTTTGGCTAAAATCGCAAAAACATCAGTTCAATTGCTATGATAGTGCTCTGGAGTGCGGATCAGTATTAAGTCGTTGCCGGTCACTATCGTTTTGATATTGATCGGCCTACAGTGATAGTGACGGTGGTGCAAAATCAGTAGTCAACTGACATGACTGATATTTGGCAGCTCTGTCGTCAGTTCGTTCTTATGTGAGCACAACACATCAAAATAAGTACTCCTGCACCATCTTCATCCGATTTTTTTTTTTCAAAGATTCTTTAAGATATTTCTCTAGGGCTTCCATCAGATATTCCCTCAATAATTTTTCCAGAAATTTCTTGAAGAATTCTTTCAGATTGAAAATATTTCTGAGAATCCCACCAAGGGCTTTCCAAAAAGTTTCTCTAGGTATTTTCCCAGGAAATTTTTAAGGTATTCCACCTTGAATTCTATCAAGAATTTCCGTGGAATTTATTTAGATATCCCTCAGGGAATTCAGGAGTATTTGCTAGGATTCCTATGTGGTTTGTACTGGGAATGTCTTCAGCAATTGCGTCAGAGATAGCTTCAGAAATTTCTGCTCGTTTTCCTTTTGAAATTCCTTCAGTGATTCCTTCAAAAATTGCCTCAGAAGATACTTTTTAATAATTTTAGAGATATCTTCAGGAATTAGCAGGGATTATCTTAAAAGTTCTCCCAGAAATTGTACAACAATGATTTCCTGAAGGAATTCCTAAATAGCTTCCAGAAGAATTGTCTGAAGAAATCTCTCAAAAATCCTGGTGATACTACCAAGCGCACTTTCGTATGTTATCATCCCTCGCAACATTTCCGCAACGGGATCCACAGTCAATGAGCTACACATTTACTCTGAAGCCACACAATTGCTCAAATATGGGTGAAGAAGTAAATTTCTATTTGATTTTGATGGAAGTTCGACACTGGTGCCGGGAATTGGCACTGGACTAGGTGCAGTAAACTTGTTCAAACTCAACTTTCCATCAGAAAACCTTAACAACAATCACTGGTAACTACAAGTTCACGCAATAAGGTATCTAATTCAGATGGAAGAAGTGGACGAAATCGGTCATTTCGTTATGAATTTAGGTAGGGTAGCGAACCACTTGGGCAGCGGCCGGTATTTTGGGCACTCTTCGCTATAACTCAGTTGATTCCAAACCAATTGACTTGAAATTTTGTACACAACTAGATACTCATCGCGTTCTAAAAATTCTGTCAAAAATACTAGGAACAATTTCTTAAACAATTTCTGAAAGAATTAGTACACAAACATCTCTGAAGTATCTGGATAAAATTCTGAAAACACTTGGGGAATTGAAGAGAACCACTGAGGAAGTTAAAAAAAAACTGGAGAACCCTCTGTAGGTAAAAATGCAACGCAACGGAATAGATTCTAGAGTTATTTCTGCAGGAATTGCAGACATAATATTTAAAAAAATCCTGAAGCATGACCGAACCAACTTCGTTAAGAATTGCCTAAAAGGGATTATTCCTAAGATTGTCTCTTTTAAAGACATATTTTGCGGATTTTTTTTTTGAAAAAAAAACCCTGGAGTACCTTATAAACGAAATTCCAGAGAAATTTCTATGAAAAATCCTGGAGAAATCCCAAATAAAATTCCTGATGGAAATTCAGGTAATATGCCTGGAAGAGTTTCTTCAGAAATGTTTAACCCTTTACTTCCCACGACTTAGAACGACTATTTCTATGCCAAGAAAGCGTTTCCGAAAAAGTGTGCTTGAACCAAAATTATTGCAGATTGGCCAAATTTTACGAAATTAACGAAAAAACTTTTAGTTGTAAATCAATAGTTGTTTGATTGTTTATCAATAGTTCCTCTATTAAAACAAGTAGTTGGCAGTTGGATTTACCTAATGTGATAACGATCATATTCTAAGAACTATTGCATCATATTCATCATTGCGACACGAATGCACCCTGGTGTCAAGTGTCGAAAATAAACAAACAAAACAACAACATCATATTCATCTCATTCCGTTTATCACGAGTTCGTCGAAAATCGATGGTGCTCTAGAGCAACCATGGGAAGTAGAGGGTTAAATAATTGCACAAACTTCACAAGCCATCTTTTAAGAAGTTTCCTTAAAGATCCTTGAAGGAATCTCAGGAATTTCTAAGGGCTCTTAAACATCACATTGAAACCCGTGGACTGACAAAATTAAGTCAATCGGTTTAAAAATGACTGAGTTATTGAGAAAAAGTTCCGAAAATAAGTCCTGTCGAGATGGTTTCTCTCCCCTATTTTTATCTCGTGCGTGTTCAGTAAATGTCCTTCTGCTACCGCTGCACGTCATTGAAACATTCGCATACCGATCTATGATCTATGATATTATGCACTTCTCTATTCATCACCTTCTCTTACTGCGTTAGGTTCGTTTCTCATCTGTTTGCCATTCTCATAAACCAAAGTTTACTGAAACGCTATATGTTCACCCAAAAAAAGACTTTTTGATAGAAGGCTCGGAAGGTCAATTCACATACAGCAATCAACTCCGTTCGACGAATTGAGATGACGTCTGTATGTGTGTGTGTGTGTCTGTGCGCAAAAGAGTTCACTCACTTTTAAAACACTTCCCATTAATTGATTTTTCGGATTTTAGCACGAATTGAACCGGAATTTCACCGCATTGTTTGCTATTGAATCGGTTGAGGCGTTCCGGAGTCATGACCATTTTAGTGATCCGTACCAGCACAAGTAGAACTGGCCGTATATAAAACCACAGACAAACAGACGTAATTCTTACAGGAAATTCATCAAAAACATTTGTCTTTTCCACGTCTGTTTGCCTGTGATAAAACTGTACCAAGCCAAGCCCAATCATGCAACACATCAAACTGTTAACAAATTTTGTGCGGAAATCAACACTGGAGACCAGAATTTCCCCAAAGAATTAAGATGGCAGCCTAATATTCAAGATGGCGTTTCCAAATTCAAGATGGCGTCTGTTTAGTGGAGTTTTAGGCTCTAAAATCACACAATTTGGGTAAAGAGTTGCGATAGGGATCGCGATCGAGTGGCATTGTTCGAAGGCAAAAGTGAAAAATGTCGCGTGTTTGGGGCAGTTGCGATGGGGATTTTGAAAATCTCGGTCGCGTTGCATTGTTCGAAGGAGAAAGTAAAAAGTGACACGTGTTTGGGGCAGGTGCATATTGTCCTTCCTCGTGAAGTGATAAAAATGGATGCACACTTGGTAGCAAACAGTATTGCAGAAAATTTAAGGAGACAAGGAGTTGTGCGGTCATCCGACGACATGGATCTTTCTTAGTTTTTTTTTCTTTACATACTAGAAGAAATTGTGGTAATTTTGCCAATGCGTTTTCATGAGGACTCCTGCAGTCTGTAATATCTGCAAATTAATCTTGTAGCTCTGGTGCAGGCCTAAAATTAAAGCGATAAAAATGTTAGTAGACAGTGATTACAGTTCACAACAATCATTGAGCAAATTAAAAAAAAATTGGCTTAATTACCTCAACGGCTGTCGATCACAGGTAAAGCCTGAAACACATAGCGTCCGTTCCGTCGAGGTTTGCGTTTTTCTGACAGTTTTCCCATGGGAAATGTGTCAAACTTCTGTCACGCACACGCAAACGTATGCATTGTGTGGGGCACTTAACACATGGGGCTACTCTTAGTAAAATACAAAATTCGAAAATAGCTATCCAAGCTTGAAAGTTTATTCTCCGTATACTCTAAGTTCAATACTGTGGGAAACGCACGACTTTTTCTGTGAGTCGGTCGGTTGTCTCGGTAGGTGACGCGTTTAATATAGACTGATCGTTGGCGTATGAGCATTAACGGCCGGCGCCGTTATTGACTTTAAAATATTGAACTCTCGAATTGTGTACATTGAGAGTGTGTAGCTAGTCCCAAGCACCATTCATTGGATCTCTGTGCAACCTCGATTGTTCTGGTCAATCACGGAGTAGTCACTACGATGTGTACGGTTATCTTTGCTTTGCTAAAATTATGCAATTTGGGTATATTTGGTATGGGGAAAGATGTGCGAAGTCCAAAACTTGCGACTAGAATATTCAAGATGGCGACCTGAAATCCAAGATGGCGGCTCTAAATTCAAGATGACGGCTCTAAATTCAAGATGACGGCTGTTCAATGAAGTTTCAGGCTATAAAACCATGCAATGGGGAAGATGTCTGTGGAGACATAAAATGGCGACCAGAATATTAAAAATGACGATCTAAAATGTAAGATGGCATCCCAAAATTCAAGATAGCGGCAAATCAATGGTGTTTTAGGCTAATAAATCATTAAATAATTTGGTATACGAAGGATTTTCGGAGTCCGAAAATAACTACCAAAATAACCAAGATGGCAGATAGGCTCTAAAACCATTCAATGTGGGTATATCTGGTATGGGGAAGAAATTTAGAATCCATAAATGGTGACCAGAATTTCCAAGATGGCGGACTTAAATCCAAAACGGCTAGCTTAGCTTAGCTTAGCTTAGCTTAGCTTAGACTGACTGCACACATCTATGGTTGCTATTCCGTGATTGACCCGAACCAATGACAGTTGCACAATGAGTCAACTGAATAATTGACTGGGAGTGGTCAATATTCTCACTGTGCACGCTTCAGAAACTCTCTTTAACGGTACAATAACGGCGCCGGCCACGTCCTTGCAGTCAGGTTGGAAGAGGGAAGGAATATTAGTAACAACCTTTGTTAAGTGAAGGCCCGCGTTTACCGCTGCGACTCCACCAAAGGCTGCAGGAAGGAGTGTTTGTTAGTAGGAAAGGTATGGTTGGGTCTGGATTCACTTTGATAAGTAATATGACCTTCGTGTCATGCTGGTTTCCGCGCTTTACGCGGAGAGCAAACAATCGACCACCCGTATCAGGTGGTCGCTTAATATTTACTGCAAACGACGCGACAAAATATGCAATCTAACACACTATTATTCGCTTCACTCGGAAAGCAAACAATCGATCACCCACGTCAGGTGGTCACTTTAAGTGACACAACTATTTCGAATCGAACCGCGGAAGCTAGTCGCTGCAAATGACACGACCGAACATGCAAGCTGAAGCACTATTGTTCACTTCATATGAGAAGCAAACAACTGATCACCCACGTCAGGTGATCGTTCAGTGTTGCTAAAAAAAAACGCGACACAACGAAATGCTCATTTCCGAATAGCCGGACTTAAATCCAAAATGGCGGCTCAAAATTCAAGATTGCTGCTTTTTTAAGGCTCAAATATTTCAATCATCAGCAACCATCAATTATTCAAAGGCAGTTCTCTTGCTAGAAATCCAAAAACCGTCAATGAAAATTATTTCACTGCTATCCAGATGCTGCTGCTTTTGATTTTCTGGTAAAGGATGATGGTTCGTTTCCTCTTATGAGTTTATGGCTTAAACATCAAAAGCCAGATAAACGATATGATTTTTAGTGCAATGAAATGGATTTTTGTTAAACGCATGAAAAGGCGATATTCATGAACATGTCCCTTAAGTTTTGTTGAAATGGGGTTTCGAAGGGACGAAATGGCGCCATCACCGCTAGGTGAATTAATTAGGATTTTTTTTTTGCTCGATCTGCACATTTGCGTGCTCGATGGTTTCTTGCTTGACATTCCGTTTTGGACACTCTCCGTAGGCCTTATCGAGGCTTTCAGTCAGCGGGCTCATCTTTCATGCATAGACGCTGATAAAGTAGTAGCTGAAAAAATCCCCTTCATTTTTAAATCACAGATTCGGTCGCTTATCGGCTTTCAGGGCTTCCCGATTACTAAGACACACATTTCACGTTCTGTCCTACAGCCGGCTTCGGTTCATTTTGCCGAATGCCGTTTTTCCGAGCGCATTGGCGAATCTACCTTTTTCTTTTTTCTTGCTCACTCTCCTAAACAAACACGAGAAAGAGAAGGATGGAAAGGGGTGCCGCAGTACCCCATTGCATCCCGCTCTTTCTCGTGTTTGTTTAGGAGAGTGAGCAAGAAAAAAGAAAAAGCTAGCTGCTTTAGTTCTATCATATAATCCTAAAATCTTCTATGTAAATAATAACAACACGAAGAAATAAAGCAATGAGTGAAATCATGAATAAACTCATGTATGACTTTTTCGGCGGCGAGTTTGGCGAGTCCAGAATCGCGCGTGAAACAACTCAACCACGAGATTTGAGAATTTGAGTTTTTACAAACACTGATCCTATGATTAAAAGAAGGAAATCAGGCCAAACATTTCAATAGGTCCTATCTGCATTTCAGAGGCTCTCTTTGTTCACTTTCTCTTTCAGTAATTGCAATGTAATGGTACACTTTTAAACTATTTTTGCAGTACAAATCAAAAGACGATTATTTTGACCATCGTTCAATGCAAGGAGACAATCATAATACAAATAAACAGCTGAGATATTAACGAAAGAGAGAGAAACCAAAGAGAGCCTCTCTTCTGCAGATATGACCTTTAGACATGTTTGGCCTGAAATATTTCTGATGATCTGATTGGCAGCTAAACTGTTACCCGGAGGTATTCGGCCAAACGGCATTCGGCCGAAAGGCCTGACACCCTACAACCACCGTTAACGTACATAAAAGCATAAATGCAGGAGTCAATCTCAACACTCAGAAATAAAAGTATACACGGAATTACTATTATTTATGCATTTTATATCCGCATCTCGCTCACTCTCTTTCTGTTTTCATGCTATCTGGTGCTTCGCCTGGGTTGACGAAACACTTCTCTTCAACCCAGGCTAAACGGCAGATAGCATGAAAACAGAAAGAGAGTGAGAGAGATGCGGATACAAAATGCATAAATAATAGTAATTCCGTGTATACTTTTATTTCTGAGTGAACAACTGACAGAATCCTTCACTAGTACTGATAGGGTGGGGCGGGGCAAGATGGGTCGCGGGGCAAGATGGGTCAGTGCCATTTTCGGGCGCATTACTCATGTTTTGATTATGTTAATAATTTTGTTAGATGAGCAGCATGAATATACAAAAGTTTGGGGCATTAATTGAAAAATTATTCACTCTCATTGGAAATAAAAATAAAATGGTTTTTTGCCATTTTTCTTATGCGATACATTCCATATATTCTCCATATAAACGGCCGCGGGGCAAGATGGGTCACCTTCAATTTTGAACGTATTTTTGGAGCATTCAAAAGTTATTTATTTTTTATTACAAGACTATCTCATAAATTACTTCAATCAAGCGGAATGAACGCTCAAAATTATAACATAAAATTATGATAATTTTTAAGTAAAAACATCGGTTTTTAAGTCGCCTCAGGATCACTCAAATCGTAAATTTTTTTATATTCCAAATAAATTTATAAAATGTTTACTAGTAGCTCTTGTTTACTCAGTATGGATATGGAGCATATTTGAATGCGGAACAAATCTTATATTTTGAAGTTTTTCGTTGAGAAAATGTGAATTACTTAAAAGGTGACCCATCTTGCCCCGCACTTTTTTCACGTCGCAAAATCGATCACTTTTTAAAACTGCTTGTTTAACATCATATTTTGTATTTAATGAACTTTTTATCGACTTTTAGCATAGCTAACTAGTGTATTAAAGAGTAGCGGACGAATGCAAACCAATCCGATTTGTATTTACGAAGTTATGGTGATCCATTCTTATGCGACCCATCTTGCTCCGCCCCACCCTACCCCACATTGATTACAAGCTTTAAAAAATCCCGACGTGTGCGTATTTATATTTATTCTCCCTTGTCTTTCCTCCTGGAATGAACATTTTCTCTCTTCCCTCTTTTCAAAGCATTATATACAAATATGATGCGATGGGGATTCCATATGTCTAGTACATCCACCGCAGTGGACCTCACATGCTGTGCTGTGCGGCCGCTAACGTCTCTTTACAAACAACGCAATTGCATAACGCTTATCACCTTGGGGACTGTCCATAAACTACGTAGGGGGACGCGGGTGTGGTCAAAGTCTACGCTCTAAAATTTCAAAAAATTTGAATGGAATGAATGGGTTTCTGAGATGGCCAAAAATAAGTCTATGTAGTTTATGGATAGCGCCTGGGAACTGAGCAAGGTAGATTTCGCGCATTCTGACGATGCGTTCAAGTTTAAGGTTATCAATTGATTGTAGCTCAGTGCTCTCGCGGGCACACCATATTCTTGGCTGAGACAGTCGGTTGTGGAATCTCACGGCGGAATAATGCTAACATCGAGAACAGTTCCTTCGGTAGTGAGTCAAGTTTCCGGGTTTCCTTCTAGAGTTGGAGCATTCCTTTTGCTTTTAGTTATAGCGGCGCAGTTAGCATCATCACTTGATGAAACGAAAATATACCGAGATGGCGTCTGCGGTGCAGTACAGTTGACATTGGATACTAGAATAGCAGGTGGAAATGCAGCTGAGGAGGGTGATTGGCCCTGGCATGGGGCCTTGTTCTTCGGAAAGGATTACAAGTGTGGCTGTTCATTGATAAGCGAATGGTTTGTTCTTACGGCTGGCCATTGCCTCTTTAATCCAGACACGGGCTACAGGTTTGACATTAAGAGGTTAAGAGTAGTGCTGGGCTTACTGGACCTGAATCAACACCAGTCTCATACTCGAGAATTTCAGGTGAAAGAGATAAATGTTTATCCTAAGTTCACCACCGAAAGCCACAAGCACGATTTGGCTCTATTGCTGTTGAATGAAGCGGTAGAATTCAGTGAGAAGATTCGCCCAATTAAAATAATTGATAGTAAGTCAACGTTCATCGAGAAAGTGGCTGGCAATTACGGCACGGTGGTTGGATGGGGTTTCACTGAGGAAGCCAAAGTTTCCAATCAGCTTCGGACGGCACAGATGCTCATCGCTCGCTATGCTGATTGCGTCGAGTCCAATCCAGACCTTTTCGGGCAGCTGATACACAATGGGATGTACTGCGCGGGGGCTGAAAATGGTGTGAAGTCGCTTGTTTCTGCCAAATTCTAGAATCTGATATCGTACCATTCCAGGAACGAATGTCTGCAACGGGGACAGTGGTGGTGGCATGTATATTTTCCAGCACAACAGCTGGCACCTACAAGGTCTGGTTTCTTTTGCGGCTCTGCGAGATGGAACAAATCTGTGCGATCTGTACAGTTATGCGGCATTCACTAACGTGCCGCATTACCTGGATTGGATTGAATCGCAACTTCAAGATCATCAGCGGAAAATGCAGGAACAATTAAATCGCGAATTAAAAGAAGTGCCTGATGAAGGTGAGTTTTGAGTAGTGGATAGTTAAGTAGTTAAGGCCTACGAAGACTTCGTGTATTCTTAAGGGAAGACTTCCCGCTGTTTAAAGGGGCTGTCCATTTGTTACAAAAGGAAAATTTTTGACACCCCTTCCCCTCTTTGTGAGATTTTTTGTTTGAAAGTCTAGCTTTTTCTATATGGCGCGTAAGATCAAACCCGTACATCCCTCCCCCCATAAACTTTTACGTAATTAATGGACACCCCCAAAGTGTTCCATCATTGCGTGATTATGGTTTGGTGTTGTTTATTTAGTCGATTCTAACTTCAATTTAAACAGTTCTGGCCCAATAGATCTCAGTGTTGCGAAATGAGCGAGTACTCACACAACTTGTCAAACTCACGAGTGAGTATGAGCAGTACACCTTAAACTCACCGTGAGTATTACTCACATTTGAGTAAGCGCTGTACAACTCACACTCACTCGTGAGTATTGACGTGCATTTACTCACTCACGAGTATACTTTACTCATATTCATAGGTAATCTAAAATTTATCTAAAGGCTTGGAATCCTATCAAACACTAAAATGGTATGTTTTATTGGGGCGAATGTATTGAATCAGAAGACAAGGTTGCTTGTCAATAATTCTTTTGTTATTTTTTTATTCTAGTGAGTTGTAACTTACTGCTAGTTCTAAGCGCTCCGTTAACAGCGGTCCTGAATAGGTCCCCTTTGAGCCCAACAGCTCAACGTGAGGGCTTTTGTTTGAACTTAAACCTCTTGTAGACAGAGATCAATCCCCTGAAATGGCTGTCATCTACATATAACTGGCGTGAAGCCAAAAATTTGGCGCAAGACGTGGTGTTGATTTGAATGGGCGGTTGCATTAAGCTAAAAACAGTGATTTTTTTCTGTTAGTGCAGGCGTGACATTCACATATAATTGAGTTCAGCGTTGCTTTAAATGGACGAAATGTATTTTCATGCTTGTGCGTCTTGTAAATTTAACAAAGAACACTAAACGCATTGAACAAATCGACACTGATTCTTCATTAGGGCCCAACTGACATTTTCGATTTCTCTTCATCGATCCTCTCTTTGTGTTATTACAGAATGTGTATTGAGTTTTCCCAAAAAAAATTTGATTGAAATGTGAAGGAGATGACTTCATCTTGCTGTAGAAACAAAAAGAATAATGATTTTGTTCGCTTTGATCAAGTTATTAGCGAAAGAGAGTGTCGACGAAGAGAAATCGATCAAGTCAGCTAGGCCCTTATGAAAAGTCATTGTCGAAATGTGTAAACGATCGTTTCTCAAATGCACGATAATTTGTATGACGAAGTTCGCTTCCGCACGTAGCAGATTGAAAGGCAGGTTGAAATTTCGTAAACGGCTCGTTTACGGGCTCCGTGACACCCCACCAAAGGCGGCGGCTTCAAGAACTAACGCTTTCTTCAGGGGGTTGGCAAAGATAACAATTAAGAAAAAGTAATTTTACGGAATCGTGTGTGTGCTCGATTGGTAGCCGATTTGACAGTTCGATAGCAGCAGACTAGCATTTAATGACCTGCTCTAAAGGCGCATATAGTGCTGAATTAATGCCATTTTAGCTGCTTATTGGTTACCTGGGTGTGATTACTGGCCATGTTACTGGTAATAATTTGCTCGGCAGTTTTTTTTTCTTTATAGGTGCGAGGCTCATATAATTAGGGTGGTCCAACTTTATATGAAAAATAAAAACTAAGACTTGAAAAAGTTCATGAGATTCTTTCAGAATATGTTCCTTTTGTCACCCATAAGTTCCAATAAAGTTTTGTTCCAATTCTATCAAGTCTAAGCAGTTTTTATGAAACATCCAGCAATAGGGCACAAAGTTGTACCTGATTCTAGCAAAAAATTGCTTAAAAATCAACAATTCGTTTTGTTGGTTTTTGCTTTGCTGGGTGCGTTTAGTGTGTGAGTTTCATGTTCGAAAGTGGAGCACTCAAGTAAATTTACAAATTTTTGTATATTTTAAATTACAAACTGATCAAGTATTTAGTATGAGGAAAAACGTTACTTTTCCTTACGGAATAATAGAACATACTATTTTTCCGCGCAGAAAAACTACAGCTCTTTTAGGTTTGCAAGGGAGGCGTTACCAGTGTAAAACTTTTCTCCTTACTTGCCTGCTCAAGTAATTTTGAAGCGAAACCACTAGTTGGCCATTACATGCCCTATCTTTTTGCACAGTAATACAAACTAACCATATGGGAAAAAACGATCAAATGTATGTAGAAAAGAAAAGTTTTAAATGTTTGGACCTAGGAGATGCTGTAATTGACCCTACCATTTTTTATTTGAAGGTAGGAAAATATATGCCAAACATCTTTATTGAATACCGTAAAGTGACCCGACGTATGCGAAAAAAGTTATACCCTTAACAAAGTGTGGCGAAATATAGAAATTTCCTAGTTGATGATATTACTTTGCATGCGTAGGTAAACAATAAGAGGTTTTAGCCTATGGTGCCAAAGCTCTCGAGCAGATCCCCCTTTCCTCGAAAACTGTGTCTAGTATATAAATAATCACCATTGCAGTACAGAACAAACGAAAACATCATTTCAAACCAACAAAAATAACTTACTCACTAAACTCACCGTGAGTAAAATGAGTAACTCACGCGTGAGTAATGACGTCATACTCTCGCGTGAGTATTACTCACTTGTGAGTAATACTCACGCGAGAGTATGACGTCATTACTCACGCGTGAGTATACTCATACGCGAGTAACTCACAGCGTGAGCATTACTCACAAATGAGTAAGGTGAGTGAGTATTTTTTACTCGTGAGCATGAGTTTCGCAACACTGATAGATCTAAGTAAAACATAGCAATAGCAAATCGCATTATCACTCCGCGTTACTGAAACGTGACGGGACGACATGACGTGAAAACCAGTTAAATATTTAGTTCACAAATTGTGATAAGGCAATACTGAATGGCCTTGTTATTCGGAGTATTGACATTAAACGGTATATACATACATATTAAATACCGTCGTGCGGGGCTACTTTTGAAACACGGGGCTACTTTGGACACTTTTGAATATGGATTTTTTGAATTTGAAATATGGTTCAAATCTGTTTGATGTCTTTGGGACTATTATGACGCAATATTTTCCCCTTCATTTGGTTGAAATTGTTTTTCAAACAAACCCTTTATTGCTTGTCAGGAGGCGAAAAAACATCGAATGAATCATAAAAATATACATAACGTATCAGAACATTTGCTCTGTAAGCATTGTTTCTACAGTTCATAAATTTCAGAGGGTTGCTCAATTCGTGCAAAAAGTATCGACGTAGCATATACAATCGAATATTTGTATCGATACACATTATAAATGACCGTTTAACCTAAATAAAGGATTGATGGCCCTCAGACAGCCTTTAAGTCTATATTAAAATATCGCGCTGCTCATAATACCAAAGGTAGCACAGAACCACCTAAAAACGCATATATTTATTGAAATCATGTATGATATAGTATACAACAGTACTGGTACAAAGTAGTATTTTAAATAAACCCGGAATTTTAACTGCAGCTTTGTTTTAATTGTAAATGTCCAAAGTAGCCCCCCTTTGGTTCTATATGAGATGTCTCCGATTGGTGTATGGGCAACTTTTTTGTTTATTGATGGATTTAGTTCAAATTTTGCATGCATCCTACATACATACTCACAATTATTATGTGTAAAAATTGTGGAAATACATTCACTACTCTGGGAGTTATAATGTCATAAAGTTGAAAAACCATTAAAAAGTGTATAAAGAAGCCCCGCACGACGGTAACAATAATAAAGGGGAAGACGCTGCATTTGTTAACAAGATCTGTTTAAAAACAATGCGACTGCTATAGTTTCAGTAGCTTTCAAATGGTAGAAGATCATACTTGATACAGTGAGGACCTGATTGTCTGATTTTGTTTTTATGAGAACTGAGATCCCCCACTGCCTATTTTGCATATGTATATCATGTGGTGTGGTAGTCATGAAGATGTTTTCAAGGATATTTTATACACAAGAAAGTTAAGGTGCCATGATTGTTTGCCTCGCGATTTTGAAGTGATAATAAACTGTCAATCCTGTAGCCACGCAGCAGAAAAAGTATCATCGCAATCACTGTGAGTGAGCAAATAAGATGAATTTGAATCCATCTCTAGGGGAATTCTGGGAGATTTCTATTATTTTTCTATTTATGAAAAAATCCCATGAGAAAATCCTGAAGGAATTTCTAGCGGAATTTCTGGAGGAATTCCTGGAGAAAGAAATCCTCGAAGGAATTTCTGAAGGAATCATTGGGGGAATCCTTGAAGAAATTTGTGAAGAAATCCCTGAAGGAATCTCTACAGGAATTCCAGCAGGAATACCTAGATTAATCCCTGAAAAATGCTGAATATATTCCTGGAGCATTTCCTGGAAGAATTTCTGGAAAAAGAAATCCCCAGAAGATTTTCTGGAAAAATTTCTGGAGGAATTTCTGAAGAAATTCTTGGGGTAAGAACCATTGAAGGAATTCCTGGAGGAATCTTTGGAGGAATGCTTGCAACAATTACTGGATAATTTTCTGAGGGAATCTCTTTCTCTTGGAGAAATTTCTGAAAAATCCCCTGGGAAATTCCTGGAGAAATGCTCGAAGGAATTTCCGATGGAATCCATGGAGGAATCCTTGGAGAAATTCGTGGAGAAATCCCTGAAAAAACCCTGAAGAAGTTCTTTGAAGATTTTTTAGCGAAATTCCTAGAGGAATTACTCCAGCAATCCCTGGAGGAAAATCAGGAAGAATTCTTGGAGGTTCCCCAAAAAAATTATATAGAAGGTATTCCTAGAACTTCAAACTTTTGAATTTCAGTAGGAATTTGTAGATAAATTCTTGGAAAAATCCCGGAAGCAATTACTGGAGGCAGTCCTGAAGGAATACATTAAGGAAACCATGGAGGATTTCTTGGAGGAATCTCTAAAAAAAAATCTGTAGAAATTCTTGGAAGGACCCCTGGAAGATATACTAGAGGAATGCCTGTAGGAATTACTAAAGGAACTAATTCCTCTAGAGGAATTTCTGGCGGAATGTCTAGATGAAACTCTAGGTGAATTCCTGGAGGAATTATTAGAGAAATCCCTGCAGGAATTCCCAGAGAAATCCCTGGAAAAATTCCAAGAGGAATTCTTGAAGAAATTAGTGGATGAATCTTTCAAGGAATTCATAGAGGAATATCAGGAATAATTTCTGAAGAAATCGCAGATGGAATTCTTTGAGAAATTCTAGAGGAATCCTTAGAAGAGTTCCTGAAGAAACTACAGAAAGAATCCCGGAAGCAATTTCAAGAGGAATTCCTTAGGGAATCCCTAAACAGTTCCTGAAGCAAGTACTGAATTAATTCTTGAAGGTGTTCCTTGAAGTATACAAGGAGCAATTCCTGAAGGAATGCTTAGAATAGTTCCAGAAAGGCTCTTTGGAGGAATTTTAAAATAAGTTGTTCCAGAAAGAAACACAGAAGGAATTCCCGAGTAATGCCCTGCAGAAATTCTTGGAGGAATCCCTGGAGGATATCTTTGAGGAATGCCTGTAGGGATTAATCTTTAGGCACACTCCTGAAAAAGTCTCTAGAAGAATACCTTAAGAAATCCCTGGAATAATTCCTGGAGCAATCTCTGAAGAAATTCATGGAGAAATCCCTCGAGAAATTCCTGGAGGAATCCCAGGAATAATTCCTGAAGAAACTCAAGGAGGAATCCAAGAAGCAGTTCCTAGACGCATTCCTAAGGAAATCCCTAAACAGTCCCTGGGGGAAGTACTGGATTAATTGCTGGAGGAGATCCTGAAAGAATTCAATGAGTTCCTGAAGGAATTCTAAATAGTGTTCCTGGGGTAATCTCTGGAGAAATTTTTAAAATAATCCTTGGAGTTGTTCGTGAAAGAAACACAGAAGAAATTTCCGGGTGAATCCCTGGAGAAATTCCTGAAGGAAAGCCTGGAGGAATTCCTAAAGAAGTCTCATGGATTTGGATTTGAATTTGGATATGGATGGACTTTGTACAATGTTTCAAGGAACTCCTGGATTAATTTTTTAGCTAATCTCTGGTGAAATTTCCTGTAAGGGTTTCTGGAAGATATTCCTGCTGAAATACTTCGTTTTTTTTCAGATTGCATTATTGTAGCAATCTCTAGTGGAATTCTTGAAGGAAAATATGGAGTAATCCCAGAAGAAATCTCTGAAGGAGCACTTGCAAAAATACCTGAAAGAATTTCTGTTGACATTCCTTTGGGAATCCCTAGAGATATTCTTGGAGGAATGCTCGATAAAAGCACTGGAACAATCACTGCACAATGGGAAAAAATAGATATAAAACGCGAATACACACGCGTGACACAATCTGTACAAATCTCTATAGTTTCAGATAAGGAGGGTGTCATCCGCCGCACGATGTTGGAAATTAGAGTATCGGGCCCGTTTTACCCCGCTATCTCCCTTTTTCACCTTTTTAGAAAAATCGTGGAGTGAAAAATAAACGATTTACTTAATTTGTTTTCGTGTAAGAACTTTCGTAGTATCGAATAGAGCGAGTTTGGCTCACCGCATAGCCTTAAATATTGACATGTCTTCAAGTAACCCCAATATCCCCTATTTCTTTGAAATTTAACATGCATCTTTGCCCGGAGTGGATCGCAATCGATAAGAGCAGAGTCAACGCTATGTCAAATTACCGATACCATGGATGTTTTTACACTAATATGAGTTAAATAAGTCATTTATTTTGCACGCCAGTCGGGAATAAATGAGGATTTTCTCAAAAAAGTATGTGTGAGGGAGAGTGGGGTAAAACGAGCTCAATACACTGATTTCCAGCATCGTGCGCGAATGACACCCTCGTTATCTGAAACTAATAAGATTTTCTCAGATTGTGTCAAAAATTTATTCAAATCCATCCACTCCAACCAGAGATATTGAATTTATTCGCGCTGTATACCTATTTTTTTTTCCACTGAGCACTGGAGGAACCTCTATAGATATCCCAGGAGAAATTCCCGGAGGAATGTATGATGAAATCCATAGAGGAATTCTTGAAAAATTCTCTGGAGCAAACCATGATGGAATTCCTGAAGTAAGCTATGAACAAATTCCAGGAGCAATTCGTCGATGCATCCTTGCAGAAGTATCTGTAAGAAATTATGAAAGAATCATGGAAGGAATTCTTGAAGCATTTCTTGAAGAAAAAACCGAAACAATCACTATTGAAACTCTGCAAGATGCCCATAGAAGAATACACGAATGAGACACTCCTGAAGAAGTCCCTTGTGGAATTTCTGAAAGAATTCCTAAAGAAGTTCCTGTATAAATGCATAAAGGAATTTCTGGAGGTGTCCTTGAAAGAATTCGTAAAGAAATCCCAGGTATTTTGCTCTTGGAATGCACAGTTAAAATAAAAGTGTAAATTTGAGTTTATTTTGATGCACATATTTGGAGCATCAAAATAAACGCAAAATTCCATCACGTTTTAAATTTACACGAGTCGATATGCGAGATAAATCGTGTAAATTTAAACGCCATTGATTTTTACATAAAGCACAGCCCGCGGCTCTCGTGATATGTTTCTTTTTCCGTTTGTTCCCCCTGATCCCACTTCCCTGGCCCGTAGAAGACAATATGGTTTAATAAACATCGGTAGATCATGTCAATATTGATTTGACAAGTATATTTTATTCAGCATGTTTCCATATTTTCATTCTGTACATTGGAATTTAATTCGCAGAATCAGCTGCGGTTCCAGAAATGGGTGAATCTCGTCGCCCGTCTCGTTGGTCAGCGCCTCTGGTTGATTGCAACGAGCGAGAAGTAGTCTCAGATTTCTTGTGTTATGCGCATATCTGCAAATTCGCAATTTATGGATAAATCACTTACTACACTCAACAACAAGAGCTTTATCTGTAGGGGAAAGTGGGGCAATATGCCATTTTTCAAACTTTCATCGTTTTCAATGATATATAGCCTCATTTATTAGGCTTTCAAAGTGGTAACAGCAACTAGACAATATTTGCTCGATGCTTCAGCAAAAATATTCACTAAATTATTGCATTTTTATCGATTTTTAGCGATTTCAAAAACTGGTTCGTAAAACGGAAGTGGTGCAAAAAGGCCACCTGCCATGGGGTAAGATGCCACTTCATGAAAACATTCAAAAATTACGTCCATCAGTTTTCTGGCATTTTCGACTCACTTTCATTCCTCTGTCGCGTTTTTTTTTTCATATACTCAATACATGGAGTGTCACCCCTTTCCCCGCCAAACGATGGTCGTCATATTTGAATGACCCCTAACATGGATAGCGTAGACATCAACAACCATGCGCCTCCATGGGTGCCTCAATCTCCTTGGAAACACTTGGCTGGTAATAAAATCACCCAAAAACCTTAATTGCAAGCACGAAAAACCGGAAGTTGCCAATTTTCATTGGGAAATCAAAAGATTTTCCATGGGTTTGGCGGCCTAGCTTCTAAAAGAATGATTAATGCAAACATATCTTGACACCATTCACCTACAGCAATGATCAAGTCCCATTCAGGAATGATTTTATGAGTTGGGCCATTTGACCCCATCTTGGCATTTTGGGCTCTGTTCCCCTACTTACAATTCACTTCGGATGGATTTCAATCTAACGTACTCGCGTTTTTTCCAGCAGTGTTGGGAATACTCACTTGCGAAAAGTTGCACTCATTTGCTTCTATCTCAGTCCAGAAGCATGCTATCAAAAAATTATGTTTGAAAGGGTTTTAGATTGTGGTTTAATCTAAAAGTTTGCCGAATGAAGTGAAGGTCGCAGAAGCATACCAAAACCGTGAGAGAGCTGTGAGCACAAGGTGAGTATAAATTACACGAATTTTACTCACCTCATACTCACAGCTCTCTCACAACTTTGGTATGCGTCTGCGACCGTTACTTTATTCGGTAGAGTTTTAGATTAAACTACAATCTTAAAGCCATTCAAATATCATTTTTTGATAGCATGCTTCTAGACTGAGATAAAAACAAGTGAGTATCGTTCTTGCAAGTGAGTATTCCCAACACTGTTCTCCAGTGCAATGGTCAAAAGTGCAAAATCCTCAGCAGCGAAGCTATTTCGTGTCGGCCATACTACTTTTCTAAACGTATCGGTTTTGGAAGCTGTCAGTGTATTTTTACACGTCAGTGGAAAATTATAGTTTTAATGATAGAGAAATCGATGCATATCAATGCGTTTTTGAGAGTGGCGTTGCAAATACACGATGAAATAATATCGTATGCAGGCTTGTAAACATTCGACACTTTTCACTACCTTCGCTTCGTTGCCGCGGTCGGGTGTCAGCATGCTTTGTTTCATTCGAGCGCGACCGCTATCTCTTACACACAACACGAGCTGCAGAACGAAGATCAATAAACAAAAAGTGGATCAAATCAACGTCGTCTGACACGATGACATTTGTCTAATTCCAGCTTTTTGCAAGATTTCAGCCACTTTTGATTAAAATTGGTATTATATTAGTTAATTCGTGTGTGATAAATCGATTACGACACATAGACACACTACTACACACTAGAGTAATGCGGGGCAAAAGTTCGCACCTAACAGACTTCACAAAGTAGCTATTAAACGAAAAGAAAATAATATCGTTTTTCTTCGTTAAACGGGTCCCTATCATGTTGCCTTCAAAACGTAGTACTAGATTTTTTCGCGTTCTTTTCGTAGTTTTAGTAATACAATTTTTAATGCAAGTACTCCAATGCGAACTTTTGCCCCATAGTGGGGGCAAAAGTTCGCATTATGCGGGGCAAAAGTTCGCACGTTGAATAGCATAGTTTATTGGTGTGATGTTCATTTATTCCATGGTAATTCATGTTCGTCCTTTCACTTTAGCCGTGAAATCTGTTTCTTTCTGTTCTTAGCTTTACGGCCCAACTGGAATACAACCTGGTGTTCAGCTTTGGAATACAATGTATTTTATGAAGACTTCCACAACTACTAACAAGAAGCTGTCCTTTCCTGCATAACTGAAGTTATCAAAATACATTGTGGGGTAATCATAGAGATACGTGTTGCACAAAATACATTAAAAAAAATCAAATATGCTGCAAAACTATTGAACGGGACCGTAATCGAATCTTATCCCCGTCAGTATGGTGATGAATTATAACTGCGAATTTGCAAACTAAGCTATGAAAGACCCCGGTAAAGTAGAAGAACATAACATGACCTTCAGAAACATACGAAAAGACACGGCGAGGATGACGAAGAAAATGTTTTAAAATGTTTTTTAACCATTTTTCATTTCTTGATTTAAATGGGTGAACATAATGTTTGCCTTACAATGGATCTTCTTACAAAACAAAATTCAAACCCTCTGCCGGAACGATTTCAGGGTACATACTACACATATTATACACATATAGTAGTTTCTATACGAAACCATCATTACTGCAAAGATTCTGTAATTTTATTGATATACTACATTCAGAAAGCTAGTGCGAACTTTTGCCCCACAGCTACTGCGAACTTTTGCCCCACCGTCAAGGTTTTAACAATGTCCCTTTCTGCAAGAAGCACTAGTAGTTTAGTGTTTATTTGAGTGCACCTCTTGAACTACTGTGGAATAACGATTCTCCGACATCAAGAGATTTTGAGATTCTTCTTCTTCCTGTTACTACAAATTCTTAGTCGAAAAAGCCCAAAAAATCTATCAAAACACCTAGAAACACATTTTTTCGCATAACTCTGCCACACCATAACGAAATCCTTCCAATTTTTGTTGACGAGTAACTGGCCTGATTATGTGTCGAACCCATGCAAATTTATTTGGGTTCTTAACTCGTGTTCAGAAAAAGATCCACTGCGAACTTTTGCCCCGTGCGAACTTTTGCCCCGTATTACTCTACATTTATACAAAACAGCTTTCTTTATGGGAAAGACAGGAATAACAAAAACCGAGCCATCTCCCGAAGACGCAATCATGGTCAAGCGCATTCATTCGACATTTTTGTTCCATACAGTAGTTTGATCGCTTGTGTTGCGAATGTTGGAGACAAAGGCAGCCGAATATCAACAAAAAGGTGTCAAAGACTGTGATCGCTCACAAGATCGATCGTATGTATAAAAATGTAAAATCGTTTTTTTTATGCTCTTATTATGTGCATTGATTTCAATGCAATTTTCCATCATTTTCCTTTTTTAAGTAATGTAAATTTATTGTTTTCATGCTTTACACGCAATTTAAATTTCAACATTTTTTGGTGTGTAAATATCCCAACGGTTTATAATAATATCCAAATAATACAGATTTAACTGCGGTTGATCATGCTACTGTTACAAGTGTAGACCTGATGTACTGATCTCCAAGGTAACTTGGCTGACCTGGAATATCTCTACAGTGCCTTTAAATGACATTTGATATTTCAAGAGCTTCTCATATCCCAGTAGATTATGCAATGCTACTTTTTATGTCGATAACACATAAAGTATTTAAAATTATAAATGTGTTTATTTTTATTCTTCAGGCACAACTACAACCACCACCACCACCACCACCACGCCAACCAGTACCGCAGCTGTTGAACTTCATCCCCTAGTCGATGCACAATCAGTCCGGTTTGCACCTTCCGAGTGTCTCCAACAGAACGACGAAATTATCGTCGTTGGTTTCAATTCCAGTATTTCACTAGCTTGCAAGCCTGGCTCCGATGGTGAGACTACCGAAAAACAGGAATCCATCCGTTGGTTTCGTGAGAACAAGTATTTCTACGAGATCGATCTGTCCAGCGAGGTTGGCTTAAGCAAATCGGGCGTTCACGATATCCTAACCCTCCGGCATGTGGATGCCAGTCATTCTGGTAGATATTTCTGCCGTGCGAAGCTCCCTTCGGCCAACGTGACCGACAGAAGGATTGTTTCCGTTGTGGGAGTGGTGCCACGGTTTGAACCGGTTGATGGTAGTCCCGCCTACATGAAGTACGAGCTTTTGCTCAATCAGCAATATTTTAGCTTGCAGATGACGTTTAGGTCGGATCGCGAGGACGGAGTACTGTTCTACCGAACTGATGAATGGGATCATCAGATAATGAAGGTGGTTTTGGTAAACGGAATGATGGAATTGGACTTGTTGACAGAGAGGAAAACCGTCCGAAAAATTGGGTGTAAAAAACACAGGATAAGCATGGGTGAATGGCACACCGTTAAGCTCAACTGTCATTTGGGACGGTGCTATGCCACTTTGGACGGTGAAATGATGGCGCAGTTCTCTGAGAATGTGTTTCTAACGAGTGGCGGAAAGGATTTCTTCTATCTCGGAGGCATACCGAATCGAAACGAGAGCGGATTCACTGGATGCATAAGCCAAATGTTTTTGAACGATTATCAGATACATCTGCGACAGGAAGTTATCAAGTCGGAACGAATATCGGAGTGTAATCATTGTACGGCGAACACTTGCCAAAACGGAGGCGTCTGTGTGGAAACTTCGGACAGAAATGCCTTTCGTTGTTTGTGCCCGGATGGTTTTACGGGTCGACACTGTTCGAATGTGGGTGAACGCTGTCGTGCAACGTCCTGCGTAGAAGCTTTATGTCACAATTTCGAAAATGGTTTCCGATGTGCTTGTTCGTCGACCAGAACTGGAAAGCGATGCGAGGCGATAAATGATCTTAATGGGAAAGCGATATCTTTTCGGTCCTTTGGATTCGCAAAATTTAAGTCAGTAATACATCGCAATAATGTCTGTAAGCTGGAAGATAATATCGCCTATTTACTTTATTTGTAGAATCAACCTGACGAAAAATTTTCAAATTCAGTTCCAATTTTTACCGAGAAACACAACAGCGGGAACCCTTATTGAGCTTCAGAATGATATTCGTGGGACTGGAAATTTCATGACACTAACCCTTAACAATGGTGTATTGGAGCTGCGATATACCATTGATCTCGATGTCACAGTGTTCACAATAAGGTCGTCCGTTTCAGTGAACCTCAACTCATGGCACAGCGTAAAGACAGGTTATCAAAGTAGTTCTATATATTTACAAGTCGACGACGAACCGAGCCAGTCAAATAGCCTCTTCAGTGGCTTTTTCAACTTGATGTACGATCACTATGTAAACCTCGGAGGAGTTGATGACTGCGTCGCTTGGGGCCAATGCCCGGAGAGGACTTCTGATTATGATGGCTGCATAAAAGAGGTAAAACACTTCGCATCAAAACTCTAGGTCTAGATATTACCAACTATCTCTCATTCCAGCTCTTCGTGTCGGGCCATGCGGTTGACCTAACGAGAAGTTTCATCGATGCTAGGAATGTAGAAATCTGTCGAATAAATGAATCATAAGTCAATTTATAGTTCACAGCTCTCTCATTCGCCCGGTCAGCAGTTGGAATGAAAACTTTTCCCTGGAAATGACTCTTCTAACGACTTGCCATAACCTCGTCTGTGACATTTTCCTCCTTGCCAACTAACCATTTATGGCAATAAAAATTAAACAGTAATTAAGCTCGTTACGTTCTTTATCGGTTTTCTCGTTTCGGTATGGTATGCTGCTAGGTGGGTTTTCAGGGAGGGCTACAGAGAAAACTCGATGACTGCAAAGTGTTGTTTCATAGACAAACAACTTTTCATGACCCGAAATAGAAAGTACACAATATTTATACGATACAAATCGTTCCGGCAATTAGGGATACAGTAACCATCGTAAACTGTTTAGTTATGAGTGTTCTCAAATGAAAACTACTGTTTGGCTAATAGCAAGGCTGATAGAGGCAACACACTTGAAGGGTGAACAGGTAAAATATTGTAATAAGCTTGTGTATTTGATGAACTTGAATATAGATGATGACAGCCATTGGCGTAACTAGGATTTTTTTTTTGACGGGGACCCACGGGGCTTGACTTGAGATAACTTTTAAGCGGCATGGCCGCCCGATACGTGAATATGGAAATCGGCATTGCAGGTGTTTACGATTTGTTCCAAGCTTTGAAACTATATGAGTATAAGCAATTCCTCCAGGATTTTTTTCAAAGCTTGCTGAAGTGATTCCATCATGGACTTCTCCAGAGGTTCCTTCAAGAATGCATCTAGGGATTCCACCAGACATTTATTTGGGGATTTGTCTTGGGATATCTTTAAAGGTTCCTCTAGTGATTGTTTCAGTACTGTTTTGTGGTTTTCTTCTGGAATTTCTCCAGAGATCTTTTAAGGTATTTAAGGTATAATAATTCCATCTGGAATTTTCAAAACATTTCTGCAGGAATGTCTTCCAGAAATTCTTTCAGAAAATTTTACAATAATTCGTCTAGAAATTACTGCAGACGTTATTTTTCCCGGTTTTTTATCCAGGGCTTCCTACAGAAATTGTTCCAGGAATTTGACAAGAAAACTCTCCTGTGATACCTTTTAGGAATTCCTTATGGGATTACTTCCGGGATTCCTCATAGGATTTCTTCAGAAATTTCTCCAATAATTTTTGTAATCGTTATAATTCCAAAAAAGATTTGTAATGGTAATAATTCCAAAAACGAATTCTAGACCATCCGATAGGTAGGAGATTGTCCGCATCTCGAAGGTTTAAAACTGATCAGACTCAATCTATACCAAAACATCTGCGTGACATTTTTGAGTTTATCAAAGCTGTCTTGACTAGGAAAGCTTGTCCGATTGAACCCTTGAAAAAAGTCCCACACGTACCGAAACGTCGGCAAAATTCACAAACTAGTGTTTTCGATTCCCCCAAGAGACAGCAAAGCCAATATTCCCAAGTTTTTCAGTGATTCTTCAAGAAAGTCCTTCAAAATATTCTACAGGGATTTTTCTAGAGATTCCTTCGGGGGTTTCTCCAGGAGTTCCTCTGGAGATTTCTCAAAGAATTTTTCTAGTGATTCCTCCAGGAATTCTTACAGGCATGTCTTCAAAAATTTCTCCAAGGGTTCTTCCAGGTATTTCTTCAGGAGTCCCTCGACCCAAGCAGCACCTGCAACATAATGCAGATTGTGGCTTTCTATGCTTTGGTCTAAATGAGTTGCACTGGAAGCACACGAAGCTTCCATCTTGTCAGTTGAGTTGCATTTATACTCCGAAATTCGTAAAGTTGCGGCTTTGTTTCATAGAAATCACAAATTACCACGTGTTTGACATCGATTCGTGGAGGCGGAGCTTACATATTGCTCGCAAGTGATAATACAGTCTGCTTACATTAAATGTGTTATGTAACATGCATAAAACATCTAACTCTGGTTTGTTTGTTCAGATTAGGTTCCATATGCGTTACAGAAAACTTGAGCGTCTTTTCATTTTGACAGTTCTCTAACTTGTGACAAAGAAGGTGCAATAAAGTAACAAGTAACTTCAGTAGCTTTTATGGTGTGTTGAGCATCGATTCTCTCACAGAGCTATTGGTGTAGTATGTAAGGTGAGTAGATAATACTCCTGATGTCCATGGTTCGAGTCTGGACAAAATCTTTTCCCATTTTTTTATCATTCCTCCTCGTTTATGTTGCATAAGAATTCAGAATCTGCGCTTTTTGGGTTTCAAAGAAGAAGCAATTGTGTTCTGTCGTCCGTAATACGGACAGTGAATAAATTGCACTAAAGTTGCTGTTACTGGATTAGCAACAAGTCGTGTTGCTTTGGATAGGAAATCCTCTAGGGGTCACCCCAGGAATTCCTGCAAAAATTACCCCAGGAACTCCTGCAGAAACACCTTCAGAAATTGATCCAGAAATACCTCCAGCAATTCCTTCAGAAATTACTCCAGGAAATCCTCCTCTCGTAGTTTATACAGGTATTATTCCAAGAACTCCACTAGGGATTCCTGCATGAATTCCTTTTGAGATTCCTCTAGGACTTCCTATAAGGTTTTCTTCAGGAATCCCCCAGGAAATCCTCCAGGTATTCCTTTTGAAATTTGTTCAGGAATTGCTTCCGGAATTTATACAGGAACTATTCCAGGTATTCCTCCACGCATTCCTGCAGGATTTCATCCAGGCATTTCCCCAGGGACTCCTCCAACAGTTCCACCAAGTATACCTCCAGGAATTATCCCAAGATTTGCGACAAACGGCTAGCTCAGGGGTCTGCCTTCTCAGGGTCGGCCTCTTGAGGGGACACACGTGACGCTACAAAGCAGATGTGGACAAAACAATGGCAAGAACGTACTGGCATGCAACCCAAGGCTCACGTATCAAAAATAAAAGAAAAGTGGTACATTTTACTTAATTTATTGTTTTTTTTTTTGTTTGGTTTTAGGGTTAATAAAGGGTTAGTACCGTTGCGGCCGATCGGCATCGTTGGGGCCCATGGTAGTCATGCGACAGGGAAGGGAAGACGGGTACCACATACCTTTGATTCCACAGGTCGAGTCGGTTGGGTTTGCTGGCTTCGGATACCCACCAGGCCCCGGGCCACGAGGAGAGCAGGCCGTCCCTTGGCACACTCCGTGGGCGTATCGAGGAGGTCCCAGGCGTCGAATCCGATGGCTTCACCGGTTCTGTCGGACCGGATGGTCTCACGCGACTGACCGGGCTTGTGGGTTTCGTTTAGGGAGTGGGCTTCTCTGGGCTGGTGGCCGATCACCGGGCCTCGTTGGCTGACACTGCGGGATCCGGGCGGTGCGTCGATTCGGTGGGGTTCACCTAGCTTGCTTCTGGCCACCGTACCACGAGGAGGGCGTACCGTCCCCACGGACCGTATCGGTTGCCGATTGTACAGGTTCCGTGCGTGGCGTCGAACCGGCGGGATTCCAAGGGCTTGCTTCTGGCTACTGGGCCACGAGGAGCGCGTACCTACTCCACGGACCGCTTCGTTTGCTGCGGTGCCGATTGCGGGCGAGGCGTCGCCCCGGCGGGGTTCACAGGGCTATCTAAACGAGCCACGAGGAGGGCGTACCGTCCCCACGGACCGCTTCGCTGGCTGACAGTGTCGGTTCCGTGCGCGGCGTCGCACCGGCGGGGCTCACAGGGCTATCTAAACGAGCCACGAGGAGGGCGTACCGTCCCCACGGACCGCTTCGCTGGCTGACAGTGTCGGTTCCGGGCGCGGCGTCGCACCGGCGGGGTTCACAGGGCTTTCTAAACGAGCCACGAGGAGGGCGTACCGTCCCCACGGGCCGCTTCGCTGACTGACAGTGTCGGTTCCGTGCGTGGCGTCGCACTGGCGGGTTTCCCCGGCTTGTGGTTGGCAAAAACGGGCCGTTCCACGGACCGCTCGGTTGGTTGATCGAGCGGAATCCGTCTATGGTTGATCCAGGTGATTTTTCGGGGTTGCGCGCGGCCAATTCAGTTGGCTGACTGGATGGTCTCGTCCTTTGGTAGAGAATTTTTGTGCTGAACTTTCAGCCACTTGTTTCGCGTTCGGCGGATCAAACCTCACTGACTCCTCTTCGGGTTTTTTCCCTTTCTCCCTTTTCATCCTTCTCTCCCCTTCCCTCATCGCTCCGGAAGTTGAGTTGCCATCGTTGGTTTTATTTCGCCGTCAAATAGGTGACAGAGGGTGACAGCAGCGTTAGCGTTAGAAAGGGTACAATCGCCTAAGGTGGAATAAACAGTGAAATGGGTAATTTTCAGTGTTTATTCCACCTTCGCTACTACATGCGAAGTCTCACAAAATTGTGTTGTTTTGGGGGGGATTAGTTGGTACCACTTCAAAATAAAATGAGCGAACTTTTACCCATTGTTACTGTAAACGGTAACAGATTTTACCCAGGAATTGATCCAGGAATTCCTCCAGGATTTGCTTCGGAAATGCTTACAGCAATTCTTCCACCAATTCTTTCAGAAATTCTTTCAATAATTTCTTCAGTAATTCCTCCAGGATTTTTTCCAGGGATTCCTCCGGATTTTCTTCCAGGGTTTCCTCCAGGAATATATGCAAGAATTGATCCCCTAGGGATTCCTCCAGAGATTCGTCTGGGAAATATTTCAGACGAAATTCCACCTGGAATTCCACCAGGAATTCCTTCAGGGATTTCTCTAATGATTCTTCCAGAGATTCCTCCAGTAATTATTCATCCAGATATTCCTCCAAGAATTCCTCCTTGAATTCCTCTTGTAATTCCTCTGGGAAATCCTCTAGGTAATTCTCTAGGAATTTCTTCAGAAATTTCTCCAGGGATTTTTCCCGGAATCCCTCTAGAGATTCCTTCAGGATTTGATTCAGGGATTCCTCCAGGAATTCTTCCAGGGATAGTTCCTCGGAAGTACCCAAAGAATTCCTCCTGGAAATCTGCCAGGAATTTGTCTAGAAGTTCCTCCAGACATTCCTCCTGAGGTTCCTCCAGAAATTCCTCCAGGGATCTTTCTAAGAATTCCCCAGGGATTCTTCCCAGAATTTCTCCAGAATTCCAGGATTCCTCCCGAAAATTTTCAGAGGTTTCTTCTGAAATTTCTCCAGGGATTTCTTCCAGAATTCCTCTTGGAATTCATTCAGGGATTTCTCCCAGGAAATTCATTCAGGAATTTATGCAGTAAGTCCTCCAGGGATTTCTCCTGGTATTGCTCAAGGGACTCCTTCCACGGATTCATCTAGGGATTTCTCAGTAAATTTACCCTGGGAATACTCCAGGCATTTGTTCTGAAATTTCCTTAGAAATTCCGCCAGAGATTTGTCCAGAAGTTCCTCAAGAATTTCCTTCAGAGATTGCTATAGGAATTGCTTCAGAGAATTTTTTAGAAATTCCACCAGGGATTTTTTCAAGAATTCCTCTAGAAATTGCTCCAGGAATTCGTCCAAAAATTTCCCCAAGGATTCCTCCAGATATTTGTCTAGGATTTCCTCCCTGGATTCTTCAAGCGCTTTCTTCAGAAATTTATTCAAGGATTCCTCTCATAGTTGCTCAAAGGATTCCTTTTGGAATCAATTCAGTGATCACTCCAGGTATGCTTTCAGAAGTTCCTCCAGGGATTCCTACAGGGTTTACTCCAGGCATACCTGCAGAAATTCCCCTGGGGGTTCCACCAGGAATTCCTTCAGGAATTGCTCCAGGAACTCCTCTCTGAATCTTTTCAAAAATTTATTCAGGGACTCGGACAGAAATGTCAGAAATCCGTTCTTCATCTTTGCCAGGGATTCTCCCAAGAATTTTTCCAAAAGTACCTGAGGATTTTTGAATTATTTGAAGGATTTCTAGATGAATTCCTCCAACGATTTGTAATGGAATACTTAAAGATAATTTTAAAGGGATACAGGAGTTAGGAAATTGTCCAAGATGTCATCCAGGAATTCTTTCACAGGTATCGCCGAGAAATCTTTTAAGATTCATCCATAGATTTATTCAGGGATGCATTCCTTTAAGAATACCCCTGCAGCTCCTGCAAAGGAGTTTCTTCAGAAATTTGTTCTGCAATCCTTTCAGGAATATATCCTGTTATTCTTTTACAGTCACTTTGACATACCGTAGTTGGGGGTGATAATGGGTCAGAGGGGCGAGATTGGGTCAACACATTATCTGGGTAGCCTATTTATTGCACCCGTAAACAAACAGAAATGCTCCATAGAAAATCAAAAAGCGCTCCATAAAGAATTAACATATGTTCCATGAAAATATGCAATGTTACCCATAAATAATTGAAAACGTTCCATATTTTAAAGAAAATGCACCGGTAAAACATAAAATTTTCTCATTAAAAGTGCAATTTTGTACCAATAATACTGAAATGCTCCATAATGAAATACAAATGTTCCATAATAAAATGCAAATGCTCCATAGAGAATTAAAATTGAACCCATAGTTAATTGAGTATTGCTCCATAGAAAAATAAATTGCACCATAAAAAATTGAAATTGCACCATAGAAAATAGATAAACGCTCCATAAGTATTATTAAATTGCACCATATAAATTATGAATTGCTTCATGAAAAATTGAAAATTCTCCATTCTCATTGAAACATCATACTGTTAGGTGGATTGATACTTTTTAGAAGTAGGAATGGTGCAGAGTCCATCATTGATGTGACCTTCTGGAGCCCGGGTCTAAACCCTAGCTCGGACTGGAGTGTCGACGATGGATACACGCATAGTGGCCATCTGGCGATTCGATACAGAGTGGAACACGGAGGAAGACGGCCACAGCCGAAGGTCATCGACCGTCATCGGGGATGGCTGACCTCGCGATTCGATAAGCCGGCATTTGTGGAGCGATTGTTTATGGAGAGTAACACCGACGATCTATCCAGCGATGATCTTGTCGGAACCCTAAGCCGTGCATGTGACGCCGCTATGCCAAGGCGATCCCTACCCAGAAATGGACGCAAACCGGTGTACTGGTGGTGTCCAGAAATCGCAGAACTTCGCGCATCCTGTTTAAGAGCTAGAAGGAGGATGCAAAGGGCTCGTACCGATGAGGATAGAATTGAACGAAGCGAGGCCTACAGGGCGGCTAAACTGGCACTGAATAAAGAGATTAAGACTCGTAAGCGGGCGTGCTTCGAAAATCTCTGCCAGGCAGCCAACACGACCCCATGGGGTGATGCCTACAGAGTAGTCATGGCCAAAACGAAGGGCGCGTCAGCACCCCCAGAACGCTCCCCAGAGATGCTGCAGAAGATCGTGGAAACGCTGTTCCCGCGCCACGATACAAGACCATGGGCCCCCGTTCCCTATAGCCAAACCGGCCATAGCGAGGTAGCCCCGGTGACGAACGACGAACTCATTGCAATAGCGAAGTCGCTTAAGGTGAACAAGGCTTCGGGTCCGGACGGTATCCCGACATTAGCCATCAAGACGGCCATCGAGGCTAAGCCTGACATGTTCAGAATGGCTATGCAGATGTGCCTAGACAGAGGCGAATTTCCGGACAGGTGGAAAAGGCAAAGATTGGTTCTACTGCCCAAACCCGGGAAGCCACCTGGCGACCCGTCGGCATACAGACCTATCTGCCTGCTGGACACCGCCGGAAAACTGTTGGAACGGATCATTCTGTCGAGGCTGATGGTCTATAGGGGAGACTGAGGAGACTTGATCCCTGGGGAGACTTGTTCCCCCCATATTTGCTCGGAATCAAAAACATTTTTCTTCTAGCATATTTTTTCCAAAACTACTCCTGGACAAACGACTATGTTTTGGCTACAAGCGATTTCGATTGTACATTGCATTATTTTTTAACGGCTGATGGTTTGTTTTCAGTCCTTCAGAAATCTTTTATGCGATTCCGAAAAATCTCAATAACTTTGTGAAAATTGAACCAAATGGTGTCAAAATTTCACAGCACATAGTTTAAATAAAATACTTTCAAACTTATTTATCCAAATAAGGCTGTTGTTAACATATTTTGATTAATTCAGCTTAGTATACACAACAGTGACATGGGGAGACTTGATCCCTCGAGGATTACACACACATTATACATGTGAAAAATAAAATTCTATTCGGAAGCCTCTATTCACTTGGAATTCTAGTCTATTCAACGATAAAATGTGTCAGATAATTATAACTTGAGTACAAACCAAGAAAAGGGGGATCAAGTCTCCCCATTTTTAAAATCCGGCATATCCTTAAAAATTTAAGGAAATCTTACAATTTCAAACACTCCATATTCATCGGAAATACAAGAAAACTCGAAAAGAAAATGAATAGGAAGACTCTGGAATTATTTTCCCTTTAAGTAAACCATGTGCTCAAAGGGGGATCAAGTGTCACCCATTTTTGAAAAATACATCATAAGACATGCCTCCATAAAAACACAGTTTTGAAAACTTTAACAATAGTTTTAAGGCCTTCTCTTGTGTATAAACTTGCAATAGATGTTTACCTGCCATTTTATACGGAAATCGGATCTAGTTTTGTGTTTTTTCTCAAAGTTTCAGGTAAATTAAGAAAAAGGGATCAAGTCTCCCCAGTCTCCCCTACCGAGAAACCCGATGACTCTGGTCTCTCGGATAACCAGTTCGGCATCCGGAAGGGTCGATCGACGGTGGACGCTATTAGGGCTGTAACCAAAACGGCCGAGATAGCGCTCCAAAAGAAGCGGACAGGAATCCGCTATTGCGCGGTCGTCACGCTGGACGTTAAGAATGCGTTCAACAGCGTCAGCTGGACCGCCATTGAGTGCGCAATACACCACCTAGGAGTCCCGGTTAGCCTATGCCGGATATTGGAGAGCTACTTCCAGAATAGAGTGCTAATCTATGACACCGAGGAAGGCGAGAGGAGTTACAAAATCACCGCAGGGGTCCATCTTGGGCCCGGTACTATGGAACGCGGCGTATGATGGCGTATTGAGGCTCAAACTTCCACCGGGCGTAAAGCTGGTCGGCTTCGCCGATGATATTACCCTCGTGGTATTCGGCGAGTCGATAGAGGAAGTGGAACTGACAGCAACTCACGCAATTGGAATAGTGGAGGATTGGATGAGGTCGAGACATTTGGCACTCGCGCACCACAAAACGGAGGTGGTGGTGGTAAACAACCGCAAGTCTGAACAGCAGGCAGTGGTCACCACAGGTGGATGCACGATCAACTCTAAGCGCTCACTGAAGCAATTGGGGGTCATGATCGACGATAAGCTGAAATTCGGAAGCCACGTAGAATATGCCTGCAAAAGGGCAAGCATGGCGATAATGGCATTGTCAAAGATAATGTCAAACATCTCGGCAATAGTCTCGAGTAAGCGTAAGCTGCTCGCGGCAGTAGCGGTCTCCATACTACGGTATGGCGCCGCTGCATGGTCGAAGGCGCTAGTGGTTAACCGAAACGTGAAGCGACTTGAGAGTACCCACAGGCTGATGTGCCTTAGGGTGGTGAGCGCATACCGCACGGTCTCAAAGGACGCGGTATGTGTGCTAGCGGGCATGATGCCCATAGCTTTAGTGGTGGCAGAGGATGAAGAATGCTTCGAGCGACGCGGCATAAGAGGGGCGAGGCGTATCGCCAGAACCTCGTCTATGCTGAAATGGCAGAGCGAATGGGATTCCTCCAGCAAGGGTAGATGGACACACAGGCTCATACCGAGCGTGGCCAAGTGGACGAGCAGGCCCCATGGCGAGGTGAATTTTCACTTGACTCAATTTCTGTCAGGCCATGGGAGCTTTAGGTGGTATCTGCACAGATTCGGACACGCAGGCTCCCTCGCATGTCCGGAGTGTGCAGACTGCGACGAGACCGCGGAGCATGTGCTCTTTGAATGTCCACGTTTCGTGGAGCAAAGGTCGAGTATGCAGGAGGTATGCGGTAGAGATATCACGCCTGACAACATTGTTGAAAGGATGTGTATGGGGGCGGACAAGTGGGACTCTGTTACTTCCACGGTTTCTCGAATCGTACTTGAACTACAGAGTAAATGGCGAGCCGAACAACAGCTAGTTGAGTTGGCCCCCCTTCCCCATCCAGGAGCTTGAGTTCAACGGGTAGTCTAAGTACTAGCCAGGACCCGAGCCTCCAGGGGAGAGTGAACAACTTAAGGCGGTAGCTGGTGGAACGCTTACTATTAGAGTGTACTCATGTACGGTCCCCCCCTTCTCGAAGTCATCCCTAACGGGCGTACCGCGAAGGTAAGGAAAAAGAGAATGAGTTTTTAGTGGGTCGATCCCCACATCACCCGAGGAACCACCTCTTGGGTATCTGTTGCAGATTTTCTCATTCTATAAAAAAAAATACTTTTTAGAATCTCAAACACATATTTATCACATGATATATAGTTGGTAAGTGAGGGCCCATATAGCCGAGGCGGTAAATGCACGGGTGACGGGTTCGATTCCCGGTCGGTCCAGGATCTTTTCGTAAAAGAAATTTCCTTGACTTCCTTGGGCATAGAGTATCTTCGTGCCTGCCACACGATATACACATGCAAAATGGTCATTGGCAGAGGAAGCTCTCAGTTAATAACTGTGGAAGTGCTCATAGAACACTAAGCTGAGAAGCAGGCTTTGTCCCAGTGAGGACGTTACGCCAAGAAGAGGAGAGGAGGATAGTTGGTAAGTAGTATCAACCTTGACCAGAACTTGATTAACTTGCTTTGTTGTCAATGCGGAACTAATTCGGTTATCTTGACCCATTGTCATCCTCTCGAAGGGGTGAGAATGGGTCAGTTGTCATACATTTGTAGTTTCTAATCTAATCTAATCTAATACAAACGCAGCCAGTACGAGAAAGCATCCTGGAAAGTAATCGAGCTAGATCATGCCCGATTACTTTTCTTGTCAATATTGAGGCTTGCAGCATATCATAGATATGACACAAGCGTCAAAGCGGCCAGGCCTACTGCGATGTATTTGCCGCAAAGATGATTCTTTGAAGTACCTCGAGTTTGGAATTGTTGTTCTTTCGTCGAAGTAATTCTCAAATCTACAGGGGAGGAAGGATGCGTGGACATACCGTACCAAACGCTCCAGTTTGTATATGGTTAATATGGTTGAAATATATGTAAATGTGTCATATTGAATTTTATATAATGTAAATTGGACAGGTCTCACCCATTTATTGAGTAGCTTTGTAGTACGTCGATCCTACAATTCGTTGAATCAGGAATCCGCTGCGACACTGCTATCACTATAGAAACATTCAAACAGTAACTATACAACTCACACAATTTGTCATCGCCAGACCATATGCCGGGTGCGTACACTTTCAAACTTAACTTATTTGAACACAAGATTTTCTTTATTCAAAACATGCGAACTTTTCATCTAGTTCCCATTATGAACGACACCTGCTTTGACGCATGTGATAGCCAATAGGAAAACAAATTGTGCAGCATCACAGCAGGTGGAAACTGATTTTTGTCAGCCGAAACTGTTACAACTCGAGATGCACGATATACACTACCCGTCATAAGTACGGACTCACAAAAAGTATTGCAACAATATTGCATCACCCTGACTCACCTCGGTATCTCCAAAACATGAGGACTTACAAAGATGCTGTCTTCAGTAAAGTTATTCAGGAATCAGGAGCCCAAAAGCAACAACTTTTCTGAAGGAGGCATTTTTGTAGGTGATCTGGTTTTAGAGATATCGAGGTGAGTCAGGGTGATGCAATATTGTTGCAATACTTTTTGTGAGTCCGTACTTATGACGGGTAGTGTAGAAGCACCAGCCAAACGCAAAGAAACACAACTTCTTCACAGCATATCTTCAGAGGCGCTAAAAGATTTCTTCATAAATTTTGATTTTTTTTTCAAAAGGACTTGCACTTTCCACCATTTCACCAGAGTAATCCAAACTCAAACATATTCTTTAAACGTTCTTGCACACTAAAACTTCCCGGCTGCACACGGGTAATGACGACGCACGATCAAACCGACACGAAAAAGGTGGCCTCCGGCTACTGTCTGGGAGCATCGTCACTGCAAATCACACCTTCAATCGCTTTGCAAGCCCTTTTCAATGGAAAACTATCCGGAAGGCATAGCACCACTATTAACGATTCGGCCGGCTAATTAGAAACAACGTGGAGACGAAAAACGCGTGACAGAAAATTTTAAAGCAGCCGTCCGCGCGCACGGCTTACTGCGATCTCCTCAGTTGTCATACATTTGTAGTTTTAAGGAAAATTGACGAACTCCAAATCTTTTTTTTATCATTTGTGCTTGCATTAACAAATATCATATTCCAGTGATCAACGGGCTTTTTCATGCTGTTAAACTTTTTCGAAGTCCGAGCGAAGCGCGACTCGACTGGAATTTTATTCATGTTATTAAATTGGCAGATTCACAATATTCAGTACTTACAATTAAGTTTTCCAATGATGACGCACAAATAACCTATAATAGCCACTAAGCGAACTGGTGATGGGAACCTATATGTTTCAAAGGACAGCATAAATACTTTAATCTGGTCCGAAGTTACTGCTACTTACGGTTAGCACCTGATCGTAAATTCGCACCGGTAACGAATCGCTCTCCACCATAAACTAAAGCGTAATTGATACTGAATGACTGCAAATCGTATATAGGTTTAGGTACAAATCATCGGTACTAGCTAATCGAATTCATGAAATTTATGTTATTTACCTGTATGATTGCTTAAACATATATGGTAATACAGTAGGCAATTACTAGAGAATAGTTTTACTATATGTAGTCCAATAATAGCGTAAAGTTTAAGGAATATATCGGTTATTTAGAAAGATCACTATTTTGTGGCAACAACGTGTAGCAATTCTTTGTGATTTATCCATATAGGTGCGATCTGTCAAATCGCTTACTATTGTCTTATTGATATGTAGTAGACCAACCGTCGATCCAAAGGGCCTATCCGACCCGTGCGTTAACACCCCGACCCGTAGGGCCTCACTGTTTGGTGGCCCTACTATCCTCCAGCACGTCCAGAAGTGCGACTTTGATCGCAGGTCGTTGAAATAGTCCTGACTCAGTCTTGACATCTACTTTGCGAACCTGACCATCGACGCCTGGGTACGTCTTTGTAACTCGTCCACGAAGCCATCCATTGCGTACGGTTTCATCTACGATAACCACGAGATCACCTTCTTGAAGAGCACGTACATCTCCGAACCACTTTGTTCTCCTCGCAATAGTTGGTAGATAGGACTTGATCCAGCATTGCCAGAACCGGTCTAACAGGCACAGCATTACTCCCCAATTCGTGCGCTGTGAAACAAGGTTGCAACCATTCATTTGCAAAAAATTACATTCATTTGCTATTATCTCTGTTCAGAAGCATGCTATCGAAAAACAATGTATGGATGAATTCAACCTTGTAGTTTTCTCTTAAAGTTTGCCGAATAACATTGGGGTCGCAAACGTATACCAAAATCGTGAGCGAGCTGTGAAGGCAACTCTCCACGCGATGCATGTAAATTTCATTCACGCTGTGGAAAGTTGCCTTCACAGCTCGCTCACGACTTTGGAATGCGTGTTCGACCTCAATGTTATTCGGCAAACTTTCAGATAAAACTACAAGGTTAATTTCATCCATACATTGTTTTTCGATAGCATGCTTCTGAACTGAGATAATAGCAAATGAATGTAAATCTTTGCAGATGAATGGTTGCAACCTTGCTGTGAAATCGGCTGATTGATGGGGATTCGTGCCAGAGTGTTGCTGCCACTAGAGCTCATCAACAGGAAACTATTTGGGGTGAGAACTTCTTGACCAGGAAACTCCAGTGGAACAAACGTGAGGGGACGAGAATTGACAATCATTGAGGCCTCGGCGAGCAGTGTTAGAAGTCCTTCGTCGTCCAGCTTGTCGTGGCACGCCAGAACCTTGAGTGCATCTTTAATGGAGCGAACTTTTCTCTCCCACACACCACCCATGTGTGGAGCTGACGGTGGGTTAAAATGCCATTCTGTTTCAGCATTGGTAAAGGTTCCATTGTCGCTAAAGAAGTTTTGGGGAGCTCCTCGCTTGTCGACAAATCTGCGAATAGCCATCTTGCAGGACTGGATCGTCAAAGAATGCACCACCTCAAGGTGTACCGCTCGTATGGTGAGACAGGTAAACATCGCTACCCATCTTTTAACACTACTGCGTCCCTGCTTCACCAGAAGTGGCCCAAAATAATCAATACCAGTGTGGGTGAACGGGCGTACATATGGCATAACCCGCGGCTGCGGCAATGGCGCCATTCTGGGTGCTTGAGGTTTGGCCTTGTATATTCGGCACCACATGCACTCTTTGATGACCCTCTTCACCACTGATCGAACCTTGGCGATATAGTAGAGTTGTCTCAGCTCGTTCACAACGGTCTCCGTATTGGCATGACCGTATTTAGCATGGAAACGCAGTATCAGCAACTCGGTGACACGGTGACATTTGGGCAGAATTATTGGATTCCGAAAATTGTATGGGTAATACGCCGCCTTCGGGTCGATTCTGCTCTCCATTCTCAATAGTCCTTGTTCGTCGAGGAAAGCTGATAGTTTGGCCAATGGGCTGGACTTAACTAGGCGACCAGTTTTGGTTGGTGATTTGACATTTTTCAATGCTGCTATTTCCTCCTCGAAAGCCTGAGCTTGGACAATCCGCCACAACCCTTGTTCAGCCGACACGTAGTCTTGATGCGTCAACATTGTTATGCGAGATTTAGTTGGAACACGTTGTTTTGCCGAGCAACGGTTAACGAAATGGTATAAGTAAGCTAAGGATTTGACGACATCCTCCCAGCGCGAGAACTTATTGAAATGTATTACCGTATCCTTCGTCATATCCTGGTGTACGTTCATCCTTCTCAATTCGTCCGTTGGTTCACCCACAATAGGTTTTTTCACAGGCCATTCACATTCTGGTTTCCAAAGGAAATCTGGTCCACTGTACCATTTGCTTTGTACGTCGAAGCTGGGACCGCTGCCCCACTTGGTTGCCTCGTCTGCAATATTTAGCCGGGTGGGAACCCAGCGCCATTCTTCCACGGATGTTTCGGCTAGGATTTCCGTAGTTCTGAACTGCACGTAGGGACGGTACTTACGTGGGTCGGCACGTAACCATGCCAGAAGAACAGTCGAATCAGTGTGAAAATACCGCTTTGTAATCTCCAGCGAATGGTTCTCCAAGACGCTTCTCATAAGCCGAACGCCGATAACTCCTGCATTCAACTCGTTTCTGGGAATGGATTGAGGTCGTAATGGAGTTACCTTTACCTTTGCAGCTACCAGTGAACATCGAGGTGCTCCTCGGTCAATTATACGGAAGTATGCGACACTACAGTAAGCAAGCTCGCTTGCATCCACGAAAATGTGCAGCTGTAGAGAACTGTAGCTTTGCTGTTCATAATCGGGAAAATAACAACGAGGAATTTGTACTCGTTGCAAGTCGGGAAATAATCTGATCCAACGTTTCCAGTCCTTGAAGTCCCTATCGTCAATGGAATCGTCCCAACTAGAGGTTCCAACCCGGGATATCCCGGGACAAAAAATCCCGGGATCTTAAAAAATTCGGGATTTCCCGAATCTCGGGATAAAATTTTTCACCGTCCCGGAAGTCCCGGGATTCCCGGGATACACATTTTTTTCGCTTTGATTTGAATTTGGAGAGTCTCTGAAACGTATTCGAAGAGACGTGATTTTTTTTTCGAAAATCGCCTTCCACTAAAAATCACGAAAATGTTACATAACCCACTTCAACTGTGTGTGGACGCATCGAAACTTCTTGTAACTCGACTAAAACGATGCTGGAGCACTTCATTCACGGTTTTGATTGCATCGAAGAGAAACTTTTCGAAATAGGCCTTTCTTATGTTGTTCTTATATTGGACAATGATTTCGAGGTTGCAAAAAAAACATCAGGAAGCTCTTCAGCCGATCAGACTTGCTTCGGAAGCATTGGGAAGACGAGATGCTATATTACTGTCTTTGGAAGGCAGCTTGAGTTTCTTGTATTCGAAACTTACGAAAAGTAACTAAAAAGTTGGAAACGAGCAATTCCATGCAATCACGAAAAGAATCAACAAACGGCGTCAAAAGGAAATAATAACAGCGCTTAAGTTCCTTCAAGGTCTTCCGTCGTAAATGCAAGTGTCAGCAGAACTGGAAAGCTCATTGAAAACGCAAATGATTAAGTTCATCAAGAAGTGGAGTTCGATTGTTGTGACACTGCCAAAGACAGACCGATAATGATGCTGCCGAGTTGAATGCTGGATTGTCCTGTATGCATAACACCTTCGAGCATGCGTGAAGAACTGGAATCGGCTATAAAATAATATGTCAACCTGTCTTAGACTGATTCTGAAATGATTGATTTTTCGAAAGTAATTGCGGAAGAGCTGTCACTTTTTGAGCTACATGATAAGTTGAGCCGGAATCTTAAAATCAAACTCCGGAAATATCTGTTTTAAAAAGCGACCCTCACTGTCCGATGAAGTCATTAATAACATTTGCTTCTTGAAGTCGTATTCTCAGAGAACGAATTCGAATTGATAAGACCAGTTACTTGATTTTAACCATTGATTTTCTTAATTGATGAATAAAACATATTCCTGATCGCAAAAATGTGTTTTTAAGCACATTTAAAAAATTCCCGGGATCCCGGGATTTCCCGGGGCAAGCAACATATTTTATCCCGAATCCCGGGACAACCAAAATGGTCGGGAAATGGAACCTCTAGTCCCAACCGATGCCAGATCTCCAGATGTTCTGAATCAGAATTTTACCGTGTATCGTGAAGCAAGCAATAAGTCCAAGCGGGTCGAAAAGACTCATTACAACGCGTAGCACTTGCCGTTTAGTGGGCACCGTTTCGTCAGATAGGAGTGGAAGGAGGTCTGCATGGAGTTGAACGGTAAATACAAACAAGTCCTGGTTCGGTTCCCACAACATGCCGAGGCCACGTTCGGCCATCGTCGACTTTTCTGCGGTGAAGCTCTTTGTCGTTTGAAACGTTTCTTGACTGTTTTCAGCCCCGACCCGTTCAAGGATTTGCTGAGCGTTGGAGTGCCAGTTCCGGATTTCAAATCCGGCTTTGCTGTGGACCTCACGAACTTCTACCGCCAACTGGACAGCTTCTTCGAGGGTGTTAGCTGGCGGGTGAATTTGGACAGTAGAAGTTTTCGGAACTCTATTTAGCAACTCCAGATGTGCTGTTGGATTAGCTTTAAGCTGTAAATATATTTATAATTAGATAGGTTTTTAGTTTTAAGATCGGTTTTAGCTTACAGATTTCAGTCCACTTTTGTTTACAAATTCACCGTGTAGCCTTTTTATCAATTTTTTGTAGATCTCGTTACAGATACTCTAGATATTAATAATTCATTATAGACACGTATTTCTTTGTATATAATTAAACTACTTACATAAATATTTTAAGACGAAAGATAATTAAGGAAATAATATTTGTTTCTAGAAATAAGTTTTAATAATGCTTTGCGAATTCAATTTTAGCTCTCATCTACACTATCTATTTCTGTTTGTCATTGTCTATTGTGCCGAATTGGCATTCTGCTATGATGACACATCTATCACCATTCTACTGCTTGCCGTCAGAGTAACAGCGCACGGTGTCTTATATAAGGTGGGGACTATCGCCAACATTCCCCGACCCGTATTGCTGGAGACTTCCTTCAGTTATACCATTTCCGGCGTTATCCAGAACCGCCAACTTTGATGCCGGCCGCTGTAGTACTCCACCGCTGGTTTGCACGTCAGCAGCACGCACTCTTCCATCTTTTCCAGGATACGTTCGAAGAACCTTACCGCGGACCCAGCTGTTTCTGATCCCATCTTCAACAATTATCACTAGGTTCCCAACTTCAAGGGGCTTCGTATCCTTAAACCACTTGGTGCGGCGACTAATTGTTGGTAGGTACTCCTTTATCCATCTTGTCCAAATTCTGTTCAGAACCTGCTGCACATGACCCCAGTTGGATCATAAAGCAATTGCTGCATTCACGGGCTGCTTTGCCGGTTGTACTACTCCACTTGAAGTTAACAGCAAAAAATGATTTGGTGTTAAGGCTTCCTCATTTTCCGCGCCTAATGGAACGTAAGTTAACGGCCTAGAGTTGACCATTGATTCGACTTCAACGAGCATAGTGTAAAAGGTTTCATCAGACGGATTCCTAGACGTAGAAAGGGTGTTCAATCCGTTCTTCACTGATCGGATCAATCGCTCCCATGAGCCACCCATGTGCGGAGCCAAAGGGGGATTGAATCGCCACGAAGTATCCTTGTTTGTGAAAGTCTCGGACAAAGTATTGTTCATCTTGAGTAGCTGCTGCTTTAGTTCCTTGCTTGCTCCCTGGAAATTAGTGCCTTGATCGCTGTAGATCTCCTGCGGAGCGCCTCTTCTAGCGATAAATTTTCTGACCGCTAAAATACACGAATCCGTCGAAAGACTGCTCGCCACTTCTAGGTGTACAGCTCGAACTGTCTGGCATACAAACAGCACTACCCATCTCTTCACGTTGCTTCTACCGATGCGAATTAAAAAAGGGCCACAATAGTCTATACCAGTAAAGGTAAACGGACGGACGTATGCTGCAAGTCGACATTCTGGAAGAGGGGCCATCCTGGGAACATCCGGAGTACTCTTATGCACGATGCACCACATGCACTTCTTGGCGACGGTGCGAACAGCATTCCTCAACCCGGAAACATGAAACTTCTGTCTAATCTCGTTTATTACAGTTTCGTTGTTACTGTGCCCATACCGTCGATGGTACCAATTCAATACCAGGTTGGTAACGTAATGGGTTTTTGGAAGAATTATAGGGAACCTTGTGGTATATGGCACGAAATGAGCAGCACCAATGCGCCCATCCATACGCAGCATATCGTCGGTGTCTATCTTCGGCGATAACTTGTAGAGTGGACTTGAACCTTCAAGCCTCGGTGCTTCTCTCGGTTTCATCTGTTGTTGTTTGCTGATCGATGCTATTTCTGCAGGGTATGCCTCCAATTGCACCCAACGGAATATTGTTTCTTCTGCGGTCTGCAGATCACTTCGAGATAAGTGTGCTTCGTTCTCAGTAGGTTTCTGTTTCTCTTTGCCTGAACATTTTGCGCAAAATCGAAGTACATACGCCACTGCTCGCTGAAGTCTTTCCCATTTCGAGAATCGTTCGTAGTCGATCAACGGCGTAGCAGATCCCCGATGATGCGCTATAACTGGGAGTAACTCCTCGGTAGAGTCAGGCTCCGGAAGGTTGTTCGACGGCCACTCCGATTCGTCTTTGTATAGGAATTCTGGACCTGCGAACCATCTCGACTGTTTTTTGAAGCATGGCCCTTCGCCCCACTTTGTCGCTTCGTCAGCAACGTTGAGCCTACCAGGAACTTTCCTCCATTCATTCACTGTTGTTTGACTGAGGATTTCACCTACTCTAACTGCCACAAACTGTCGATATTTACGTTGATCGGACTGGATCCACGAGAGAACCGTGCTGGAATCGCTCCAGATTACCCGACGGTGAATTGCCAAGGTATGACTGTCCTGAACTGATTTCATGAGACGACTTCCTATTACCGCAGCTTGAAGTTCCAGCCTTGGGATAGACAGTGGTTTCAATGGGGCGACTTTGGTTTTCGCAGATACTAAGGCACATCGAACTTGCTCACGATCTACTATTCTAAAATATGCCACGCAGGAGAAAGCTACTAAGCTCGCATCGACAAAGACGTGCAATTCTATGTTCTCCAGACTTGATAGACTATACCCTGGAAAGTAGCAGCGTGGCAAGGTTACGTTATCTAATTGACGAATTGCCCTGGTCCATTCACACCATCGTTTGTTGATCTCGTCCGGGATTTCTTGGTCCCAGTCCACTTTGCTCCTCCAAACATCCTGCATCAAGCACTTGCCATGAACTACGTAAGCTGCCATTAATCCTAGGGGATCGAAAATGCTCATGACGACTCGAAGGATTTCTCGTTTCGTTGGAACTTTATTGCCATTCAGCAAATGTACGATGTCATCTCTCAGGCACAGAGTAAAGGTAAAACTGTCTGTACTGGGGATCCACTGCATACCGAGGACTCTTTCAATGCCAGTGGTTTTGTCCGTGGCAAAGTTCTTAGAGGAACTCACAGAACTTTCCCCGACCCGTTGAACAACTTCTTCCGAGTTGGACAGCCAGTTGCGAAGCTCAAACCCTGCTTTGGAATGAACTTCTTTAACTTCTGTAGCTATGCGAATGGCTTCCTCCTCGGTATCCCTGCTATCTAGATAGTCATCCACGTAGTGGTTGTAGATGATGGCGTCGACTGCTTCTGGGAATTCGGATCTCCATTCTTCGGCGTTGCGGTTTTTTATGTACTGGGCTGAGCATGGCGAACATGTCGACCCAAATGTTGCAACATTGATAACGTAAACGTCGACGGGTTGAAGCGGATCGTCATGCCAGACAAAACACTGTGATTGTTGATCCTGGGGGCAGATGAGAAGCTGGAAAAACATTTCTCTGATATCTCCAACCACAGCCACTTGACGTTGACGAAAACGATGAAAAACAGACTGAAGCGACGTCAAAAGGTCAGGTCCTTTGAGGAGCATTGAGTTGAGTGATACTCCATCAACTTTCGCAGCTGCATCCCACACCATACGTATTTTATCAGGCTTGTTCGGATTCACGACTAACCCTAAAGGGAGAAACCAGGTCCTTCTAGGATCGAAGCACTGCATTTCAACGGTCGTTGCTTTCCGGATGTAGCCTTTCGCTTCCAAATCACTGATATGCTTCCGCACTTTCTCATGTAACGTTGGATCCGCTGTCAGCTTTCTTTCGAGACACTTTAGACGTCGTTCTGCCATCGGACGACTTTCTGGGAACTCAATGTGGTCGTACTTCCACAGCAGTCCCGTCTCGAATCTCCCGGTTTCCGTACGAATCGTTGTCTTCTCCATTATTTCCCGAGCTCGAATATCGTCAACTGCTTCAACTAGAGGCGCCACTTTGACGCCTGTGCATTCATTAGAGAAGAATTCTTCCACCAAATTGTGTAGGTCCTGTTCAGATGGTCCTGCGCAAACATGAAGAAGTCGATGTTCTGGTGGATCTTCTAGGCCTTCCACGTTTCCATAAACTGTCCATCCTAGTTTCGTCTTTGTCGCAACAGGCTCTTTTGGCTTCCCCATCCGCATCTTCAGTGACACCATTAGACTGGTGTTGTCCAGACCAATCAATATGCGAGGAAGTTCTCCACTATAGCTGGTTACCGGAAGTCCTCGAAGATAGGCGAACTGTTGCGCCAATTCATCATAACGAAGAGATTGTGGCGGCAAGCAGAGACTTTTCACTGTTCGTACGTCCTCCAACGTATGCTGCTTGCTTCCATAGATGCCGGAGATGCCCAATTTGACAACTTTCGAATCAGATTCTGTACGTGTGACGTTGTTTGTCCACTGTAGACAAAGGGGTTCCACTTTACCATTGATGCCAAGCTGATCTGCGACGGTCTGCTCCACCAGAGTATATGACGATCCATCATCCAAGAAAGCTAGCACATCTACTCTAGAGTCTTTACCGTACAACCGAACTGGAATTATTCGAAAAAGGGTAGAACGTGGCATTTGACGATGAACATTTATTGTGGCAGTGACCACCGATGAACTTTCACTGGTAGATGCACTCTCCTGTTTATTCGAGTGGAGTAGTTTATGATGTTTTAGCTCACATCCATCCAAACCACAAACCGGAGCTTTGCAAGGCCACTTTCCGTGTGCAGTCAGGCAACGTCGACAGAGCTGTAATTGCTGGACCAACTTCCAACGTTCATCGACGTTCAGTGCTTGAAATTAAGTGAATATGAATGGTACGATCAGTCATCAGCGCCAACCATCGCTACGAACGAACACGCACTGGGAGCAAAGAGAAACCGAACCAAACGCGACCACTATTCCTCATCGGTCAGTTGGCTGGTGAAGCATATTGACTGGTAACGATTATTTCTCACTTGCTGCGGTGAGGCTGAAGATGCGTAAATGATTCAGTGGATTTATTTTTTGCTCAAAACTTGTAAAAACAATCAATTTGTCCATAAGAGAATGATGGACGTGACTATTATAATCGATTTAATTCGAGTTTATGTAATTTGCACTGTAATAACGAGATAAAAATCAAGTATATTCATTGCCGTATACACCGGCGAAGAGAGAGATTCAGAGAGCCGCACGGCGCTGAATCGTCGTTCCTCACTCTCACTCATATTTTTTATTGCTCCCGCTCCCACTTGCTTCTGAAGCATGTTAGCCAGTGAAGGCATATTGCTACCGCTTTGGGTTGAAAAGCGCCAGTCAAAGAAGAGCAAATTTTGATTCGTCTGAGGTAAAACGCTTCAATTTTCAAGCGCTGTCGACGTTATATTTTTGGAACACGTAACACTCCTTCACTTTGTGACCCAGTTTTTCACATACTGGGCACGATTTCACTTGATTTGGCGCTCTCCCCATGATATTGCTTTCACGCTGTCCATCAAGTTGTCGGTTTGCTACCTCCCCGTCGTCGTGGGTATTCAGGAAGCCTTTCCCCTTCGGCTTATCTTGCTTTGTATCGAAGTCGCTACTGAATGTAACGTTGCTTGTAGCGGAAACGATTGTAGACATGAAGTCCCCGAAGGTGCCCAGGTCTACCGTAGGGATTTGATGCTGATATAGAGCCCAATTAAGTTTCACACTTGCCGGCAGCTTGCTTACCATTTCTTGCATAAGGGTAGGATTTGAGAGATGGTTATTCATACCCATTGACCGAAGATGGCCACAAAGATTTTGCACTAAAAGCCCGAAACTGATTATGCTTTCCAATTTATCTGCCCTAGGTGCTGGCGTAGATCGTACTTTGTTGAGCAGAGAGTTCACGACAAGCTCCGGACGGCCATACAAAGTACGCAAAGTATCTAGTATTTGAGGGACAGCGGATGGGTGTAGTAGTTGATAGCTGACCGCACTGAATGCATTTCCCTTCAAACAGCGTTGTAGGCGCATGAGATTCTCCGCGTCTGTATAACCACACATCTGAGTAGAATTAGAATAGCTACTAAAGAAGAGCGGCCAATCCAACGGATTCCCATCAAACTGTGGGAGATCCTTCGGTACAACATGCCGGGCTGCAAGTTGTTGCGCGGTTGGACTACAAACCGTATCGACTGGTGGAAAACTGGGTGCAACCCACGGTGACGAGATCGGATTAGGGTAACTTGGGATACTTGTTACAGAGGAATGGTTCATGGCTAGAGGAACACTAGTTGACACTGACGGATGCGAAGTACCAAGGAAAATACCATTCGTTACGCTAGGGGTGTAGGAGATTGTTGCCGGGGTCGAATTGAACAGAGGATCCCCGAAACGTGGCGGTCCTGCTTTACTCGTCGAAAATGTGACTACAGGCTGTTTCGACCTACCTTCACACGATACCCTACCGTGTATACTCGTGTCGCACGCATTTGATGACTGACGGATATGACTCGGTTGAGTACGGTGACTATGCGTAGTCTGGAGGATTTCAAGTTGACGTTGAAGATCCCGCACTTGCTGCTCCAAATTTGATTGACTCATCAAGGCCGCCGTCGAGATTCGCGAATATACTTTTGATAAGGCTGATTGCTTCGTTGTTGGAGGAGAAATCACATCGTCTTCGGTTGTTAGATGATCAGGATGATACGCGGGAACTGAAACGGCGACCGGTTGTTCAGTGACTTCAATGGATTGGCGACATTCTGGCGAAGTTACTCCACCGATAGCTATGCTGTACAACGAATTCTCATCGGAACTAGCGACGACTTGTGCTTTTTCTGTAACATTGGCTGTCAGAGATGATGTGACTAGTTTGCTACTGGTAACGCTATCCTGTGCAGAGGTTCGTTTCGGGATAGTTCCAGTATACGACGCGGTGGTCACTGGGGTGATGACACTCGTTGTAACTTCTACCGCGGCTGTATTAATCTGGGTTTCCAACCAACGACGTACCGTGCTACTGGTGCTTGGGTTACTACGTAGACTCTTCCGGCTCACACTATCTCCTACCTCCGTTGCAGACTGCAGTATATTGTACTTTTTGCTAATGTACTCCCTCTCTCGTTGCCACTTTTCTTGGTTCGCTTTCCGCTTTAGCTCCAACTCCTGCTGGATTGCTCGTTCACGTAAGGACTGTTCGTGTTCCTCTACTTCACGGATCAACAGATCCTGCACCTGCTTTTCCTCTTCGATTCGCCGTAGTTCAAGCTCAACCAATTCACGAATTCCGGCTGTTGAAGATGATCGTCCCGTTCGTGAAGAAGCTCTAGACGATCGACGTGAACAACGCCCACAGCGGAAACTGCGATCTTTCACTGACTCATCCACCCCCACACAGGTGAAGTGATACCACGAATCACACGAGTCACACTGCACCATCATACGATCGGCAACATCCGGCCGATTGCAAGCTGGGCAATTCACATCCTGTGTGGATTCCTCCTCCGTGAGCATTCGCACAGAGCAATTAGGCCGACGTCCACTGTTCGACATCGTTCGTTGTCGCAGAACGAGCTACGAGTGTCCGAATAACCTCAAACAGATTGTTGAAATCTCTTAAAGTTTGTTAGCTGGCGGGTGAATTTGGACAGTAGAAGTTTTCGGAACTCTATTTAGCAACTCCAGATGTGCTGTTGGATTAGCTTTAAGCTGTAAATATATTTATAATTAGATAGGTTTTTAGTTTTAAGATCGGTTTTAGCTTACAGATTTCAGTCCACTTTTGTTTACAAATTCACCGTGTAGCCTTTTTATCAATTTTTTGTAGATCTCGTTACAGATACTCTAGATATTAATAATTCATTATAGACACGTATTTCTTTGTATATAATTAAACTACTTACATATTTTAAGACGAAAGATAATTAAGGAAATAATATTTGTTTCTAGAAATAAGTTTTAATAATGCTTTGCGAATTCAATTTTAGCTCTCATCTACACTATCTATTTCTGTTTGTCATTGTCTATTGTGCCGAATTGGCATTCTGCTATGATGACACATCTATCACCATTCTACTGCTTGCCGTCAGAGTAACAGCGCACGGTGTCTTATATAAGGTGGGGACTATCGCCAACAGAGGGTATCTCGGCTGTCTAAATAGTCGTCCACATATGTGTTCTGTATAATGGCTCTCGCTGCCTCGGGGTAATCCTTCTCGTACTCCACTGCATTCAAATTTTTCGCATAGTGAGCTGAACACGGTGAGCAGGTAGCTCCGAATGTCGCCACGTCCATCACATACACGTCCGGGGTGGATTCGGGGTTAGCACGCCACAGAAATCTCTGTGATTGTCTGTCCTCCTTCCTGATGCGCAGCTGATGAAACATCTGCCTGATATCGCCTGTTATACCGTACTGCCTTTGACGAAACTGGCAGAGAACTGACATGAGTGGAGTCAGTAAATCCGGTCCGGTTAGGAGCATGGAATTCAAAGAAATTCCTTTAACGCTTGCAGCTGCATCCCACACAATTCGTAGCTTTTCGGGCTTGCGTGGATTACGAACAATTCCAATCGGCAAATACCAAACGCGTCTTGGATCAGACTCTTGCAACTCTTCCTTGGTAGCCTTGTGGGCGTATCCCTGGTGCTAATAATCAGCTATCTGAGCCTCGACGTTTATTTGGAGTTCCGGGTCTGATTGTAGCCGACGTTCTAGACATTTGAGTCTTCGTTCCGCCATACCGTAGCTTTCTGGGAAGTGCACGTCATCACTCCTCCATAGTAATCCAGTTTCAAACCGGCCGGATTCTGTCCGCCGAGTAGTCTCTTGCAGTATCCGTCTAGCTCGCTCGTCCTCTTTTGATTCTGGGGTTGATGCAGCGGTTATGCCAAGGTGTTCCACATCAAAAAAATGTTTCACAAGATCGTGAAGACGTTGATCAGCAGAGCAGTCGCACACGTGAACCATCATACGGTTGTAGGCATGGCTTCCGCGTTGTCCACCGAAGATCGTCCAACCCAACTTTGTCTTGATGGCCACTGGTTCTTCATCTCGTCTCTCTCGCTTCTTCAATGGCAACTTCAGTCGCGCATTATCTGCACCAATCAAAATCCGTGGAACTGCGTCGGTGTAGCTCTGGATAGGTAGACCACGCAGATGTGGAAAATGCACCGAAAGCTCAGTGTAGTTTAAACTTTGCCGAGGCAGGCCTAGGTTGTCCACGGTTTGTACTTGTGACAACAAATGTTGAGTGGTTCCGTCACCTGATATACAGACTTTAACTCGTTTGGATACAGATTCTTTACGTGTGACGTCGCTGGTCCATTGCAAACAAAGCGAGCTCTCTTCTCCATCCAGGTCGAGCATGTCGGCGATACTACTTTCGAGGAGCGTTACGTTCGAGCCGTCGTCAAAGAAGGCGAAGGTCGTAACCGACTTTCCGTTATGGGACAGTGTCACAGGAAGTATTTTGAAAAATGTGCCATGTTGTTGGCTGCGATGAGTGGTGACGACTCCTGACGAACCAGGCCCCTTAGGTCCTGAGGGGGCCGGTTTCGGTTTCCCCGGATGCAACAATTTATGGTGCATATCTCCGCAGCCGTCCATACCACAGGGCTGTGAGGTTCTACACGGCCATTTACCATGGCACGTTAAACATCTCTGGCACATGTTTCGTTGCTCCACCAGTCTCCACCGTTCTATAATCGTCAGTGAACTGAATTTGTCGCAGTTCTTAATTCTATGAGCGCCACTTTGGCACATCAAGCACAGCTTTTGCTGCATCTCGGGCTTCGTTCTCGATGAACTTCTGGTATCGACTTCAGCAGAATGCGTGTGGACATATCCGCTTTTCTCCTTTTTCTTGCCAGACCGGACCACATCATCTTGAGGGTTGGATTCGAAAGGCATTGCAACTTGACAAGCGGCTGTCTTCATCGACGAAACGAAGTCGCTGAACGCTTTCAACGTGACTTCAGGAATTCGCTGGGTATGTAGACCCCAATCCAATCGAATACTTTGGGGAAGCTTACCGACCAGTTCCGTTAGAAGCATGGGGTTGGAAAGATGGGCTTGCAAATTGGCGGCTTCTATGTAGGTAACGAGATTGCGCACCTCGCGCCCGAACGTAATTAGCGTGTCTAATTTATTAACGTTTGGAGCAGGCGCGTTCCTGATTTTGCTCATTAAGCAATGTACCAACTGATCCGGACGGCCACATTCATCGCGTAGTGTGTTGATTATCTCGGGGATGGCCTCCGGCAGAGTTAAGATACTATGTACCTTTTCCCTGGCCTTCCCGACCAAGCACTTCTGCAACCTTGCAAGGTTCTCGTCCGGCTGTATGCCGCACATCGATGTCGTAGACTCAAACGCACTCAAAAACATGGGCCATTCTAACGGATCCCCGGAAAATTTCGGTAATTCCCGGGAAACCACATGGCGAGCGGCCAATTGCTGTGGGTTTATTATTCCGGCGAATGAATTCTGCACCGGGTACTGTGGCTGCCAGTACGGTTGTTGCCAGTAGGGTGGCATTGGCTGCTGGTACCACGAATGAGACGCTGGGTCACTCTGTGACAGTTGCGGTGGAGCTACGTAGCACGACGGTTGGGGAGGAATCCTGTTTGGCGGCGCGGGCATGTGACCAACATCAGCTGAAGCATCTCGGATGATCGGTTGCGAAGAATTCAGCCAAGAACGAGGTGGGTCTCCGTTGCCGGGATGTCTCGAGAAACCAACTCGATGCTCCATTACTCTAGGCTGGTTAGCGTGAAGCGAAGGCATCGTCGAACCCGAGGGGTCTACCGGAGGCGGAGGTAACTGGTGGCTGCTAGATGTGTTGATGGGAGGAAGAATTGACGTTGTCATCGGAGGAAGCGATGGCTTAATCGGGCAAAGCGATGGTTTCAGGTTGTCCACCGGGCATACTGGCGGCATCCTCGATGCCGTTCTTAACGGACCCTCTGTCGAAGCGAGTTCCTGCGCCATTGTGCCTAACGAATATATCGGAGGTGGTGCTGGCAACGCGGGATAATATGACACTGACTTGCTCATTGGTGCCGGTTGAGACTGAGGATGAACTGCACCCAACACATTCGGCAAGTGCGACGAATCCGGTTCCGCAATACGCGACGAATTCACAAGCGGAAATGATGTCTCCGGTATTCCAGAGGGTTTGGTTGGGGGAAGCAGGTGCTTCGGTATGCCCAACGGTGTGTTGGAAGAGAGATGACTTACTTGTTCGTTCGTGGGAGTCACAGACGGCTGTTGATGATCGGTAGGCCGTTCGTGTTGCGAGGTTTGGGTGTTAAGAGGCGGCGGAAGAATTTTCGTCGTGGCTCCGGTTCCTACCTGACCCGTGAGTATTGGGGTAGAGGTTTTGCCGGTTTGCGGCGGATGATTCTCAATCGCTCTGTTTGCTATTGTAAAGTCCTGATCAGCCACCCAAGTTCCTACTCTGCTCCGTCGGCTGCGATGACTCTCGTGACTTCTAAGGCTGCCACCTACCGATTGCCTAGCCTCGATTTCGGTTTCTAGCTGATGCTTCGCAGCTAGGAACTCCCTTTCTCTGTCGGCTTGCTCCTTGCGTATTTTGTCCTCTAGCGCCTTGGCCTCCTCAAGCTGCTTCAATCGTAGCCGTGCGCTGGATGCATTCGAGTTCTCGGATCCAATCGTGCCGCAAAACGTCGAGCAGTTGGGGCAACGCCACGAGCGATCACAGATAGAAGCTTGCACGCCGGCACAGCTAAAATGCCACCAGCCGTTGCATTTGTCGCAGGCCACCATATCCTCTGCGTTATCGGGACGGTTGCAATTCTTGCAACTATGTGTGCCTTCCTGCATAGTGGGGTTAGGGTTCGATGCGCTCATCATGACTCGTTAATTTCGAGTTTGTTAAACTTTTTCGAAGTCCGAGCGAAGCGCGACTCGACTGAAATTTTATTCATGTTATTAAATTGGCAGATTCACAATATTCAGTACTTACAATTAAGTTTTCCAATGATGACGCACAAATAACCTATAATAGCCACTAAGCGAACTGGTGATGGGAACCTATATGTTTCAAAGGACAGCATAAATACTTTAATCTGGTCCGAAGTTACTGCTACTTACGGTTAGCACCTGATCGTAAATTCGCACCGGTAACGAATCGCTCTCCACCATAAACTAAAGCGTAATTGATACTGAATGACTGCAAATCGTATATAGGTTTAGGTACAAATCATCGGTACTAGCTAATCGAATTCATGAAATTTATGTTATTTACCTGTATGATTGCTTAAACATATATGGTAATACAGTAGGCAATTACTAGAGAATAGTTTTACTATATGTAGTCCAATAATAGCGTAAAGTTTAAGGAATATATCGGTTATTTAGAAAGATCACTATTTTGTGGCAACAACGTGTAGCAATTCTTTGTGATTTATCCATATAGGTGCGATCTGTCAAATCGCTTACTATTGTCTTATTGATATGTAGTAGACCAACCGTCGATCCAAAGGGCCTATCCGACCCGTGCGTTAACACATGCAAACAAACAAAAGTTATTGAACAATGAATGTGGGTGTATACATTTTTGACCCATTCTCACCCCCAAGGACGGAGAAGCGCTTTTAGACATTTCTCCAGGAAATTTTTCAGGAGTTCACTCAGATAAGGAACTCTATAAAACGCACCAAAAATTCCTTTAGGAATTGCTTTTTAAATTCCTCCTGCTATTCGTTCAGGAATTCCTTCAGGTTAATTCCAGGATATTTCCAAAAGTTTCATCATTTGGTAGTTCTCCGAAAATAATTCTTCAAGAATTTCTCCAGGGATTCCCTTGAGAAATTCTTACTAGGACACCTCGAGGGTTTGCTCCAGTGATAGTTCCAAGGCTTTTACTAGCATACCGTACCAAACTCCTACAATTTTACATAATGCTTACACCTTGGCTTAGTGATATTGATTATGGTTGCTAAGTTTCCTTTGGTAACAATGTGTTACCGCGTTTGAAGCGCATTTGGGCACCTTTTGCGTCTTCAACGCACATAGCAACATGAGGGAAATAGCAGAGTTCAATGTCTTTTTGATACAGTACTCTGCGATTAAAATCTATTGATTCAATAATTGAGAAGCACTCTTCTGCGTACGATGAATCCATCTAATAAGTGCCAATCAGACCCATCTTAGCCTAATAGAGCATCCCATAGATAAGTGCGAAAGAATAAATATTCATGGAACGAACGAACACATTTCCTTTATGCAACCTTCATCGAACGTTATCGATAAGCTTTTGCGGAAAATTCAACCGAGAAAAGGGGAATCCAGTCTCCCTTGCGGTATCGATTTTATTTACCCCAACAGCAGCAACCAACCCATAGAGAGGTACAACCTAAGCTTCAATCATTCATAAACCCTGGTTTCACGCGTCACTGGAAAACAAGTTGATCCCTACCACAGAAAGTTGGTACGTGTTTTCGTTCCACTTTGCCGGGTCGTAGCTTTCAAAACCGGCCTGGCCTGTCACAAGAGGCGACGTCGCTTTTCTGGGCCATGTCCCACCGAAGGGACACTTTTCAATTTGGAGCCCTTCTGGATGCTGCAGTCTCCCTGCGCCGTTCTGCCCATTCAATTCGAGAGCTCATTCACTTTTTTACGGCAGCTTCAATCGTAAAATAAATTTTCAGTTTGCATTCCTGCAGAGAGGAGCTCTTTCTCGCTTTCACTCTTGGTCCCCACAACCGTCGGTGTTGTTGATTTGGGCCCTCCTGGGGGATTGTGTTTGTTTGGTTGAATTAATACTCCAAATGGACAGACACACTGAAAGGGCAAACAGGCGTATTATTGTTCACGATAATGAAATTAGTTTTGAGCCATTCTGGGATTTTTGAATGAGCTTATTCGTAACATTATAGCTACTGAGATTCAATCCTCCTGGACTTCTTTCAAAATTACTCCAGGGATTCCAGCGAGATTTATTTCAGGCATTTCTCCAGGAATTCGTCAAAAGGAATTCCTACAGGAATTGCTACAGGAATTCCTCCAGGTACTTCTGCAAGAAGTTTTTCAGGGATTTTCAAAGAATTTATTTCAAGAATTCCTCCAGAAATCCTTCTATGAATGCCTATAGAATCCTTCAGGAGACCTTTAGAAATTCTCAAAAAATTACTCCAGAAAAACCTTCTAGATTTCTTCTAGGAATTTCTTTAAAAAATGTTTTTGGAGTTCCACTAGGAAATCCTCTAGAATTTCCCCCTGAAATTACTCCGGAAATTCCGTTAGGAAGTCCTCTAGGAAATATTCCAGGAAATCCTCCAAAAATTCATCAAGGAGTTTTTTCATCCTGGAATCCCTTCAAGGCACTGCCAAGAATTCCTTCAAGCATTCCTCCAGAAATTCTTCCAAGAAATTCTCCAGGAATTCATCCAAGAATCCCTCCAGAAATTCCTCTGAGAATTCCTTCATGAATTCTTCAAAAAAAAAAAACCTCCAAAAGTACCTCCAAAAATTCTTCAGGAAGTCCTCCAAAAGTTTCTGCTAATAATCCATTCAAAAATTTCTCCAGGAATTTCACAAGAAATTCCTTCAAAATTATTCCAGGAATTTCTCCAAGCATTCTGCCAAAAATTCCTAAAAGAATCCCTCCAGGAATCTTTCAAAAATTCCACCTAGATTTTTTCCAGATAATCCTCCAAAACCTCTGCAAAGATTTCCTGAAAGAATCCCTGTAGGTATTCCTCCAAGAATTACACCAGGAATTCCTCCAAGAACTCCTCTAGGAACTTCTCCAAGAACCCTCTAGGAGTTTCTCCGGAAATTTCTCAGCGAATTCCTCCAGAAACCTGCAAGAAATCCTCCAGAACTTCTTCCAAAAATTACTCCAGGGTTTCCAGCGAGATTTCTTTCAGGCATTTATCCAGAAATTTATCCAGGAATTCGTCAGTCAATTTTTCAAGGAATTCCTGCAGAAATTACTACAGGACTTCCTCCAGAAACTTCTTCAGGAAATCCTCGAAGAATTCTTCCAGGAAATCCCCCAGGGATTTTTAAAGAATTTATTTCAAGAATTCCTCCAGAAACTCTTCCATGAATGCCTCCAGGATCCTTCAGGAGGCCTTCAGAAATTCCTCAAAAAATTACTCCAGGAAATCCTTTCAGATATCCTCCAGGAAATCCTTTCAGATATCCTCCAGGAAATTCTTTAAAAAATCTTCTTGGAATTCCACTAGGAAATCCTCTAGAAATTTACCCAGAAATTACTCTGGAAATTCCTTTCGGCAGTCCTCCAGGAATTCCACCAAAAATTCCTCAAGGATTTTTCTCATCCAGGATTCCCTCCAAGACACTGCCAAGAATTTCTTTGAGCATTCCTTCAGAAATTCTTTCAAGAATTTTTTCAGGAATTCCTCCAAGAATTCCCCCAGAAGTTCCTCTAATAATTTCTCCATGACTTCCTCCAAGAAAACCTACAAAAGTTCCTCCAAAAATCCTTCAGGAAGTCCTCCAAGAGTTTCTGCCAATAATCCATTCAAGAATTTCACAAGAAAATCCTCGAAAATTATTCCAGGAATTCCTCCAAGCATTCTGCCAAAAAATCCTAAAAGAATTCCTCTAGGAATATTTGAAAAAATACACCAGAATTTTTCCCAGATAATCCTCTAAAACCTCTGCTAAGAATTCCTCGAAGAATTCCTGTAGGTATTCCTCCAAGAACTCTTCTACGATTTTTTTCCAAGAATCCTTCTAGGAGTTTCTCCAGAAATTTCTCAGTGAATTCTTCCAGAAACCTGCAAGAAATCCTCCAGAACTTTTTCCAAAATTACTCCAGGGATTCCAGCGAGATTTCTTTCAGGCATATTTTCAGTAATTTCTACAGAAATTCGTCAATTATTTTTTTTTTACAGAAATTCCTCCAGGAACTACCTCAGGAATTCCACGGAAAATTCTTCCAGGAATTCCCCCAGGGATCGTCGAAGAATTTATTTCAAGAATTCCTCCTGAAATTCCTCTATGAATGCCTCCGGGATCCATCAGGAGAACTTTAGAAATTCCTCAAAAAATTACTCCAGGAAATCCTTCCAGATTTTCTCCAGGTATTTCTTTAAAAAAATCTCCTTGGACACTGCTCAGAATTCCTACAAGCATTCCTACAGAAATTCTTCCAAGAATTTTTCCAGGAAGAAGAACTCCAAGAATTCCTCCAGGGAAACTTCCAAGAATTCCTCCAGAAACTTCTCTAAGAATTTCTGCATGAATTACTCCAAGAAAACTCCCAAAAGTTCCTGCAAAAGTCTTTGAGGAAGTCCACCAAGAGTTTCTGCCAATAATGCGTCCAAGGATTTCTCCAGGAATTTCTCAAGATATTCCTTGAAAATTATTCCATTCCTCTGACAAAAAATCCTAGAAGAATTCCTCCAGGAAAAATTCCATAAAGATTTTTTCCAGATAATCCTCTTAAACCTCTGCAAAGAATTCCTCGAAGAATTCCTGTAGGTATACCTCCATGAATTTCTTCAGGAATTCCTCCAAGAACTCCTCTAGGAATTTCTCCAATAATCCCTCTAGGAGTTTCTCCAGAAAATTCTCAACGAATACCTACAGAAATTTGCAAGAAATCCTCCAGAACTTCTTCCAAAAAATGCTCAAGAGATTCCAGCGAGATTTCTTTCAGGCATTTCTCCAGAAATTCAACCAGGAAGTCGTCAAGAAATTTTTCAAGGAATTCCTACAGATATTACTACAGGAATTCCTCCAGGAACTTCTTCAAGAATTCCTCGTAGAATGCTACCAGGAATTCCCCCCGGGATTTTCAACGAATTTATTTCAAGAATTCCTCCAGAAATTCCTCCATGAATGCCTCCAGGATCCTTCAAGAGACCTGTAGAAATTCCTCAAAAAAAAAAATACTACAGGAAATCTTTCCAGATATTCTCCAGGAATTTCTTTAAAAAATCTTCCTGGAATTCCACTAGGAAATCCTCCAGAAATTTCCCCAGAAATTACTCCGGAAATTCCTTTAGGAAATTCTCCAGGAATTACTCCTGGAATTCCACCAAAAATTCCTCAATGATTTTTTTTTCATCCAGAAACCCCTCCAAAGACACTGCCAAGAATTCCTTCAAGCATTCCTCCAGAATTCTTCCAAGAATTTCTCCAGGAATTCCTCAAAGAACTCCTTCAGAAAATTCTCTAAAAATTCCTCCATGAATTCCTTCATGAAAACCTCCAAATGTTCCTCCAAAAATCCTTAAGGAAGTCCTCCAAGGGTTTCTGCCAACAATCTGTCCAAGAATTCCTCCAGGAATTTCTCAATAAATTCCATGAAAATTCTTCCTGGAAAAATTATTATTATTATTGGCTCTTTATTATGGGGATTTTCAGCCCGAGGCTGGTTCATCCCCGCTCTTCCAGGAATTCCTCCAAGCATTCTGCCAAAAATTCCTAAAAATATCCTTCAAGCAATCTTCCAAAAATTTCACCAGGAATTTTTATAGATAATCCACTAAAACCTCTGCAAAGAATTCCTCGAAGAATCCCTGTAGGTATTCCTCCAAGAATTTCACCAGGAATTCCTCCAAGAACTCCTCTAGGAATTTCTCCAAAAATCCTTCTTGGAGTTTCTCCGGCAATTTCTCAGCGGATTCCTCCTGAAATGCAAGAAATCCTCCAGAACCTCTTCCAAAATTACTCCAGGAATTCCAGTGAGATTTCTTTCAGGCATTTCTCCATAAATTTCTCCAGGAATTCGTCAGGAAATTTTTCAAGGAATTCCTAAAAATATTACTTTAGGAATTTTTCTTGGAATTTCTTCAGGAATTCCTCGAAGAATTCTTCCAGGAATTCCTCCAGGGATTTTCAAAGAATTTGTTTCTAGAATTCCTCCAGAATCCTCCAGGAAATCCTCCAGAAAATCCCCCAGAAATTATTCCGTAAATTCCTTCAGGAAGTCCTCCAAGAATTCCCCTTATTGCTCGAAGAATTTCTCCAGGAACTCCACCAAGAATTCCACAAAAACAAAATTTCCAAGAATTTATCCAGAAATTCCTTCAAGACATCCTCCAAGAATGCCTCCAGGAATTTCGCCAGAAATATTTCCAGGGCTTTTTTTCAAGAAACTCGTCCTAAAAATTCTCCAGAAATTCCAGAAAATTACTGGAGGGATTCTGGGATGAATTGGTGGATGAAATCCTGGAGGAATCCCTGGATGAATTTCTGGAGACACCGTGGAGGAATAACTTAAGGGATTCCTTGATGATCTCCTAGATGAAAAAGCAGTTATTCCTGGAAGAATTTCTGGAGAAATTTCCCGGAGAAATTCCCTGGAGGAATTCCTAGAAGAATCCCTGGTAAACTTCCTGGAGGAATCCCACGCGAAATTTCAGGAAAAACTTCTGGACAGATTTCCTGAAGGAGTTTTCAGGAAACTTCTGGAGAAATCCTTGGGGGACAATCGAGGAATCCTCGGGGAACTCGCGTGAAATCCTCGGGGAACTTCTGGAGAAATCACTGGAGGAATTCTTGGAGGAATTCCTGGAGAAATTTTTGGAGGAATTCCTGGAGGAATTCCTGGGAAAATTCCTGGAGGAATAATACCTGGAAAACTTCCTGAAGGAATCCCAGGAGAAATATCTGGAAGAACTCTATCAAAAATTACTTGGAGAAATCCTTGAAGGACACCGGAGGAATCCACGGGAAACTCCCAGAGGATATCCCGAGAAACTTCTGCAGGATTTTTCGAAAGGTTCTTCTTCTTCTTTATAACTCGACGTTCGCATTGGAACTTGGCAAGCCTGTCTTCAGCTTAGTGTTCTTAGAGCATCCCAAGTAACACACTTGTTACATAAGAGTTACAGCGCGCAGGTTTTTGTTGCGCAGAAGTCACAATAACTTCCCAGGTAACCACTAAGCATTTGAATAAGCCGTGTATCAGCCCGTATTATGCATTTAAACTGCTTGCTGCCCTACATAAGCAGTTCGAATGCATAACTGCCTTGAGTTAGCATAAGCTGTGCTGCTCAAAAGCTTTTGGCTGTTAATTAGCATTTCAACTGCTTGAAGTGTTTTCACTTGGGAGCAATCAGAATGCTTTTCAACTGCTCCTTAAATGCTAGGAGCAAAAAGGTTGGGAGATATGTTACGCATTTGGCAACACATATTGTCTCTCTCTTACAGAGCCTATGCTTCTGTTTACAAATTTGTGCATCTTATTTGTTCCTTCATTTTCCCCTACTCATCCAAAAGCACCAAAGAAAACATTACTGCAGCTGGATTGGATTGGGAACTTGCCCACCAAAAAATCACCAATTAGATTATAGGATTGTTTGAAAGAGGGAAGAATGAATCATATTCCACAGATATTTAAAAGAAGGGATCGTAATGCTCTACCATAATGAAATATCTCAATGAAAACAAGTTTTGGATGTTAAATCTGCAGCTGTTATCGAATCATTCTTTATATTGGCGATTAAATCAACGCACGCCACCGGAACAGCTGTAGCATCGTGGATCAGGAGCAACAGAATCAGAAGCAGAAATAATTCATCAATCTCCGGATCGTAAGTTCAAACCTACATCACTACAAAAATCAGCAAAAAAGTACCACCTAGCACCGGCTGGAATATGGAAGGACGATGAAGCGGGGAAGCAGGCTGAGAGAACGAGAAGCAGACGTCAATCTATTTTTGTATTTTTTTTTTTGCTCGACGAGGCGTTACGCTTCTTTGACATTTCGTCACGACGTTCCTGAAGGGATAGCACTAAGACAGCACGTTATTTTGCCAAAACCTGCTGTGAGGTAGCTGTAGTATATTGGCCGACGAACATTGATGTGCGTACCTTATGCCTATTTATACCTTGATCTGTTTCACATCATTATCTGTGCGCATACCTTTGGCAACATGACCTTGATGGGAACAAGTGATAAAGGGAACCAAAACAACAACATTCGTTGCTAGCAGCGGAGACGGACGGTCACAATATTACAAGTGGCGACGAGGATTAAAAAGAAAAAACGAGGTAAATATAAATACAATCCACGAAAACTGCAGGGGTCGGATTATCAACGGATTGATGTGGACAAGCAGATGTTCGCGAGCGATGCAAGTGACTGGGTGAAAATGTTAAGACGCGAGAATTTGGATGAATTCTCCGTGGGGTTGAGCTTTGCGAGAATCAGAGTGATTCTCATGGAGTTGGTGGAAAATCCGGAGGGATTTCCCCTGTTTATTTGCGAGAATTGAAAGAATTCTCCTGGGGGCAAAGCTCAAGAGAATTAAAGTGATTCTCATGGCGTTGGCGGAGATCGGAAGGATTTCCCCAGTGAAGGAGAATTGGTTGAATTCTCTGACGAAATATCTCGGCGGAAATCGGCAGGGTTTCCCATGTTAACTCTGTGAGAATAGTTGGAATCCTGAAGGTTGGGGAAGATGGATAGTCCCAATGAGTGGCTTCCCGGAAATACGAAGCATGCAATAGGAAATGGAAACAGGGGTTTCCACCATGAGGTGAATTTTGTACATGATGAATTTGTGCAACAATGCGATACGACTGCGCAGGCAGTGCTAGGATTGGTTCAACGGGGTGCATCGTGGCAAGGCGCTAATTATGAAATAACTCCGCAGACTGTTTGCGTGGCTTCTCAACGTTGCTTTGTAGAGGAATTAGTGTGATTTAATAGTGATGGATGTCTTCAATGTTGGCATGGATGAGATTCGCTTCGAAAAGCGGAGCGAGAACAGTTGAGAAAGAAAACATTCGGCACGGAGAGGATTGCACGTCGCGTGTGTCGACAGTCCTGCACGACTTTTTGGAGGAATCGGAATAGTTTGAGTATTTAACACACCTATAAGCTTTTGTAATGTGTCGTGATTTTTACCATGAATGGAGGTTGAATTGAAGGTTACTCAAATTTGCTGCCATTAAAGCACCAGTGTAGGGGTCTCCAGTTAGCCTAGTGGTTAAAGTTATGAATCGCCAATCCGAAGTCGGCGGGTTCGATTTCCGTTCCAGTCGGAAAATCTTCTCGACTCCCTGGGTATATTGTGCTTGCCTCACAATATACACATTCATGCAATGGCAGGCAAAGAAAGCCTTTCAATAAAAAAAAACTGGAAGTGTTCAAAGAACATTAAGTTGAAGCGAGGCAGGCCAAGTCCCAGTGGGGACGTAGAGTCATAAAGAAGAAGGAGAAAGCACCAGTGTGTGTTTTGACTCGGAATGTGCCTGATTAGTTAGCCATTCTTTAAATACGTGTCGACACTCTTCGGTATGCAGTATAGTACTCCAAATGTGTAATGGTTATCATTTAGTCTGGATAGCAAGGTAACATGTCTATCTCGAGTCGGAGAGTTCAATTTGTGGTTGGTCAAAGGGCCTTGAGGATGAGAAATGTTTCTTATTTATCAAACATTGTGAAATAACAAAGTGTTGCCTGTCAGGTGCATGAACTCATTCAGCGTTAAGCGGAGTACGTTTTTAAGTTGATAGAATTTTGCAAGCTCATTACTTTTATGGAGTAACAGGCAGAGAGAGGATGGGTCAACTGCTTTAGTTACAAACGAAATCTTTGAAGTTTGTGAGATACTGAAGTTTTGTGAAAGGAAAAGAACGACTGTATTGTACATGTGTTGTAAGTTATTCAACGGTTGAGAAAAATAGACAATGCATGGCATTAGCTCTAATGTTGCAAACCAGCCATTTGGACATTCGTTCGAAGGACCAAGATATACAAAGCGGAAAATGGGTATTCAACAAGACAATGCAATGCTGGAAGTGGAAGTGCTCATTGAACAGTAAGCTGAGAAGCGGATTTCGTCTTAGTTAGAACGATACGCCAAGTAGAAGAAGATAGCCCTTTGAAGCTATGTACTGGTGCATGCATGCTTGTGTGACAGAAAATTTTACAGGAGTTGACGTTTTGAAACGAGAAGCTCAATATAGTTATCAACACTGTTCTCGTTTTGTAAAATGGCATATTTTTGTCACTTGATAGACAAAGTAGTGCATTTCATGCAGCACTGTCTGTAACTTTCATAGGTCTAAAGTTACACAGTAGTGGTAAAAGACTAGCAATCAATGATGGCAAACCATTGGGAAGCAATTCAGCTTGCATTCGGCGACAATGTTGAGAACATACGTTAGTACATGAAATTCGAAGGCCTTGAGCTCGAGTATGATTGACCATCCGTAGTTGACATTCCAGTAACAACAGATCAGCTACGCTTGCACAAAGAACTAATGAGATGACTGATTGGGACTAACAGTCCTCTTCAGTATGTAAGTATTAGGGTTGTTCTATTCTTAGTCGAGAATTGCTTAGCACGTCAGATTTGCAGCAGGAGTTGATAATGCCATTCTTTTGCCCACAGCAGACCGTATTTATATCTGCGGCTGTACTAGTTTAAACAAGGTGTTGCAGTCTTTGGAGATGACTGTTTGGCGGAAGTTCACGATTGTGTTTGGATGCTGTTTGATAGGTAAGGTATAGACATTGTGTTAAGCAACTAAAAATATGATAGACAGCACAGTTTGCGGGTTTAAGATTTTCAGGCTGAATTTGACAGGTTGAATTTACTATGTTGTCAAGTTGGAAGAAAGAGAAACGGATTATCAGACCCATTTTCGGTTCTTGGGATGGCTATGAACAATGAACATACACGCATATATACAGAAGTTTAATTAAAAAAAAATAAAAGGAGTATAAGTCATATTGGCACTTCTTCGAAGAAGGACTTTGTACAGCAGGGAGCGATCAGGAATTACTTGGCATATCTGAAGTTGTTTTATTGGCTAACGTTGGAAAGGATGCTCAACTAATTATAGTTGATGTGATAAGTTCAGATAATTGTTAATCTCATTGTGCGAAACATATTTAGAGATATTTCAACAATATGATACAGTGACGATCCGTTCGTTGAGAGCTCGTTAGATGGGCTGTCTCGATGGTTGAATGTTCACTGGTTGGGGCAAAACCCAACTAAAAAGCACTGTCAATGTCAAAATAGATGTCAAAACGAGTTTGACGTCTGACCGCCGTCGCATCACAGCTCCTGTATACAGAACGTTTATGCAAGTATGTGAGTGTTCCGTGACGTATTTCTCGTCACTTGCGTGTGTCTAGAGCATTTTGATCAGTTGTCAGTTGCCCCAACGAACGAACACGATTCGCTAATCGGGGCGCAGTCGTGACCCAACCAGCGAATCCGGACTGTAGTATAGGAAAAATATCACATAGAGGAAATTATGTTTGATTATTGATGGTTAGAGATGTCAAATGATTCAGAAAGTTGATGGTGTTCTTATGAAATCTGAAACTTAGTTTCCTATTTGTATAGTTTCACTTATCTGATCTAGGATCTCGGTCGACAATGCAAGGTTCGATGAATGTTGCTTTTGCTTCTGAATCATTGATGGGATGTTTCACTCGAGGTTTCACTACATGTATACATTTGAATGTTTGTTGTGTCTTGAAACATGAGGCTGGATGCCAACTTAGACGATTAGCTGACTGCTTCGTTATATTGCCTTGCTGTTTTGAGATACGAGTTATCCTGCATTGCATTAAACATAGTTGTTATGCAAGCAAGCGTTGGATGAAATGGATTGTAAGATTAGATCTGCGTTGATGTTCTCATGAGAACATGCATAGAGGTTTGCCAGCAGCTCATTGCCAACGTCAACTCGTAAACTCGCTCGTAGGAAAAGAAATGCACAGTATTCTACATGTTTTTAACATCTTTTCTAGCATGGCACTTGTTGAAAATTTTGAAATTCTGGGTTGTACATGATAGCTTGTACCTATGCGTTGCCATAGGTTAGGCTGTGGGTAAACCAAACATTAAGTATTGTAGATTTGAAATGCAATTAAACCCATCTTCATGGTTGACATCAACAACAATGATTGATAATCGTCGTCTTGGGCGCAACCAATAAGACAGCGTATCCGGGATTATTGCAAAAAAAAAAAAATAATAATAATAAAGGTGTTAACAGCAGGCTTGCTACTAGCCAAATGTAAGTGGTGTAAAATTACATGCAATTGTGAGGGTAGTCTGTAACAGTTTCAGTATAAACGATTTTACACAAAGTTTCATTGTGAGATAAAGTGAATTGACTCTTGGCTGTTCTTCTCTTAGGTACTTAGTTACTCTTCCACGTGCATTAATAAGCACAAAACTTGTTTTGAATTACGGGGTAGTTGTACTAATATAAGAATTACATCTAAAAAAAAACCGTGGACGTAGAGCTGAAATCCGGATGGTTAAAGAAATGGAAGTACCCGGAGATAGCAAATGATGAAATGTTTTATAAAGCGCTTTAAAGGGTAGATGGTACCTTCTTTTCATCAATAATCAAAGTACTTAGGTAACTGAAGGAGATGGTAGGCTGCAATCATTACAAAAAGAGGGAAGATATCAGATAAACACATGTTATAGACTGGCATGAGTACTAAAGCATGACAATAAGGCTTGCTTGCCAAGCTATACGAAAAATGGTGTGCCAGATAACACACAGCTCCCCTAGTTAAAAGCTAAACACGAGTCGACACAAAACAATCATTGACTGATGAAATTTATCTGATTTTTAGGTAGGCATGTAGTGAACGAAAATGTACCAAGAAAGGATCAGATTAGTCGGAGAACGTTAAAAACAATTTTTCAAATTATGAAACAGTATACTAGTTTGCATTTTTATTGAAAAGGGGAGATTGTAGTATATTGGCCGACGAACATTGATGTGCGTACCTTATGCCTATTTATACCTTGATCTGTTTCACATCATTATCTGTGCGCATACCTTTGGCAACATGACCTTGATGGGAACAAGTGGTAAAGGGAACCAAAACAACAACATTCGTTGCTAGCAGCGGAGACGGACGGTCACAATATTACAGTAGCACTATATGCGCATATACGGCTAATTAGCATTAAACGCCTTGTCGTAAAGGCTACTATAATGCTGATGGAATGCTATTTTTAATGCTTACTGGTTACTTGGGTTACTTCTAACAAATAAATGCTTATTTGTTAGAAGTAAGTCACAGTAACTTCAGCACAACAAAAACCTGCGCCGCCGTGACTCTTCTGTGACAAGTGTGTTACTTGGGATTTCTACAGTTCTTAATTGAAGGGCTTTCTTTGCCTGCCGTTGCATGAATTTGTATATTGTGAGGCAAGTACAATGATACACTATGCCCAGGGAGTCGAGAAAATTTTCCCGATCGGAACAACCACAACCACTAGGCTAACTGGAGACCCCTTTTCAAAAGGTTTCTGGAGTAATTCATGAGGATCTCCTGGAGTAATTCCTGACTAACTCCTGGAGGAATTCCAGTAAAGTTCCTGAAGCAATTTCCGATAAACTCCCGGGAAACTCGAGAAGGATTTCACGGGGAGTCCTGGAGGAATTCCCCAAGAACCCGTAGAGGTGTAATTGTCTGAAAGGCTCCTGAAGGAATTCCCGAGGTACTCCTGGATTAATTTCTGCGGAAATTCTGGAAAAATTCCCAGGATTACTCTGGAAGAATTTTCGGGGACCTTTTAGGAATTCTTTGGGAACTCCAAGAGAAAATTTTATAACCAATTCCTGAAAGTATCCCAGAAGAAATTCTAGAGAACTCCAGGAAGAAACCAGACGGAGCTGGGTAAGACCTCGTGGAAGAAACTCAAAAGAAACTTTTGTATAAATCCCTAATGAAACGATTAGAAGATTTCCGGAAAGAACTCCTGGAAGAATCCTTTAAGGCACTCCAAGATAAATTACCAAAAAGCTAGAGCAACCCCAGAAGAAACTTTAAAGCAATTCCATAAATCACTAAAGAAAGTCCTGGATGAATGACAAGCAAATTCCGGAGGAATTATAGAAATTCCCAGGAATGCAAAACTTCTCGAAATGCCGGAGAAACAAATGACGACTGTTTCATAGTGTGCGTGAGTTCGAGCAACATAAATTGCTGGTGCATCGGCACAAGTGAGTGCAATAGACACAATCGTGAAAGAATTATGCTGATAGAGTAAGAAGAAACAAGAGTAGAGCATGTAGACATTGAAGGTCCTGATTCCAGAATAGTTTGGAAAGCCTGGAATAACTCATGAATGTACCAAAAGCATTTATAGTTGTGCTCAAAGGCTCCATCAGCAGTATAAACTACATTCCACAACTATGTTTTACAATTAAAGTATGATACAGTATGCAGATATCGTTACCCAGGCTTCAAACAGTATTGGAGGCTATTTGTATTTCACGGAATGTCAAACTATCACCATATAGAGTTGCTTGTACCATTGTGAGGTCTAATGGACATCAACGTGACCAAATTTCTTGGCCAGAGTGAACACAAATGATGATAGATCCTGTAGATATTAAGAAAATTAATTCCAGAGTAGTTTCGATCACCTAGATCACCCAATTCATGTACCATAAGCTTTCTAGTGGTGCTTTGAGGCTTTTTAAGTACCGTGGACTATATGCTGTGATCATTCATCGTGTATAACATTTGGTTTAGATTGTTGGATTTGTGGCACAAACTTCGGAGTACTTGGGAGGCCTTAGAATAGATCTAGGATGCAAAATTCAACATACTACAATGGGTAGTAATACATCGCATGTCAAGGATCAGTCAAAACTATTGATGATAGGCAAAATGATGAAAATTGAGCGTATTTTCGGCTACCACAAAAGGGGGGAGGGTGCAAAGGTTGGAGGTACCATGCATTTCTTAGCACAACTATTCCCCTTGACCATAAAAAAGACTCCAGTTAGTCTCTAGTAGCAACGTCTTTAGTAGCATCGTCTCTAGTAGAAACGGAAGTCGCACTAGTATTCCTTTTCTTCCTTGTTCGTCGCGAGGACGTGTCAGATGTTGTTGCTATCCTTTTAAAACTCGCGGCTCTCAAAAATGCACATTGAGAAACTTTTTGAACAATTTTTGTTGCTCTAGTCAATCACGAAGTAGCAACTACGATCTTTGCTCATTATCATGTTCTTCGCTACGTTCAGAGAATTTCTAGATGTGTACATTTTGAATTCGGAACAATAGAACGACTCAGTGATCCCAAGCTATATTTCGATTATTCTGGCCAATATCGGATTGACAACTACGAATTTAACGATCATCCATTCCCATACTGAAGCTTATAATTGATGCAATACATCACTACAAATTGCTTTCAAAATCACATGTTGAAGATGTAGATTGTAGAACCAAGAATGTGGAATGAATAAGAAATGACATCTTGTAATGTTCGAGAGCCTATCACAATCAAGTGCAGCAAATCATTTAGCAATTGCTGAGTTAATTTAGTTTTCGTTTATGATAAATGATGCTCAACATTTGCGGCAAGCATCTCAATTTGAACAAACACGTTATGAATTTTGAATGCTCAAGCCGACAATCAGTTTAAGAATGCCATAACGAAAACAAATCCAACTCCTTTGAATACCTACTTTGTTTGTTTTCGCAAATTCCACAAACTGTTAGCCAACAACTCGCAATCCGTTCGTTCAACGCAATAATATTCCCCAAATGAACTCCCTTAATAGACACCGTCGTCATCGTGGTGCGTTTTCCGAAACGACAAAGACGACAGCGCTTAATCATGGCTGGCCGCCGGTGCCCAGTTTATTTATACACGACGAAAATTATTGCCTCAAGACCGGAGAAATTTGTTTGGGTTGATTTCGAGTGAAAACAGATTGTGTATTTGCCTGGATTGTTTTCGGTGCAAACGATCTGCGGCGACTGGTGCTCTGTGACGTCCTACAACCTCACCACCACCGTCAGAGGTTATCTTCTGTGCTATTTGTTTTGGTACTTACTTACCTACCTCCATAGCACTTCCATTATAAATAGTTTACTGTCCTCGTGTTCGAGTGGGAGCTTTCCGCTAGCCTTTTAGCACAAACCAAACGAGATGATATCTTCAGCTTGGGGTACCATAAATCATTCGGCGTTGACTATCTATACCTACTCTGCTCTGGTCCGGGGTTGATGGGTCTGTTTTTTGCTTCTTGGGGTAAACAACCGGGCTAAAGGGTCGTTCAACAGTCGGACGTCACCCAGACTTATAGTGTCCGGGCATTAAATCGAGAAGAGCAGTACCGTTGGATGAGGCTATGTAAGACCAAAGACCAAATATGACATAGTTCAGAAGTTTGAAAAACATCTGCATTGCAGGAACATGGCAAACTTTCAACTAGAATTGTGAAGTTATGTGAAGATACTTTCAGCGAAAAAAAACTTCTGTAAAAAATTCTAAACGCATGGGATGCAAATTTGCAAAAGAATCCCTTAACCCTCGAGTTATCGCGGTGTTGTACTTTATACAAAACGTTGAACAAAATCTCGATGTTTATACTCAGCATTAGCGTGGTGTTGGCCAACCTCGTGAGTTAAGGAGCATCCAATTTTGATCTGGTCCTCCTACCTCATGCTCATGATCAATCGATGACAAAGACCGCTAGTTAAGAGTTGCGTGTTGAGTACGTAGTGAGCACTGTTGTCCTTAAGCTAGACTGAGAAGATACGTCCCGAGTGTTGGTTCACCAAGAAGGTTTGAAGCGGGTTTTCTAGCACCCAGCAGCTGTATATGAAATGCTCCCCCACCGGAAGCTATAAACATAAGGTGGCAGCCTCACGGTGGATAGGAAATCATAGGCTAACAACATACTGTCTCCGAAACCAAAAATGGAAGATGCATTGCAGTGAGCAAAAACACGAGGAGCCAACGATGTAGCCCGTCAGCGTAATGCGATTCTCGAGAAGGAAGTGAAACGCTCATATAGACGGTCTTTGGCGTGGATTCCGTAGCCGACGCAGGCAAGAAAGTCGAAAATTCTGACGGCGTTCGTCTCCTCCACGATGAAAATCCTACGATGACAATGAAAGACACATTTAGACACCCGAGCAAAGTCTTACAACAAAATGATAGCAAATCGAAAACACGATTTGTAATCAGCAGCAAATTGATATCACAATTTGATATCAGATTGTCTTGATTCAACTTGAATTCAAATTTTGATTTCGTTTTGCTGTCACTTCAACTTATTATAAATATTAAAGTTTTTAACCAATTACAAAACTTCTAGACGACCTTGTATAATACAACTAATGCTATACCATCAGTGCAATTAACATATTGCATTTAAGTTTTCATATCATTCGTAAAACTATACATTTAACGATTTTTCCATTTTTTCGCACTGATAGCAAAAACAGTTATCAATTTGATATCACTGATGGCAGGAATTGTTTTCAACTTGCTGTTACGGGAACATTTTTCTGCTCTCATTTTTGATGTTTTAACCGTTAAAACGACCAAAATGTCCACAACCTAAGTTATCATAATTTGCAATATCACAACATCAAAACTAGTTTTCAATTTGCTGTCAAGCTTTGCTCGGGCAGCCATTTATCGACCTGGCTAACCAGTCGAGCCCTTTGGCCTTACATATTTTTAAGTATCGATCACACCACCAACATTTCAGTAACCACCAGGATCCACCAAGGGTTCGGCGCATTACCCGCAAAATAGCCAAGACGCAAGGAACAATCTTGTTGTTGTTTAACAATCGTTAATCTAAACGTGAAGGTCAGCCAAGCAGATATGGGACATACCAAAAAACCACTACCAGAAGACGTCTCTCACCACCAAAACATCAATCCTTCATCAAATGAAAGGCTTCCGTCATCAACGCTTAACGCTTCAACCACGGTTTTGGAAAGTTACCCGGAGGAAGAACTGAGGATGGAAGCTATCAAGCAGAAGTTACTGGATGAATGTCTGAAACGAAGCGACATATCTGGTCGTATCGAATCCTGGCAGCATGTGAAGTTGCACCCAATAGTGGCGTTTGCAAGTTCAATCCGAAACCACCGTTGTCCAATTAATGAGCCATAACCATGAAGGGAAAAACAATCGTGGAGATTTTGCGTTTGTTGCAGCTTCTTCGACTGTACCGTAAGACCGACAGTTCTGGAGCGTCCGGCCATTAAGTAGTGGATCGTAGACTCCAGGACACCCAGCCACACGTATTGAACATGTCTGTAACAACACTATCTGATGGTCGAGTAGCTGATGTATTCGCAACCCGAGCAGAAGAAAATAACAAGTGAAAAACATATCAAGGTATTTATCTTAAATACTAAAATACCTTGATATGCCCTTCACTAGGTGGTAATAAGAGGCAAAATAATAAAAACGAATACCAAAATTTAGTATAAATAACACCTAGAAAATAAAAAGTCCTATTATTTCAATAATGAATGCAAACCTAAAATTTCAAGTGCTGTTGTTATCCCAAAGTTATTGAATAACAGACTAATAACATTTCTAGTTATTAAATGTTTCATTTGTTCGATGACTTCATGATGTAATAGCAAATCTTGTTCTTCGATTATTTTCACTGCTAAACCAACAAATACTACATCAATACCAAACTCTGCTCAAATACCTTCAACAGTTATTGTGATGTTCCCATAACATTTCGTAGAATAACGCTGCAATAACAATTCTAGGTATTAGATTACATGTTGCTCTTCACATGGTATTTGTAAGATATGCCCTTCTGCTCGGGAAGAGGGACAGAGAAACTACACTGCCGGAACAAAAACAAAACGGTAAGCGAACGGTCTGGGGAACGGTAATCACATTGCCGGATTCTTGTTCCAGAACTCGACGCGAATTTGACATCGGCAGACAAAGGTGCGGAGGTGATAATCAATGCCAAGGAATGTACTATCGAGCACAACAATTTTGTAACAGCGGTGCCTACCAGACGAGGCAATAGAAGGGCAATGCGATGTCGGTTGAGGAACAAAATCTGAACAATTATTTGCACCACTGGCACCGAAGACTTAGACATCGTGATGTAGAAAAAATCAAAGCATGGTTCACGAGAGACTCTTGACTGTCCTCTCCATTCAAGATAGCTCCGTCCACGAAGATTACGAATGCTGCCCGGTAGGTATAAAGGGTCGATTACCTTTTCCACAGCACTCCAGGCCACAATCCACGAAGATAGCCGGCTTGGTGCACACCAGCACACCAATATACAGGTAACCCTGTAACCCCGGTTATACCGGGAGGAGTGAGATATTGCATGTTAATGAGATAGCTTCAGCCACTATACGGTAATCTATTTCCTGAAGTGCAAATCTGAAGCAATGGAGAAAATCCAGGAATTTGTAGAGATGGTAAACACTTGTTTCGAACGATATCCGGCAGCCACCCGTTCGGATCAAGGATTAAAATACAAAGCGAAGCAGCGGGGAAGATTCTACCGAGAGAATGAAATAACGCCGCAATACACCACCGCCTGCGCCAAAGCAAAATGACAATGCTGAGCGGAAAAATTGATCCCTGGTTGAAATAACAAGATGCATGCTACTGGACGCTGCAATTAGCTACCGATATTGGGCCGAGGTTATCAATAAAGCAACGCATTTGTAGAACCTGTTGCCTTTATCGATCCATCGAGTGACAAGGTAACTTTTAGCCGAGATGCACGTTTTCTGGATAATGAGAATGCGATTGAACATTATCCGAAGCAAACCGACGTATGTAGTTTAAATGGAGGCGACTGTTATGTCTGAGTCAACACCAGTCGTTGAATCTGCTTCATATTGATCGAATCGGACTACGAAACCGGTGAGGAGATCATCATCGTTCGAAGAGGTAGTGACACTAAGACGACATTTGGAACGAATTACACGAGGATTACCGCTGGTCGTAGTTGATTGTATTCCAGGGAGATCTCGTGGTGGCCTGTGAGGAAGAAACGCAGTATGAAGTTACATTTTTGGAATACAGTCGCCATTTTCACATCATCGAAGTGCAACGAATAAACCAAGGAGTATCCCTGAAGCGAAAATCATACATAACTAGCTACTTCTATGTTCCTTAGCTCCGGCCACATCCTAACGAAGGAGGAGGAGTAGCCGTCAACATTCGCCCGGATATTGCTGTAAGCGTGCATGTCCTGGTAAGAAAGACGAGCAATCTTTCTTAAGTCGGCAGGGTTGATGCTAAAAGAGTATTGTGCTACACACCCTCTACAATTATTCAATTAATAGCTGCAACTGTAAACCAAGTAGATCAAGACCTTTGACTTGATTTTTTGAACATGGCTAGATACTGTGCGTAATAAGTTCTCACTCAACACGTTATATTAGGAAGGCAGAATTTTTTCAACAGTTTGATCGTTTGACGTTGCACAGTGGGAAAAATCGACCCAAAAAACGGATCTTTTAACGCCGCTGGTTTCGGTACGTGAAGTTGACCATTTCTGACGTAAAAAAATACGAGAAATCGATTTGTGCTAAATTCATTCACTGCACGGCACGGGAGGTGGTCCATTTTGCCCCATTTTGCCCTTTTTTCATACAAGAATAGAATCAAAATGTACTTTCAAACAACAAGCATGACTGTATATCGTTGAAAATAGCTGCAGATATAATTAGAGGTTCAAAGCAATCATAAAAATACAATAAATATCCTTTCAAATGCTTATTTTTCCCCATATGCCCCAACAACTGCTGGAAATTCACACTTTTACCTAATTATGAATAGATTTTTAATGTTACTGATTTGATGTTGATTTTTTTGGAATAAACAAAAAGCGATAAATCTCTTATCACCAGAAACATCTTCGGGAGTTGTCCAATTTGCCCCATTTTGCCGTATTTTCATAGAAGGAGATTTAAAATGTATTTATAAGAAACAGATACTGCTAAGGAACGTTAACATTAGTTTTAGGTGCAATTGGCAGCTAACAGTAATTATGCGCGTATATAAAAGATCTTTTCCCTATTTTACCCTACATGCCCCAAAACCTGCTGGATAATAACATATTTTGTATGGTTCTGCAATCCCAAGTAACACACTTGTCATCGAAGAGTCACGACGGCGCAGGTTTTTGTTTCGCAGGAGTCATTGTGACTTACTTCTAACAAATAAACACTTACTTGCTAGAAGTAAGGCACAGTGACTTCTGCGCAACAAAAACCTGCGCCGCCGTGACTCTTCGGTGACAAGTGTGTTACTTGGAATGTCACTGATTGCGAAACATAAATGAGATCATTTTTGATATATACAAATGCGGTTTATCGATTAATACTAGAATTATTCTCGGAATTGTACAAACAGCTGTCCATTTTACCCCAATTCGCCCTGCTTTTTTATGTAATGAATTATTGTATTCTACCGGTTACTTAAGTAGCCGTTACAAAGTAGCCGTTTTTATATAAAAACAACTTGATTGTCAAAAAATGAATGTCGCTGAGTAGCTTGTGGAAACGAGGAATAACGCATACAATAAAAATGTTTAAAATCATTTCTAGGTTACTCTTTTTATAAAACAACTACTTTGGCGGTCATACTGAAGCGACCGGTAGAATACAAGTAGCCGGTAAATCCACAATATTAGCTAATAAATAAATTAATTAAATTAATAAATTAATTTCCCTTATTTTCATTGGTGCTGAAACCGATGTAATCGAAAATACAGTCATATATACGATTTTTTCCTATAATTTTAGCTTCTCATGGGAAATTAGGGTATAATAAGTATTTTAAAAAATGTGCCAAATATAAACAAAACTGATTAAATAGATCGTCTTAAAGTACCAATATGTATATATTAAAGATGCTATATTTAATCAATTGCCACATATTAAGATTAATGCTTATTATGCCCTCAGTTCCCCACCAAAAGCAAGAATTGGAAAAAAGTCATATATTATAACTGTCCTTTTGATTACATTGGTTTCAGTACCAGAAGTCGAATAATTCGGACATAAGCAAACACGAGAAATCAATTAATTCATGAGACGACAAAAAATCAGGGCGATTTGGGGTAAAATGGACAGCTGTTTGTACCCTCCCGTGATTCTAAAGCTAATCGATAAACCGTATTTGTATGTATCAAAAATGACTTCATGTTGCAACCATGATGTAGAGTGATGTTACAAAACAATACAAAAAATGTTATCATCTAGCAGATTTTGGGGTATGTAGGGTGAAATAGGGAAAAGATCTTTCATATACGAGTATGATTACTGTTAGCTACCAATTGCACCAAAAACTAATTTTAACGTTCCTTAGCAGTATCTGTTTCTTATAAATACATCTTAAATCTCCTTTTTCTATTAAAATAGGGCAAAATGGGGCAAAATGGACAACTCCCGAAGATGATTCTAGTGATAATAGATTCAGCGCTTTTTATTTATGCCGAAAAAAACAACTTCAAATCAGTAACATTAAAAATCCATTCATAATTAGGTAAAAGTGTGAATTTCCAGCAGTTGTGGGGGCATAGGGGGCAAAATAAGCATTTGCAAGGATTTTTAATGTATTTTTATAATTGCTATGAATCTCTAATTATACCTGCAGCTATTTTCAACGATCGACAGTTGTGCTTGTTGTTTGAAAGCAAATTTTGACTCTATTCTTGTATGAAAAAGGGCAAAATGGGGCAAAATGGACCACTTTCCGTGCCGTGCGGTGAATGAATTTAGCACCAATCGATTTCTCGTATTTTTTTTTACGTCAGAAATGGTCAACTTCACGTACCGAAACCAGCGGCGTTAAAAGATCCGTTTTTTGGGTCGATTTTTCCCACTGTGCGTTGATTATTATAATAATTTTCTCTTTCATTAGATTGATAGAGTGACTTGCCAGCAAATTATATTTTTTTACTACATGACTTTTTGCTACACTATATTTCACAATTATTTTTAACTACTTATATGTATGTAATCTCATTTTAATATTATATTTTATCTTCATGTATTATTGGCTGAACTTTCGTTTGAGGGAGGATGGGTGGATGCTACTACCATTTGATTTATATTTAATCTAAAGAATTGTACCAACCTAAACATGATAATAATTCAACAATTATCAATTCATACACAGATGAAATCCGAAACTACCACTATGAAAAAAGTAAATATCATTCAATTAATACGATTAATTCACTCTTATCCCACTTCTGACAAACTCGCAAAATGTGAGTTCTTCCTTCGGAAGGGAAGTAAAACGTGGGTCTCGAGATGAACTAGCCTAGGGCTAGTATTTACAGGTTTATTGTAATATCAAGAATAAGTTATTTATCCATTAAATTCCATTAAATTTCAGAATGTTTTATGTAATTTATAGATAGCATAGCATTCAAACTTAAATTTTGATCTGGATGTTTCCAGAAATAAATATTTGATCATAGCAATACACCCGATTTTTTTTTTGCACGCGTCTGGTTTTTGCTATAACTCAGTCAATTTTCAACTGATTCTTATGAAATTTTGTACACATGTAGGCACGATTAGTACTATCAGTGTACAAAATTTCATGAGAATCGGTTCAAAATTGACTGAGTTATAGCAAAATAACGGCCCGTGCAAAAAAAGAATCGGGTGTATCAATCTATATATATAAAAATGAGTTTGAAATCCCTTTGAGGCAACAAAACTCAAGAACGGATGAACCGATCAGCATGATTCTTGCACGGTTTGGTTTGTATTCGTGTTGGCTGTGTTTATATGTACAAAAAGTTACGAAAATCAACTAGAAAAGTAACAAAATTGAAAAGAACTGATTTTTCATGAGCTGGGAAGGAAATCAACACGACCAAAATGAAATCAATCTAGAGTGCAGTACTATTTTGAGCTCAACAGCTGTCAAACCACCACAAGACGGCAAGACAAAGTTTGCCGGGACAGCTAGTATTTAATATAATTTGCTCTATTTTTGCGTTCTGTTTTAGTGTTTACTACTGTGCGTTCCCGTGAGGAAAGGACAATAATTGTAATTGTAATTGTAATAATTGTGTAATACCTGAAATATCCAAGATGGAGGATGCTGCTTCTGCTGCTGCGGCACTGTACTTCACCACCGTCCTGCTGTGCTATCCTTCACTGCTGTGCTGCTATACCACGACTGTGCTGCTGCCTGTTGGCGCGTTCGCTGGAGTTGTGTCGACATGTATAGTCTCCACAACTTGCCCGTGCAAGCATTCAGCCCGCCTCACACTGTGGCTATACACTCTAAATATACACCACACATTCCCCCTCTTCTCGAAAATAAAGAAATACCCAATCCAATAGATAAACTTAGGATCATAAAAAAAAAATTTCCCATAACACTTTACCCCAATTCTATCCAGAGTAGCCTAAAACTACTCAAGAGTGTTTAGTGTTTATTCACTCATCTTTTTTCCAGTGGGCCGCATGTTTTGGTTTTGAATACAACTACTTTGTATGTATTTGGGGTTTTGACATTCAACATATCTGTAAACGAACGGTACAAACGAGAAAATATCTTGAGAAAGCAGAAAAGTGTTTTTCCTCAGCAAAGGTAATATTCATATCTATATTAATCAAATTCCAATCCACGTAACAAATATAAATCTTTTATAGAAACTTGTTCCGGCATTTGATGTACCAGGAATATCCATATCGGTTAATTTGCCCCTGGGATACCTACGAAAGTATGAAACAAGAACGCTCAATGAAGACATCAATTCCACATCATTTTTCTCTTTTGGAAGATTACCGTTCAATGCTTGTGATCATGGTTCTTCCACGGATCTGATGTAGTCTTTCAAGTAAGAAGGAGCACTTCTTTTGCGAGCCCGTACTCCAACGTTCGCTTCCGTGGATTCTGGTTGTTTTCCCCCGGACTCGCCTTCATCACTCCATCCGGATACCCGATTAGGCTTATGCTGTTTATCTGCATCTGAAGAATCTCGTTCCTTATGCCAGTGATGTTCATCTACGAGCTCTGCCTGATGTTTGGAGTTGGAGGATTCACTTCGCTCACGCCAACGCGATACTTTTCTGGTCTGCGAGATATGCCGCTTCATTAATCGACCTTCATCATCGTATAGTGTCAAGCTGCCGTTGTTGTCTCCAGTTACAGTGTACCTTTTCGGAGAAAATCGCGGATCCCCTTTTCCTCGCACGTGCTTTTCTACTATTACGACATCACCTGGCTTTACCTGACAAGGTCGAGCACCACGTCGTCTATCCTCACGGTACTTTGATGCTAGTTTTTCATCTCGATCCCTCTTGGACAGCGTTTCATCATCAACCATTACCTTTCCGAAGTCAAGTAGCGGAAGTCCACGTTTGATTTTCCGGCCCGACATGACCTCTTCGGGGGGTAGCTTTGTCACGCTATGGGCTGCGGCATTGTATGCGTGAATCGCGTTCTGTAGCTCTTCAACATAGTTCGTTTTGTTCATTATCGCGTTAGTCATTGCTTTATTTATTACTTTCATATAACTTTCCACAAGCCCGTTCTGTTGGGGGAACAACGGGGTGGAAAAGATTGTGGCGATAGATCGATCCGCACAGAAACGCTTGTATTCGTCACCATTAAAAGGTGGACCATTATCGGTTTTTATTGTTTTGGGGAAACCTTCTCTATCGAAAACGTCCTCCAAGACTCGTCTTGTGTTCTCAAAATTTGTTGACTTGACCGCACGAGCTATCAAGTACCTTGAGCGATAGTCAACGATGACAAGAATGGAAATTCCACCAAGCTTAACATAAGGACCGTTGAAATCCAACGCGATTGTCTCCCAAACTGCCTTCGGAGCAGGGATACGCTGCATTGGGGTGGGTCTTTCTGGTCTGCCGTTAACTGCGCATGAAGAACAGGACTCCACCCACTTTTCAACGTCGCTAGCCATTTTGGGCCACCACACACGTTGTCGCAGGATGCTTTTTTGCTTGGCTGTTGAAGGGTGTCCCTGATGAGATATCTCCAGTATTCGGTTATGTAGTGACTCCGGGATTACTACACAACCAGTCTTCACCAACAGAGTGTCCCGAACGGACAAATCCTTTTCCAGAAGTTGATATTTCTGCAGCGTAGGAGGCCATTGTTCTGAATATAGAGCATCAATCACCGCTTGTAGAGTCTTGTCGTTGGAGGTTGCCTTTTTGATTTCATCTTCGGTAATGAACTGAACCGCGTTAGCTTCCAATTGTGCGATCTCCCATGGGCTCGACGAATCGTCGAATGGTTTGTCGTTGCCAACGTACAATCGCGAAGAAGAATCTGCAATGTTCTGTGATCCCCGGACGTATTCGACTATATAATTATAAGGACTCAGCCTCAACGCCCAACCATCAGCACGCGTTAATGCGCGTTTTGATTCCTCGCGGGTTCGGTTAAGGATAAACGACACCCCCTGAGCATCGGTGCGTAACGTGAACTGTCTGCCAAGTAAGAAATATGAGAAATGCTCAACGGCCCATACAGCTCCGAGGGCCTCCCGCTGGTTTTGAGCATACTTTCTCTCCGTGGCCGTCAGGGATTTTGATGCGAAGCTGATGATTCTCGGAACTCCATGCTTGTCCTCCTGTACTAAAACAGCACCCAGCGCTACTGGAGAAGCATCGGTGTAAACGATTGTTTTATCCTCGTCCGAAAAGAATCCAAGTGAGACGCAGCAATCTACAATCCTCGTTTTTATTGTTTGGAAAGCTTGGCGTTGTCGCGGTCCCCATGTCCACGACTTGGCAGCAACAATCTCCCACAGAGGGCTGGTGATGTCCGCAAAGTTCTTGACATGTGAGCTTATGAATGAAGCCAAGCCCAGGAAGCTTCGCAGTTCGGAAATTGTAGAAGGTTCCCGAAAACTACGAATGCTTTTTATCTTACCGTCCTCGATGTGGAATCCGTGCTCATCGAGCTCATGACCCAAGAAATTGATTCGCGTTTTATCGAATTCACACTTTGCGCTATTCAGCGTAAGGTTATTGGCTCTCAATATTGTCAAGACTTCGCAAACGGTTTTCCTCAACTCCTCCAGGCTACTCGCAAAAAGCAGTACATCGTCGATGTACACGATTTTGTTTTTCACGTCCTTCAGTATTCGTGACATCTCTCTTTGGAAGATTTCGGGGGCACAATTTACCCCGAACATCAACCTAGTAAACCGATACATACCTAAATAATAGTAAGCGCATAATTAAAAGAACACAATTTAAGCAATTCATCAAAACTTTTACATACCGTCCTCTGTCAGGAACGTAGTAAGATCGCGACATTCGTTATGTAACTCCAGATGGTAGAATGCGTTACTTAAATCGAGTTTCGTAAAATATTTCGCCCCGTGAAGTTTCACCTTCATTTCCTCGAGCAAAGGTAGCCGGAAATATTCTCGATTTATGGCTCTATTGGGGGCTCGCATGTTCACGACCAACCGAAAATCGTTTTTCCCCTTCGCGACCGCAGACATTCCACTGATCCAGTTCGGGGCAGTGGTAACCTTTTCGATGATGCCCTGAGCTTCCATTTCCTCAAGCCGAGTCTTCGCTGCTTCCCGGAAAGCCGCCGGAACGTTATAATATGCATTTTTAACGGGCGGCACATCCCTATTCACGCTGAATTTCACCTTAACTCCTGGCATTTTTGGAAATATGTCTGTCTTACCGTCACCATCGATATTGCTGACCGTGTTTCGCGCCGGGGTTGTAACGTGCAGAATTCCCATGTCACTAGCTGTTGAACGACCAAGCAGTGATCGTGACCCGTCACGAACTACATGGAACACTGCTTGTATAGGTGGTGCGTAGTGTTCCGGAGCAGTGATTTCGGCCTCAAACGAACACTCCACTATCAAAGGAGTTTTTGTTCCATATGCATGGATGTTGTTTGTGTTACGATTTCTAATTATGCTCAGCTGTGCTTTACCTGACAGGTGCTCTTGTTTTAGGCGGACCCAATCCCTTCCACTAATTACGTTTATATCCGCACCAGAATCGACGAGCATTTGGAGCGGACTTGATGAGCCTAGGCGACAGGTGACCAAAACGTCTTCAAGCGAAAGTGTGTTCACATGCTGGAACATTAAAACATTTTTTTTAATTACAGAAGGAATCAAGATTTATTGAACTTTAAAAATCAAATGCATTATACCTGATCGTGACCGTAGCAGTCTTCGCGCGATGGAGATCTGTTAGCCTTGACCTGAACTTGCCGAATACGCGTCTGGCGACACGCGGCAGCGTAATGCCCACGCTCTCCACACAAATTGCAATTTCTGTTCAACGCTGGACAGGTGAAATTGGAATGTGGCACTCCATTGCATCGCCGGCAACGAGTGCGCCGCCCACGGTCCTGCAAATCTGGTCGCGGAGCTTGCTGATTTCCTCGAAAACGTTTCGGTTGAGATCGGTCCATCAAACTTTCTGACCCAGGGCGTTTCCTGAAGGAGTCACGGTGTGGTGGCTGTCTTGTAGTTTGGCTTTGAATGCGATTGACCGAATATGGGTCCAAGCTTCCCGGTTGGACTGCAACCTCTGCTTCGTATGCTTCATCCCGCGTAGCCGCCTGCACTATGTAGTTAGTGTCGTGCCCATATGTTCTTGCCGCCTTCACTAGTTCCTTGTTTCTCAAACCTTTCAACAACTGTGCCCTTACGAATCAAATGAAATTTTCTCGACTCCCTGCATCATTGTACTTGCCTCACAATACCCCAAATTCATGTAATGGTAGGCAAAGAAATCCCTTCAATTATATTAACTGTGGAAGTGCTCAAAGAACACTAAGTTGAAGCGAGGCAAGTCAAGTCCTAGTGGGGACGTAGAGCCATAAAGAAGAAGAAGACTACAGAACGAGTCCAGTGATCGATTGGTTTACTGAAATATTTTAGAAATTGCAGTTTAGGAAGAAGCCGTCCTGTTTGGGCTTGAAGAAACCAATATTTTTGTATGGGAAGTTGAGGAAAAATCTATTTATTGTAAGTCTGAATTCAATTATGTATCCATAAAATTAGCTATACATATTTCAAATAATTACAGTTTGAGTACGTCCTCAACGGATAGGGTGCGGGCACCGGTTTTGGCTAGTCTAAGGGAAATCATGTTTATAAAAATAACCAATAATCCTATGAAAACAACCAATGCGTCAAAAGGAAGGTTTCAATCTATATTTTGAAGGAAAAATGCAGAAATCAAGCCAATACTTGATTTTTGTATTAAAAGAGGCACTGGCCAAAATAGAAGCTCTGCCGCAGTTTTGGCCATATTCTTATGTTTGGTTTCTATTTTGGCCAATCACGTGTATTTCTTATGGGAGTGGCCAAATTAGAAGCACCCTGGCCAAAATAGATATATTGGAGCAGATTTTTTAAGGAAATATATTTTTTTCTTCCAGTTTTTAATCAAAATGTGTGGTTTTCACAGCTGTAATCATCATATTGTATTAGGATCTACTAGTAAAAAATAAATTTACGCCGATTTAGATCGCAACAGGCTCAATACCGCACTATGACCAAAACTCCGGACTGGCCAAAACTGAAGCTTCTACCCTACCTAAATATATAGTTTGAGTTATCCGAACAGATTACCATAATCAAAACTGTTGTTTTGTACGTAACCCGAGGGCAGAAAACATGCCACTAGCATTGAATACATAAAAAAGTGATCAATCTCACCCCATTTTACAGATCCTCAGATTTTTGTGATTCTACAACTGCCCTGACAGTCGAAAATAAATTGTGTTAAATTTTCGTCGGTTGTGAGGAGCCTCTTCGGCTCTTCGCCCGTTTCGTTTCCCAATCCGCATACGGTTGCCACACCACCGTCTGCGCCTGAATAGACCACCTCACGGCGAAATTCTATCTCTTTCACTCTTTCAGAGAGTTTGAAAACAACAGGACCAGTACCTGTCAAATTTGACAGGTGTTGGTCCTGTTGTTTTCTAATTTCCCGTAGGAGAGAAAGAGAGCGATTTCTTGATGACGTCACCGTGCAATGGAGTATAGCGAATGTGCCGACGGCGAATGATTCACGATCTTGTGGTAAGGGTACTAAATGGAACGAAAGGATGCTCTCCTGTGGAGATGATGTCGAAAACATGGAAAGAATGGCACTGGTTTTGGTTTTGGCTGTGGAGTTTTTGTGCCATGGCAGACGAAATCCGTTAACCAACCGGTAAATGGATAAATGGATGAATGAGCAGATGAAATCAAGGGTGTAGAATATAATTGAATCTCAATGGGTTGGGCATCTATTGAGCCAGAAGGGATTATGAACGGAATTCTGATAAATATTGTAGCAAATTAGCTAATGAGGTAAAACTGAAAGAAGAAACTGTTTTATCGACTGGTATAACATTTTGATAGATATAGTATTTGCTAAAACGTATACATGTCGGACTCGATATCCGGAGTCGGGTTCAGGCGAATCCCAAAAATATATCTCGCAAACGGAATGCTGTAAAAAGCTGAGATGTTGACTGAATACCAAACAAAGTCTTACCATAATGTCAAAATTTCAGCTTCATAAAGCATTCCTTTCCCCAGATATGTGTTCGAGAAGCATCCCGACTTCGGATAATAGAGTCCGACCTGTAATTGACAATACCCGGGCAGAAAAGAATTACAAAAAAATTGCAAGTTTTACCATTCAAAAAGAATTACTGAATGGTAAAATTTGCCATTGGTTTGTTTGAAATAAGTGACAAAAGGGCAAAAATAATAACTGACATTGTTCTATGAAATAACTGAAGAATGTCAAATTTTGACATTACAATGGCAAACCAAGAACAAAAAAAATTAAGGTTGAGAATAGCAAAATTGAGTTATTGAAAACAGAACAATATCAAAATTAGTTATTCGCCTGTCAACTAAAAAAACTATCAAAAGTTATCATTAGAATAATCAAAATCCAAATTTTGTCATTATGTTGTTCTTGATAAGCGCCAAACTGCGATGGTTCATCAAACTCGTAAGAGGTCAACAATATCTCACCAATTGCAAAATTTGTTATGATAGCAAAATAAGACATTCAGTTATTATTCTTCGAAATTTAATAAATGATAAGAGAATGGCATATTTTGATATGATATCATATTATGCTATTCACATGTTGTTTTAAGCTCTTCATGAAGAACTCATGAATGACTAAATAAGTTATGACAATAAAATTTGTTATTCTTTTGTTTTTGGATTGCCATTCACCTCTACCCGGGTAGTTGTATAACTTTTGTTTCGATCCCACTCAAGGTTTGAACGATATCTTAATACTGTTTTGTTATCAATAGCCTTTACAGATGATAATATTTCAATCATGTCGAGTTTTGCAGTAAAAATAGTGCGCATAAAATAAGCCCCATTTAAAAAAAAACATTTTGCTGAAATTGCTCATTTTTCGACTAACTTCTTTTCTCCCTTACATCGAGCTAACAAGTAATGTAGAAAGAGAAAGCTTCTAGCATTCAATCATTCTCAAAACGCAAATTGTACATTTCACATATTCATAATGCTTTCATAAGCATAATCTTCTCACAATAGAACGCAATGAGTTGAATCTGCTTTTATGCAGATCAAACGGTTTCTCCATCTTTTACGAGTACATAGTACTGTCTCTACTGAATCGTGTACTAAACCAGCACCGCCGTAAAAGTAGCTACATACACTTATCCGCAAGTCCCATGGAGCCCGGAGTAGGGGCGCCGACCGAAATTTTCTCACAGCCACTCTATGGAAGAAAGTATTTTCCCACAATACCTCTTCATACGACACAACAAGAACCGATTTGCACAAACCGACAAACCAGCTCACACACATATGTATGTTTGCCCTGAGGGAACAGATTGGACCGGAAATCCTATCACTGCTGTTGATGTTGTGGGAAGTGGACTCAGAGATAAAGGTTTTTCAGTTTTCTTCTCTGTTCCTGGACCCAAAATCTTTAAATGGTACACAATCTGTGTAGGGATATGTGAAAGCTTTGGTGGCTTACCGCTGTGATTCAACATGTCCATTTGGATTTTGCTTGACTTGAATGACTTGAGCAAATATTTTGTTGAGGTAGAAAGTTTTAAACGTTAATGCCAATTGATCATAAGAGAACCAGATAAGTTGGACTTCAAATCATTTGCAGAAAATCACAGGACGTATTTCTAAAAAAATTGCGCAAAAAATTATATATATTTTTTTTATTGAGGAATTTATTGTGACCCTAACCAAGTGTTCCATCAGAAATAACTGTGATCGTCCGGGCTTTCTTGTGATTCCAGGAGTCTGTAGTGCCCAACTCTGTAGTGCGGGAACTCTGTAGTGCCGGCCACCTGGTGGCTCCAGAGAGGAATATTGGAAGAAGTCACAATAGCACAGAGTTTTGTTTTTGTACGTGTGAAGGCACAACAGTTCGAAAAACGTACAAAGATAACTTACTTTTTCTACACATATGAGGTCACAAGACATTCGTGGACGGTGTCTTATATTATGGAGGATAAATTTCCATTATGTATGGATGAAAAAAAATGTAATATTCACTCTATGCTTGAGAGTGCACAGAAGGATTGGGATATAGGTGATTTAATTATATTCAGGAAGGCGGAAACAATTCGTAATTTCACTGAGGATCTATTTTGTTACGTGCATGAAGGCACAAAAAACATAGATTTTTTTCTAATATTTGCGAAACAAAAAAAAACGACCTGAAGAGCTGGCTATTCAGTGAATAACTTGGAGTAACCACGACTACACCACGGGATGGAATTCCCTGGTTGATTATTTGATTCATCTGAAGCAGCTACGGTTAATGAAGCTCAAACAAGCTTAAGTTTCAAGTGGATCAGTTGAAAACTAGATTGAGTGCGCTAGTGAGTTGTAAGATTCGTGTGACTCGTGGTTATTCCAAGTATTTTACAAAATATGTAACCCAAATACGTATACTCGAAAAATTTGATTCTGTCTGCAACCACTCACGACACGAGTGTAGTATACTATTATCAAAAGACAATCCACAAAAATTACAAAATATAATGTCAACCGTTGAGTGCACAAAAGACACCGAATGCATTTTCTTGCATATCACGGGCGGCACTTGCCACCCGTCGCGATGCCTTTTGATTGTATCACTGTGCCAAATGTACTTCGAGCGTACATGAATGTGACTACAATGGCACTTCTCTAATATGTAACTCTGTATGTACCCACTATTATACTACGTACGGTTAGGTATGCCGCCCCAGTCAGTGTACTACATCCGCTCGTTCACCAGGAAGCACCACTTGGCAGAGGACCATGACGACGACGATGACAAGCAAGGACGACGACTACGACGCGACGACTCCGCTGATGACAGCGCTCGTACAACTGCTGTGACTAACTTCTGTAAAAGCTTCCTCGCGTTTGAATTCGTCCGTTGGCTGGATCGTCATAATCACGTGGGGTAGCGAGGAGGCGAGCATCCGGACCGGAAGGAAAATTGCTACTATCTGCTACACTGACGACGGTCCGGTATAGGGAGGGTATTGTGTATGCATATTAGAGTGTAGCAATATGTGCCTTTGTTGTGCTATTACAATAACAATTTATAAGAAGACGAATTTTCAGTTATATTTTGGGAAATGTTAATTCGAAGACACCTCTATGAACTTCGCAGGGTTCCGTGGCGTAGTAGTCACACGTTCACTCCATAAGGTGATGGTCATGGGTTCGATCCCAGCCTCGACACTTGCAATTTTTCGTCTGTTGCTATTCCCCCCGAGAGCGGCTGACACCTGATCCTCTTCTGATCATATGCTCTAACGGACCCGGAAACTTCTATATCGGCTAACGGCAAATCATAATGGAACCCCAATCGGACTGGAAAAGGAACAAGAGCCACACATGAACATCCTCGTGCTCATCATTCTACCATGGACAGGGTAGAAAAGTAAGGCAGCGCAAAGGCAACCAGTTCGATGTAGTACAATTAGATAGAATACATTTAGGCGCTGTACAAAGTGTAAGTGCAGCTGCCAATTGGAATCGCACAAGCAGTGCCCTAGTGGACAAAAGAGCTGTCAATTAGTTGAAGAATAAAAAAAAGTGTCTAGGAATAGCGCAATTTCTGCTGAAAGTCCTTCTGGAAAATCCCTGGAGAACATTTACAGAATTCGTGGTTGAATCACTAAAGTAATCGCGGGAAAACACTTTTAAAATTCCTGCAGGAACTTTATAGGAATTTCAACGCAAATTTCTGGTCCGTCTTGGTTCGTCGTTGCATCGCGTCGTCGTCCTGTGTGCGTACTCATCTTCGTACGAGGCGGTTTAGTGTGTTTTTGGAGGCAAAGGAAGTGCCGCTTTTTTCATTCGGATCGGGCGCGTTGTCGTCGACAATTTGAGTGTGCACATCGTCGTACCCGTGTGTTGTTGTAGCAGTTCAGTGTAATTTAGAGGCCAGTTAGTGGAAGATGCTGCAGCTCTGGTTTTTGTGTATTTATCTAACAAATATTGAAAAGTTCGTCACGTCATGTGTCGGCGCTAGTTCCAAATGCACATTTAGTTGATAATAAATAATAATAATTCCCTTTCATTTTTTGCATGATCTAATCTAATCTAATCTAATCTAATACAAACGCAGCCAGTACGAGAAAGCATCCTGGAAAGTAATCGAGCTAGATCATGCCCGATTACTTTTCTTGTCAATATTGAGGCTTGCAGCATATCATAGATATGACACAAGCGTCAAAGCGGCCAGGCCTACTGCGATGTATTTGCCGCAAAGATGATTCTTTGAAGTACCTCGAGTTTGGAATTGTTGTTCTTTCGTCGAAGTAATTCTCAAATCTACAGGGGAGGAAGGATGCGTGGACATACCGTACCAAACGCTCCAGTTTATATATGGTTAATATGGTTGAAATATATGTAAATGTGTCATATTGAATTTTATATAATGTAAATTGGACAGGTCTCACCCATTTATTGAGTAGCTTTGTAGTACGTCGATCCTACAATTCGTTGAATCAGGAATCCGCTGCGACACTGCTATCACTATAGAAACATTCAAACAGTAACTATACAACTCACACAATTTGTCATCGCCAGACCATATGCCGGGTGCGTACACTTTCAAACTTAACTTATTTGAACACAAGATTTTCTTTATTCAAAACATGCGAACTTTTCATCTAGTTCCCATTATGAACGACACCTGCTTTGACGCATGTGATAGCCAATAGGAAAACAAATTGTGCAGCATCACAGCAGGTGGAAACTGATTTTTGTCAGCCGAAACTGTTACAACTCGAGATGCACGATATACACTACCCGTCATAAGTACGGACTCACAAAAAGTATTGCAACAATATTGCATCACCCTGACTCACCTCGGTATCTCCAAAACATGAGGACTTACAAAGATGCTGTCTTCAGTAAAGTTATTCAGGAATCAGGAGCCCAAAAGCAACAACTTTTCTGAAGGAGGCATTTTTGTAGGTGATCTGGTTTTAGAGATATCGAGGTGAGTCAGGGTGATGCAATATTGTTGCAATACTTTTTGTGAGTCCGTACTTATGACGGGTAGTGTAGAAGCACCAGCCAAACGCAAAGAAACACAACTTCTTCACAGCATATCTTCAGAGGCGCTAAAAGATTTCTTCATAAATTTTGATTTTTTTTTTCAAAAGGACTTGCACTTTCCACCATTTCACCAGAGTAATCCAAACTCAAACATATTCTTTAAACGTTCTTGCACACTAAAACTTCCCGGCTGCACACGGGTAATGACGACGCACGATCAAACCGACACGAAAAAGGTGGCCTCCGGCTACTGTCTGGGAGCATCGTCACTGCAAATCACACCTTCAATCGCTTTGCAAGCCCTTTTCAATGGAAAACTATCCGGAAGGCATAGCACCACTATTAACGATTCGGCCGGCTAATTAGAAACAACGTGGAGACGAAAAACGCGTGACAGAAAATTTTAAAGCAGCCGTCCGCGCGCACGGCTTACTGCGATCTCGGCGCTAGTTCCAAATGCACATTTAGTTGATAATAAATAATAATAATTCCCTTTCATTTTTTGCATGAACACAAAAATTTGAATGGTTCGTCATCTTCGGTGTCGACATTTGTAATATTTTAGTCCAAATGAATATTGGGGCAGCAGGGACGTATGTCCTGGGGCCTAACGCACCCCCCCGCTTGCGAGTCAGCCGCGTAGTTGCCGGCTAAGAATAGGACTACTAACCCCAATTCAAGGTGTCAAGCGACCCGTGCCGAGGAATGAGTGATCGAGGGGGTGAAAAAGATGCTCGATCTTTAACGGAGCCTGTGGGGCACCTGGGCACCCCCCACAGTAAGCTGTCCCTTACCGCGTTAATGCAGAGCTCTGGCGTGGTGGACATTCTTTCTCGTGCGACTCGTGGGAATAAAATATGAGTAACAAATCAACTTCAAAAACAAGTGTAGCAGGTAGTAGTGGTGCGATCAACCCCTTCGCAAGAAGCGGGTTGATGAGGTCTCCAACAAGGAGAAGCGAGGAGTCAGGTGCTGGAAGCTGCTTACGCAGCTCAAGCGTGGGAGCTCCTGTCCACTCCACGGCAAGCCAGCCGGCGGAGGTTATGGACGGAGCATGGTTGCTGAGGGCCATCAGCCAAGTAGCAGGAAAAGGACGGCCCGCATTAGAGGTAGCTGAGCAGCAGCTTGGCAAAATTATCGACTTCGCGACAACTAAGTCGAATATAAGCAAGGACCTGAAAACGGCCTTGCTTCGGCTTAGAGCGTCTGTCGATGAGGCCAAGCAGGAGCACGCGGTCGCGTTGCTGGCTGCGGCAGCGGCGGAACCCGCAAAGGAGAAAGCGTCTAAGTTTACACAAACGGAGGCCTTCTCCTTCGCGGGTAGTCCGAAGAGTGTGGAAGCGAATGCTCGTGACAAACGTGACAAGCATTCGCAGAAGCGGGCGAGGCAGCCGTCAGGTGAGGAGCTGTCTGGCGGCGCCCGCAAGGCCAGGCGCATAATAACCCCGAAAGCCGGTGGTAATGCCGGAAAGCCAGGGTTCCCGGAAAGCTGGGAAGGGTGGGCCTGAAAAGGCCGGCCCGTCCCGGAATGATGGGAACAAGGGGTTGCGACCAATGGTGGGCCCTCAGCAGCCACAGAGCAGGGCGATCCAAGGGGAGGATCCTCCTTGGACAAAGGTAGAGCAGAAGAGGAAGAAGAAGGTGAATCCGCAGGCAGAAGTGCAGGACGCCAAGCCAAGGCGTAGGAAGGCAGGTGCCAGGCGCGAGAAAGGCGACGCTATCGTCATCAAGACCGAACAGTCTAAGTACTCGGACGTCTTGAAGACGATGCGAAGCGACGCCAAGCTTGAGGGTCTTGGAGCCGACGTACGCAGTATTAGACGTACTCGTACGGGTGAGATGATCCTGGAGCTGAAGCGCCAGAAGGAGCACAAGGGCGCCGCCTACAAGAGGCTGGCAGAAGAGGTCCTTGGTGAGGGTGTGCAGGTGAGGGCTCTGACACATGAGGCGACTCTGAAGGTCAAAGACATTGACGAGATCACCGAAGTGGAAGAGCTCGTCACGGCACTGCGGCAACAGTGCGATGTGCAGGTGGCCGCCGCAGCCGTAAAGCTACGGAGAGGGCCAGCAGGGACACAGATAGCATTGGTTCAGCTTCCTGTGGCGGATGTTAAAAAGTCCGTTAAAGTAGGGAGTATAAAGGTGGGCTGGTGTGTATGTCACCTGACATTCCACGAGCCACCAGAGGTTTGCTTCAGGTGTCTGGAACCAGGACACAAGTCGTGGGACTGCAAAGGCCCCGACAGGCGCAAACTGTGTAGGCGATGCGGCGCTGAAGGTCACAAGGCCTAAAGCTGCACGAGTCCGCCCATCTGCATGATCTGTACCGGGAAAACCTCGAAAAACAGACATACGATGGGTGGTCCAGGGTGCCCGGCCTTTAAGAAAGCCGCAGTGAACAACAAATCACAGTGCAGGTAACGCAGCTGAACCTGAACCACTGTGATGCGGCTCAGCAACTGCTTTGTCAGGCGGTTTCTGAGTGGGAGACGGATATCGCCATCATTTCGGACCCATACCGAGTACCCGCCGGTAACGGCAACTGGGCCTCGGATGGGACCAGGAAAATGGCGGCGATATGGACGACGGGTAAATACCCCGTGCAGGAGTTGGTGTCTACTACCTATGAGGGCTTCGTGGTCGCCAAAGTAAACGGGGTCTTCTTCTGTAGCTGTTATGCGCCTCCGCGGTGGCCGATCGAGCGGTTCACGCAAATGCTTGACCGCTTAACGACCGTGCTAACAGGGCGAAGGCCGGTGGTAATAGCGGGTGACTTTAATGCCTGGGCTGTGGAATGGGGAAGCCGTTTCACGAACCAGCGGGGTCAGATCCTGCTAGAAACACTGGCCATCTTAGATGTCGACTTGGCTAACGTCGGTACCAAGAGTACCTATAGTCGAAACGGAGCGGAGTCAATTATTGACGTGACCTTTTGTAGTCCTGGTTTAACAAGTAGTTCGAACTGGAGAGTAGACGATGGCTACACTCACAGCGACCACCTGGTGGTTCGCTACAGTATCGACTACAACAACAGCAGACAGCGGATAGAAGAAGAGGCGGCTAGGCCAAGGCCAAGCCCTCGTAGGTGGAAGACATCATACTTCGACGAAGAGGTATTTAGGGAAGCGCTCCGCCGCACACTGTTGCGGATGGCCCAAAAACGTGAAATTGTTTTGACCATGAAAACATGATTTTTGATCTTTGGTGTCTTCGGCAAAGTTTTTCTATAAAATAATCCCTAATTTATGGAAATATCAGTTTTGTGATCAATCCCCCTAAAAGTGAGAAACGGTTTCTTACTTTTTTATTTGTAAACTAAAAAAATATGTTTGTTCAGAGAAGTTGTAGGCAATTTTACTAGAAACAACTTTGCCGAACATATAAAATTTCTATCTTTTGATTTGTATGTACATTTGGGGCGTTTTTTATGAAGCACTCCTAAAAATCAGTTTTTTGCTTATAACTTTTTCTATGAATTTTTCACGATTTCCAAATGTTCTAGCAAATGTTTAACTATTGCGAAGAAAGTATATATCTATCTCTCATATTTATCATGTTATTGGAAATTTCACTTTATAAAATACTTATGTTTGACATACCCATTTGTTAACTTTCGCACGTTTTCGCAGACCAGGATTTTCACATTTGAAAATATGGAACGTGTTTTATCTATTGCAAATATAGCCAGTTTTATCCTGATTTCGCCTGCATATTTAAATTTACATACTAGAAATGACTATCATTATAAAATGTGTTATTGTAAAATGATCAAGATATCAAAAAAATGTACTTAGTGCTTTTCTTACATGATTTTCCCACATGAACACGCAAAAACGTTTTCACAGAATCACTTGGTATCAAATGACTTTTCCATAAAATTGAAGTTTTTTTTTCAGATAAACAGTGGCTCTCATAGTAGTACGATAAGTCTCTTCCACAAAATAATCGATATTTTTAAATGCTCTTGCTAATGCTCATAAAATTGTTCGTGTTCATGTACACTTTGCGAAAATGTTAATTTGCAGAAGGTTCAAATAACAACAACTGATGTTTCGATTAATATTGATTTTTAATTTGTTTACTTGAAAAATGAAACTTATCTGTTAATATTAACACATATCATTGATTACTGTCATTATTAAATGTATTGCTTCCAGTTACTGTATGTATGTTTTTCTGTCCGAGGAAGCACAAGAGTCACGCAACAAAGACACCAGGAATTACAGAGAGGATCGTAGACGTAAGTTTCCAAAAATCTAAACTAACACAGATCTCCTACATCGTCTGCTTGAAACATCTGATCCCGTAATAAGGAATATTGGACTATTTCCTAAAAAAAACTAGAACACCATAAACGTAGGATGCGAACAACCTTTTGCTCTAAACATATGACGAGATAGTAACTGGAACCAATGAAATAAGTGATGACGTTAATCAATGATATGCGTTAATAATAACAGATATGTAATAATTTTCAAGTAAACAAATTGAAACCCAATTTTAATCGAATAATTAGATGCTGTTATATAAACATTCTGAAAATTTATATTTCTGCAAAGTGTACATGAACTCGAAAAAAATTATGAGCATTAGCAAGATCATTCAACAATATCGTTTATTTTGAGGAAGAGACCAATCGTATTACTATGAGAGCCACTGTTTATCTGAAAAAAAAACTTAAATTTTATGGGAAAGTCATCTGATGCAGTTTCAAGTGATTCTGTGAAAACGTTTTTGCGTGTTCATGTGGAAAAATAATGTAAGAGAAGCACTGAGTACATTTTTTAACATGTTGATCATTTTACAATAACACATTTTATAATGATAGTCATTTTTAGTATGTAAATTTAAATATGCAGGCGAAATCAGGATAAAACTGGCTATATTTGCAATACATAAAACTCGTTCCATATTTTCAAATGTGAAAATCCTGGTCTGCGAAAACGTGCGAAAGTAAACAAATGGGTATGTCAAACATAAGCATTTTTTAAAGTGAAATTTCCAATAACATGGTAAATATGAGAGATAGATATATACTTTCTTCGCAAAAGTTACGCGTTTTAATAAGGCAAAGCATTTGCTAGAACATTTGGAAATCGTGAAAAATTCATAGAAAAAGTTATAAGCAAAAAACTGATTTTTAGGGGTGCTTCATAAAAAACGCCCCAAATGTACATACAAATCAAAAGATAGAAATTTTGTATGTTCGACAAAGTTGTTTCTAGTGAAATTGTCTACAACTTCTCTGAACAAACATATTTTTTGGTTTACAAATGAAAAAGATAGAAATCGTTTCTCACTTTTAGGGGGATTGATCACAAAACTGATTTTTCCATAAATTAGGGCTTATTTTATATAAAAACTTTGCCGAAGACACCAAAGATCAAAAATCATATTTTCATGGTCAAAACAATTTCGATCACGTTTTTGGGCCATCCGCAACAGTGTGCGCCGTGAGCGAAACTTAATCGGTTTAGACGGCGATGAGCTGGTAGCGGTGCTCTCACGTGCGTGTGATGCGACCATGCCTAGGCGAGTCTACCCTAGAAATGGGAGGCCACCGGCTTACTGGTGGACCGACGCGATTGCGGACCTGCGCCGCGCCTGCCTACGGGCTAGGCGGCGGATGCAGCGAGCACGATCAGAGGAAGAGCGAAACGAACGGCGGGTGGTGTTCGCCGCTGCAAAAGCCGCGCTCAAGACCGAGATAAGAGCAAGCAAAAAGGCCTGCTTTGAGGGTCTCGGTCAGAGTGCCAATACGAACCCGTGGGGTGACGCCTACAGGATCGTTATGGCCAAGACGAGAGGTGTGATGGCTCCTACAGAGCAATCTCCAGAGATGTTGGAGGGGATCATTGGAGGACTTTTTCCGCGTCATGATCCTAGTCCTTGGCCTCCTTTCGTAGGACAGCCGGGGACTGGGGCTGGCGATGAGGAAAGGGTCACCGATGGGGAACTTGCGGGGATAGCTAAGTCCCTTAGCGTAGGTAAGGCCCCAGGTCCGGACGGAGTTCCGAACCTGGCCTTAAAAGTAGCTATTGCAGAGGCTCCCGAGATGTTCAGGTCTGCTATGCAGAAATGCCTGGACGAGGGAGTTTTCCCAGAAGCTTGGAAGAGGCAGAGCCTGGTACTATTGCCAAAGGCGGGGAAACCACCCGGAGACCCGTCGGCATATAGACCAATATGCTTGATTGACACGGCGGGGAAGGTGCTCGAAAAGATCATCCTCAATAGAATGTTGAGGTTCACTGAGGGCGCAAATGGTCTTTCGAGCAACCAGTATGGCTTCCGGAAGGGGAGGTCCACCGTAGACGCTATCTTGTCGGTTACAAAAACCGCCGAGAAAGCACTCGAGCCTAAGAGGAGGGGAATTCGCTTCTGCGGGGTAGTGACTCTGGATGTAAGGAATGCATTTAATAGCGCCAGCTGGGCTGCTATTGCCGATGCGCTCTTGCGTCTGGGGATACCGGAGTACTTGTACAAGATTCTCGGAAGCTACTTCCAGAATCGCGTACTAGTTTACGACACGGAGGTGGGTCGGAAGTGCTTTCACATAACCTCAGGAGTCCCGCAAGGTTCCATCCTCGGTCCGGTGTTATGGAATGTCATGTACGACGAGGTGTTGAGGTTAGAGTACCCAGTGGGAGTGGTGATTGTCGGATTTGCCGACGATATTACGCTCGAAGTCTACGGTGAAACGATCGAGGAGGTGAAGTTGACTACCGACCACTCGATCAAGGTTGTGGAGGCGTGGATGCGGTCCAGAAAACTGGAGCTGGCTCACCACAAGACAGAGGTGACGGTTGTTAATAACATGCAGTCGGCGCAGCAGACGGAGATCAGTGTAGGAGAGTGCACTATCCTGTCGAAGCGCTCTGTCAAGCACTTGGGCGTGATGATCGACGATAAGCTTACCTTCGGTAGCCACGTCGATTATGCCTGTAAAAGAGCCTCCACAGCTATTGCGGCACTGTCCCTGATGAAGTCCAAAAGCTCTGCGGTGTACGCCAGTAAGCGCAAGCTTCTGGCTAGTGTTGCTACGTCCATACTTAGGTATGGCGGCCCGGCGTGGGGTACCGCGCTAAGTACTGAATGCTACCGACGGAAGCTGGAAAGTACTTACAGGCTTATGTGTCTGAGGGTTGCAAGCGCGTACCGTACCGTGTCACACGACGCTCTCTGTGTCATTACTGGTATGGTGCCTATCAGCATTCTTATCAGTGAGGACATGGAGTGCTTCGAAATGCGCGGCACAAGAGGCATACGCAAGACTGTCAGGATGGCCTCTATGGTCAAATGGCAGCGCGCGTGGGACAGTTCCACCAAAGGAAGGTGGACCCATAGGTTGATACCGAGGGTAGATAGTTGGATTAATAGGCGCCATGGGGAAGTTTCATTCCACCTGACACAGGTCCTTACAGGTCATGGTTGCTTCCGACAGTATCTACACCGTTTCGGGCATGCGGATTCTCCCGAATGGCCAGTGTGCAATGGTTTAGAGGAAACGGCGGAACACGTTTTGTTCGTGTGCCCGCGTTTTCGCACAATGCGTGACCGCATGCTTGCCACATGCGGGGAGGACACAACTTGGTCCAGAGAATGTGTAGGGATGAGATTAGCTGGAATGCCGTTTCAACGGCTATCACCCATATCGTCTTGGAGCTACAGAGGAGGTGGCGCGTGGACTCGGAGAATGGCTAGTCCAGATGCAGTACAAGAGGTGGTCCAGGGGTTCGAAGTCGGCTTCGTAGGTCATACCGGTGCCCTGCGGTCGAGATCGACCCTTACAGCGATTAAGTGGCCGCGGAGAGGAAGTCCCGGTAGCGGTGCTGTCGTGGCATCAGTCTACTGGGTTGGATCTGAGCCCGCGGTTGGAAAGGGGTCCCCGGCAAGGGTCGGGGTAGGTGAGACCCTGCTGTCTGCAACCTACGGATGCATCTGATAGGGCCTGAAGGGTGGTAATACCCTTCCTTTGCGGGCAGGTCAGATCGGGTTGCATGTGGGCATCAGTTCTTGATGTCCGCTCAGCAGTAGGGCGCGGGCGGGGTTGACCCTGCCCGCCTTCCGAGGACAAAGGGAGTGGCGAGGACCACTCGGGAAACTGGCTAAGCGCCAGCACGCTACCGTGATGGACTCTCCAGAGCGAGTCATCGATGTTCGTTGCTGCTAGGCTACGGCAGCTAACCTTGAGGGTGCGATATGCACTAGCCCCTCTCTGAAGCAATACCTTCTTGGTGGTTCCGGAGAGACGTAGGGTTTGGCGACCATAGGAATGTGTTTTAGTGGGTCGAGGAGAGAGTAGTCCTGGCTTCTACCGGCATTGTAGAAGACGGCCTTAACCCCACACTACCCTAACCTTCCTGTTAGGGTGTCTGATGAGCAGATTTATCCCCCTATGGTTTAGAAGGAAAAAAAAAATTCCAAATGAATAAATGTTTTGACTCAAATAAAGGTTGCATGAATTTCTGGAAAAAGAAAGGGTCGGTAAAAGATAGACGGCGAACCATGCGGTAAGATCTTTCTGATTTATTTATCAAGTGTTATTTTGTTAATACTTGTGAATTGATCGCGTTCAGCATTGTCTCGCGCGGAAACGCAAACTACAGATGCGTCGGTGTTTAGCATTGTGTTCTCCTTAGTTGCGAATGAATAACTTATGTAGGGTGAGTTTTGAGGCACAAGGTTTAGAAGGGTATTTCTTCGCGAGCGCATTATTAATCGCGAATCAAAACATTACACTCGTTTACCACGACAAAATCCTCAACACATCTCCATTTCCCCTGTCCAAACTCCTAGTGATTTCTCGTAGTAACGCAGAGAATTCCTCGGTTATTGGCCTAAGCGAGAATCACGTCATCACTTCCTTCCCTATCCTCAATTGACCTGCATTCGGACGCGGCCGGCGCTGGTATTGCTTATTGAAAAGTATTGGGATTCCAGCATTTACACAATGAAGAGAAAGCTAATCCCAAGCATCATCTGTTGGTTCTTTGTGTAAATGCAGTTGTCCTTGCAATAACAGAGGAGCAACCGCGGGCGGTCAATCATGCTCATGCTCATGCTCATTTCAACGCAAATTTCTGAACATCGAAGATTTTTTGCAGTAATTTCAGTAGGAATCCCTGGAATAATTTTTAAAATATTCAACAGAACCTTAAAATCAAAACGAAAGATAACAAAGGTAACACTCTTCAAAACAGCTTGGCACATGCATTTAACGATCAATTCAAATTTCATTTGATTTCTGCGATCCTTCCACCAGAGGCGCTAGTGTCCGATCGCTTTGACGTTTGCCAGAATACACGTTGCTGAATGATGTAAACAAAATATATAGAAAATTTGTGTAGTAGTGTGCATGTTAGCAAACGTCAAATCGAAATCCATCATGACCGACAGTGTCTCGCGCGGTTATACCTACAGGTGGCAGTGTGCTCATGAAAAAGTCACCAGGCAAAAGTTGATGAATTTCCTTTAAGAGTTACGTCTTTTTGACTATCTATTGAAGCATTATGAATTGCATTTATACGTACTCAGCCTCATGCTACTATGTGCTGTCATGTTGTGTGTTCATTGTCTGTTTAAGGATCTCCAAGAACTCCATTAAGTAAGGTCAACAGATCTACTAAGGGTCTGTGTCAATTGGGGAATTAAAATTAATTTTTACCTAATTTTTTAAGTTCGACACTTAAACTTGGCAGTTCTCCTAAGGAAATAATTACCTAACTGTCAAATTTAAGTGAAAATTAATTTGAATTTCCCAATTGACACAGACCCTAAGGTATTGAGTTTCATCTAAAGCCCCCTTAACCAACCCCCCCCCCCCCCCTAAAAGGCCTTGAACCGCCTCAAAACGCTGTGAACGTCTCTTAAACCCCCATGAATCCTGAGAGCCTCTGAAGCTCCCTTACACCTTCATTAATTCTCCAGGAGCTTCATGAAAAAAAAAAACTGAGAGCCTCTGAAGTCAGAGTTCAGGGTTCAGAGTCTGAACCCCCGTAAAGCTCATCTAAAACCTCCTAAAATGCTCTGAAACGCTCTGAAACGCGTTGAAACACATTGAAATGGTTATATACGCTTTGAACCCCCCATTCACGTAAGCTATACCTCATATCAAGGGGCCTGCAACTCTAAACTCTGTAGTATTTCTTGATCAAGTATACCAGTAGTATTTTTAGTATTTTTGGTTTTGGCGTAGTATGCTTTGCGCCCATAGCAACGACTGAACAAAAAAAAAACAGTTGTTGGAGTTTTCGGTTTTGCTGTCAGTTCGTCTTCGTAAACTGAAGCCCCGTTGGGATTGCATTGGGATGAAATTCAGAAGAATTCTTCGAGGAAATCAGCAGCCAGCGTCAACGCCAGTGCCAGACACCCCAGCGATCGATTCCTGAAGGAAGTGATTTGGAAAAACGGAATGAATCAAAATCAAAAATCAAACTCCAGGAAGGCCGCTTTGAATGCTTTCCCTTAGTGATTGACGACCTTACGAAAAACTTCATGACTTTTTGTACGGGAGCCGAGTCGCAGAAGCTCGCATGAGCGTCGGTAAACGATAAAAGTTGGATGGGGTTCGAGTGGGCAGAATTGTGCTACTAGTAGACGTAATAGGCAACCTCACTGGTAAATGTGAGGCTAGTTGGAGGTTTCACACAAGCGGACGTAATCAGTCATTGCGTCGAACAAATATATTGTACCACTATTTATTTGTTCACTGATGAATTTCCATAACGACTACAATAAATATTAAAAAATCGTTCAAAAACCTAGGTATTTGTTTCATTGAACTTTTGAAAAAGAAAAAGCAATAAATGAAGGTGACCATTTCGTTGCCATCCCCAGTCTGACATTATAAATGCCGATCCTTCTGATTCCAGGTCACGACCGGTTCATCTACACATCGCTTCTCAACCTTGGCTCTCGCGAGCCCCCAGTCTGTTGTCTTCCCGCTTTTTGTAGAGCAATCGTAGCGTGCCTGCAAGCAGTTGGGGGTCGCGAAACAAAGGTTGGGAAACCGTTATCTACAAAAAATATGTACTATCATTTCACTTGATTTCCTTCCTTGGCTTAGTTCTGTAGTTTAAAGCAATCAACATAAGATAATTAGAGGTTCCTTCAACTATTTGCAAACAAAGATTGTAAAGTAGCGCCTTTTCATTGAGCCGAAAAATAAATTGATTCACCACTGTTGACAGCTTAAAACAAAATGCTTGTCCCATACATGAAGATAAATCAAAGCAATCGACTTCCACACCCGATAGTATTTCCGTAGTATTTTCTAGTATTTATGCATACTCTTGAAAGTTTAGAGTTACATGCCCCTTGCCTCATATCATAGTAGCCTGCGGGTAAAAAATCCAATTTCTTAAGTTTAAAATTTGCCCCATGAAGAGGTGACAGTCATAGTCGTGATTTGTCCACGCGCAAATGTTGAAAAAAAAAACATAGGGTTTCGAACTACTTCGGCACCCGCGTCAATTTCCGGCACCTCACAGCAAAACAAATCAAAATATCACTTGCCGCATATTTTCCAAACGCCCTTCCGTAGGTAATCGTCTCCGCAACCTTTTCGCAACGGAATCCACAGTCAATGAGCTACACTTTCACTCTGAAGCCGCACAAGTGCTCAAAACAAATATTACTCGCAGACGGGTGCACTTCGGCAGCACAAAGATGGGTGCCCAAGTGATTTCCCATTTGATTTTGCTGGAAGTTCGGCACTGATGCCGAGAATTGGTGCTGGACTAGGTGCAGTAAACTCGTTCAAAATCAACTTTCCGGCAGAAAATCTTCACAACAATCACTGTTAACAACAAGTTCAATCAATACGGTATCTGATTCAGACGGAAGAAGTGGTTGAAAACAGTCGTTTCATTGTGAATTTAGGTTCTAAATAATTTTGTTTACATGTTGTGCCGGGAATAGGGCAAAAAACCCTATTTCAAGAGTGTTTAGGTGGACCGTTAAACAGTCTCAGACCGAAAAAAAGCAAGAGCAACTATTCCAGAAGGCGCCCACTGGTCGTCCAATGTTAGTATTGATAACGAAGGCCACCAAAAAGAAGATTTGGGCGAATTATGTGCGCTCAATGAGAATAATGGCAAAGAAACGCGAAATCAGCTACTTAACGGCACGGACGATCGTAAAGGAAAATCACGGTGGCCACGGTGTCGTTCTCCGACAAGAGCATGTTTACTATCGATCCCGTAACAAATTCTTGAATCAATAGTTATATTATATTTTGATTGCGCGTCAATGTCTACACCCATTAAACAATGCCAAATAAAAAAAAAAATCTCAAAAATTTTGATTTTGGACTGTGACATTCCCACGGTGACGGCAAAGCCACTTTTTGACATTTGACAAATCACGACTACCGCTGTCACCTGTTCATGGTGCAAATCAATGATGCAAATTATCACCTCACGAATGCTCAATCAACTTATCAATTGTATTTTTATCATTAGCAATTGAACTGTACACTGCTCAGCGATGACCAGAGGCAAAGAGGTGGTAAAACGAACATGATGTAACTCACAAATGATTTTGCACACATCTGTCAGTGCCGCCACATGCTCACCCGAACAGCCGAACAACACCGAATGGGTTGGTTTTAGAAGCTACGACACGAACGTTCGATACGCACACAGAAGCAACATTCGCCTGTACCGACACCACACCAATAACGTTTCCAGCCTACGATGCTTCGCGATGAGCTGATCGAAAAGCATCGAAAGCGATTGTAGCATCCGTGCAGTCGTCTCACCGCAACCTTTTTCCAATCTTTAACAATCCTACACGCGCACCTCCGTATACGTTCGGTCGCTCGTTTGCTCGTCTCCGAACTGCCGTGCTACTTGCTTCACACCACACCTTCAGCCTCGTTACAGTGTTGCCGTATATGTATGTCGGCAAGTTGGGTACTGCCATACTTATGGCATACACGCTCAAATATGTTAACTCAGTTTATGCATTACTAAAATATTTCATCACAACTCTACAGCGATGAAAAGACAGACTAGGCTGGAACGCAACAGCTCAACGGCGAAAAGGAGCAGCCAACAATACTGATTAGCGTCGAATCTGTTCATGTGCTATTCGTACGGGAGGTTGGGTTGATAAAGCGAGGAAGGATGAAAACGTATTCGCTATCGAAAGCGAATCGCTTCATTTCACGAATGTTTTCACTAAATAGCAAGCTTGGTGCAAATTTCAAACTAAAGAAATCCTCTGATATGCGATAGAGCCTACGTGCATGCAAAGACCACCAAAACATTGTGTGCGCAGGTGATACGGGAACCTTATTTGTACGATGGTGCAAACATTATCTCGCATACGGTAAAAACCCCTCTGAAACCTCCTGAAACGCTCTGAAACGCATTGAAATCAAGCTTGTTATTTGGTGAAAACATTCGTGAAACGAATACGTTTTCACCCTACCTCGCTTCATCAAACCAACCTCCCGTACGAATAGCACACGAACAGACTCGACGCCGATCAGCATTGTTGGCTGCTCCTTTTCGCCGTTGAGCTGTTGCATTCCAGCCAAGCCTCTCTTTTCATCGCTTCTGAAGCTTTTCGATCATTTTATCGCGAAGCATCGTAGGCTGGGAACGTTATTGGTGTGGTATCGGTACATGCAAATGTTGCTTCTGTGTGCGTGTCGAGCGTTCGTGCCGTAGCTTCTAAAACCAACCCATTCGGTGTTGTTTGGCTATTCGAGTGAGCATGTGGCGGCACTGACAGATGTGTGCAAAATCGTTTGTGAGTTACATCATGTTCGTTTTGCCACCTCTTTGCCTCTGGTCATCGCTGAGCAGTGTGCAGTTCAATCGCAAGCGATAAAAATACAATTGATAAGTTTATTGAGCATTCGTGAGGGGATATTTTGCATCATTGATTGAAACGCCTTTAAATCTCTATGAAACCTCCGTGAAATTCACCTGAGAGCCTCTGAAGCTCCCTTAAACCTTCATGAAACCAGCAGGAATTTCATGAAACGCTCTGAAACGGATTGAAACGCCCTGAAATGGATTGAAACTCCTTTAAACGCTTTGAACCGAATTAAAACGCATTGAAACTCCCTAAAACCCCTCTGGAACCTCATGAAACGCATTGGAACGCCTTGAAACGCTTGAGAAAGCCTGTAAAACTCCCATAAGACTTCCGTGAAATTCACCAAAGAGGCTCTGAAGCTCCCTTGAACTTTCCTGAAACCTCCTGAAACTCCCTGAAACACCCTGAAATTCCTTGAAACGATTTAAAACGCCTCTAAACCCCTTATGAAACCATCTTGATATTTACCTGAGAACTTACTGGAAAAACTTGTAATTAGAAGGCACGAAATGTTGCTAGTTGACAAATTGAGAGATGAAATTTGTGAAAAAAAATCGCGTTCTGGTGGGATTTGAACCCACGACTCCGTATTCGCTGGACCGGCGCTTTAACCAACTAAGCCACAAACAGGTAATAGTTCTGCGGAATAGAAAGCCAAACTGACTCCGAAGCCGCACCGTTAACACTCCTATTTCACAAACTCATCTCTCTTTTGAGTTTGTGAAATAGGAGTGTTCACGGTGCGGCTTCGGAGTCAGTTTGGCTTTCTATTCCGCAGAACTATTACCTGTTCTGTGGCTTAGTTGGTTCAAGCGCCGGTCTAGCGAATACGGAGTCGTGGGTTCGAATCCCACCAGAACGCAATTTTTTTCACAAATTTCATCTCTCAATTTGTCAATTAGCAACATTTCGTGCCTTCTAATTACAAGTTTTTCCAGTATGTTTCAGACATACCAGCAAACCTGGTAAAATGCCAGTTAAATGGGCAATATGTATCATTGTTACCTGAGAACCTCTGAAGCAGACTTGTGCACCATCACCATCCTGACACAAAAAAGCCGCAACAAAAACAATTCCCTGCTTCCTGCATCAACGCTACAGCCAACCCTCTCTCTGTCGCTAACACACACAGACGAACGCCTTGATGCGGTGGCAGCTCCGAGCGAGCTCTTTACTAATTTCCGGAGCAGCCGAACGCATTTTAACAGTCGTTCGGACGCAGAGCTAAGTCACTCACTGCTGGATGACTATCATCTGAAAAAGCCAGGATGATGGTCTATTGGTTAAGCAGTATTGCATGGTACAACCAACACAAACATAGCACGTCATATGAACATGAATGCAAAGCGTAGAACAAAAAAATCGCTTCGTGTTTGATCGTGTGGTTCATAAAGAAGAGACGATCGCTGCTGTTAGGGGCCGTTCATAAACCACGTAGACTTTTTGGGGGGAGGGGGGGGGGGGGTCTGGCCAAAGTCTACGCTCCATACAAAATCCAAAATTTTTGTATGGACAAAAGTCTACGAGGGGGGAGGGGTTGTCTGAGATTGTCAAATTTCGGTCTACGTGGTTTATGAACAGCCCCTTAGATGTGGCTGATTCTGGCTTGAACGAGGGTTGGCTTGAGTGGATTTGGCGTGATTCGATTCTGTTTTGATGAACTGCGTTTGACTTACGAAGTGATGGTTAAAGCGTGTGTCATTTGACATTGACCATCCTGAAACTGCACAAGCCTGCTCTGAAGTCCCCTAAAACCTCTCTAAAACCTCTTGAAACGACCTCAAACGCATTGAAACGTTTTGAAACGCCTCTGAAACCCCCATGAAATCATCGAGAAGCTCACCTGAGAGCTTAGATATCTGCCCCAGGAGATTTGAAAGGAGCAAAGCTGTTTAGTGCCCAATCAAATGATTCTAAAGTTATGATACTCCGAGCCAAAGCCAGAAAGTCATAACTGCAAGAAAAGACATCAGGTACATCCCAAGATGTAGTATCCACAACACATCCAGGAAAGTGTGAACTGAATAAACATAGGCCTTGCGAGCCTACCTGAAAGCCTCCGATCCAGCCGAACGTCGTCTGTTCGAACTCTTTCTACATTGTTTCTAGAGCTTCGCCAGATCAGAGTTCCACCAAGGAGTTCCTCTTGTGGTCTTCACAGACCGCAGAGGACAAACCTCTTCAAAAGCTTCCATAATGAAAGCCGCTGAAGAATCAACGGCACCATCTAAATCACTTGGAGTGCCAATGGCTGGTGAGTATCCATGAAATTTGGCTGCAAGCAAACCGGAGAAGATATCCCAGTTGGTTCACCGGGAGCTACTGAAACGCAAAGTTTGCGAAGTAACATTCACATTAGAGGTTCCAACCCGGGATATCCCGGGACAAAAAATCCCGGGATCTTAAAAAATTCGGGATTTCCCGAATCTCGGGATAAAATTTTTCACCGTCCCGGAAGTCCCGGGATGCCCGGGATACACATTTTTTTCGCTTTGATTTGAATTTGGAGAGTCTCTGAAACGTATTCGAAGAGACGTGATTTTTTTTTTCGAAAATCGCCTTCCACTAAAAATCACGAAAATGTTACATAACCCACTTCAACTGTGTGTGGACGCATCGAAACTTCTTGTAACTCGACTAAAACGATGCTGGAGCACTTCATTCACGGTTTTGATTGCATCGAAGAGAAACTTTTCGAAATAGGCCTTTCTTATGTTGTTCTTATATTGGACAATGATTTCGAGGTTGCAAAAAAAACATCAGGAAGCTCTTCAGCCGATCAGACTTGCTTCGGAAGCATTGGGAAGACGAGATGCTATATTACTGTCTTTGGAAGGCAGCTTGAGTTTCTTGTATTCGAAACTTACGAAAAGTAACTAAAAAGTTGGAAACGAGCAATTCCATGCAATCACGAAAAGAATCAACAAACGGCGTCAAAAGGAAATAATAACAGCGCTTAAGTTCCTTCAAGGTCTTCCGTCGTAAATGCAAGTGTCAGCAGAACTGGAAAGCTCATTGAAAACGCAAATGATTAAGTTCATCAAGAAGTGGAGTTCGATTGTTGTGACACTGCCAAAGACAGACCGATAATGATGCTGCCGAGTTGAATGCTGGATTGTCCTGTATGCATAACACCTTCGAGCATGCGTGAAGAACTGGAATCGGCTATAAAATAATATGTCAACCTGTCTTAGACTGATTCTGAAATGATTGATTTTTCGAAAGTAATTGCGGAAGAGCTGTCACTTTTTGAGCTACATGATAAGTTGAGCCGGAATCTTAAAATCAAACTCCGGAAATATCTGTTTTAAAAAGCGACCCTCACTGTCCGATGAAGTCATTAATAACATTTGCTTCTTGAAGTCGTATTCTCAGAGAACGAATTCGAATTGATAAGACCAGTTACTTGATTTTAACCATTGATTTTCTTAATTGATGAATAAAACATATTCCTGATCGCAAAAATGTGTTTTTAAGCACATTTAAAAAATTCCCGGGATCCCGGGATTTCCCGGGGCAAGCAACATATTTTATCCCGAATCCCGGGACAACCAAAATGGTCGGGAAATGGAACCTCTAATTCACATGTTCAAAAGAGATGTAGCGATGGTCAGATAAAGATTCTTCATCTGACACATGCCAATCAGTCAACTCGTAACTAATTCTGCTAGAGCAAAACGTTATGACTAACACTTCCTCTCTAGCAGATGCCATAAAGGTTGGGCGATTGCCTATGTTAAGTAATCCAAGAACTGTACTACTTAAGTATTCCATCAAACTGGAGCCTCTCAAATTAATGTCTGAGCTGCCCGAGAAGTTAATATTGGTGATCAACTTTATACGGGCCCGAAAAGCCATCATATCTGAAGGGATGCATGCAAGTTTTTCTTATAGAATCCGTAGAGGAATTTCTGAAGGGATTAACGCAATATTTTCTAAAGGAAGATTCTGCAAGAATCCGGGGAATATATTTCGAAATCTTGATTTATCGACTGTAATATTTTCTATCAAATTTGGATTGTCATGCAGTCTCTCAAATCCTGTTTCCTTTGATTTGAGAGACTGCATGCCAAATCAAATTTGATACTTCAATAGAATCCCCGGAAATATTTCTCGGCCATCTTCAAATTCCAATGAGCTTGTCCTTAAGGACGAACCTTCAAGTTATCAAAGCGACATTCTGGATCACCCTAATGTTATATCTGAATGTGGCATCGCGGCGGAGATCAACTTGAACTGCGCCTAAGCTCTTCCGAGCTCTGTTCATCGCCCGTCCGTGCCGAGAAGCGAGGTTTTTTTTTTCGTCACTCCTCCCACAAAACATCAAGTACGGAAACTGGCAAAATGGAAAGAATGTCGAGGAAACGAACACATCTGTCGTCAACTGTAGGTATGTCCTCTCGACTTTGCTCCGTTCTGTTCCGTTCCATTGTCTGTGTTACTGGTTTGCTGTTCCTAGCAGCAGCAAGAGGATGATTCTGGTACTGACGCTTCCGCCATCGGGTTTTATCGAGCCGCGTTTTCCCTGAAGTGGGGACGGGGTCCTAGTTTTTACAGTAGTTTTTCCCTTGCACCCTTGTACATACTATCATCATCATCCACTCCATGGAGGGTCCCGGATAGACGACAGATTACAAAACTATAGTGATCACGGCTGTAGTAGGTGCGAATGGGGCGGGTGAGGAAAAGTTTTCAATACAAACTTCTCAGTTTTCAAACAAGTAGATAACAGGGCAAAGTTTTGCGTTGGAGAAATATGTTCAAAGGGGAAAAGTTTCCGCGATGCGATGTTTGAGTGCTAATAGAAATTTATACAAGCTTTTAACGGGTGATAAAATATTGCGGGGTGGCAACCATTTTTGATGTTATGAATAATGTATAGAAAAAGAAAGGAAGGCAACCGGGTGTTGGAGAAATAATTGAAAATGGAACAGAATGCGGCTGAACTCACAACATTTTGCTACACATTTCCATAATGGAAACTTTAGCTCATTTTTAAAGCATTATGAATATGATGTGATTCAATTTTTATAGTACAAAAAAAAACATCAGAAAGAAAGCATTGATTGAAGTTTTCGAATTCACAATTTCCATTGAAATAATTTCTGTTGACGAGCATTTTATGCCGCAAATGATGCTTTTATACTTTTATATATTTTTTTCCTAAAATTGGAACATCTTCGGAATTGAAACTGGAAATTGGGTCGTCCAATTTATAAGATAAGAGCGTGATATGTTCTAATTCTATTAGCTATAAACTATCTTGAAATGTGCTTAGTCGAAGAATTAAGAAATTAATATTATTTAGTAAGCCACCGATTAAGAAGAAGAAAAGGTCTGATATTCCCTATGAATTCTGTTTATCAGGATGTCTCCCATGAACCATTAATCCACTGATGGATTAGTATCAATTGGCTTATCAATCTTCTAAATCATTGACGCGTAAAGCCATAACCTATCAATCAAGCAAATATAGCCACTTAACTAGATACTAAATGGGCTCGCCTCACGCTGGCATTCGACTAGCCGTTCAAGCGCGGCGGTGGATTTCCGTCCCATTCCAGCTTAACTTCCTGCTGAAGAAGCTGTTACATCATCAACACCATTCAGTCAGCAGCATAGCACGATATCTTCCACAGTAGATGTAGTCAGTCACATCCACCGTACAGTCCTATTCATCTATCATCGGGTATATCCAGTATCCGCATGGCACAGGAACCAACAACGCAACGGTAGCAACTGCTGCAGTACCAGTCAGTCAGTAGCCAACTACAACAATAAACGATGGCCCGGGATGGATGGTTATAGCTTCCCATAAACACACACATAAATCACCACCATCGATTCCAATCGAGCGTGCACAGATTTTTATCACTGGATATTTATTTTTTTCGATGTGCTGGGCCTTCGGGTAAACTCTGATGTGTGCTCTGACTTTGCTGATATCTGCTCCACGTCCCAGTTCGGTTCCACATTTCAGGGATCACAATATTCCCACAACGGAAACTATATCTACTGGTACTGATGGTTCCCACTGATCTTTACTCATGTCTACTGCAGTTAGGTACGGGAGTGCATGTGGTACTATATTTTCTGTACGTGACGGGTGGGAATTATCCATATTTTTTCTGTATTTATTGTAACAGCTATCTTTCACTGTTGCATCTACTGGTAACGATGGATGATAAAACTTTGAAATGGTTAAAGCCATCGAAAAAACATGTCCAAAGAACATTTTCTTGTGCATTTGCTACACTGATTGTTTTATGACAACCATCAATATGAAAAGGAATTCATAATATTTTTGAACAAGTGAATAGGCCAATATCAGTTAGGATAAATATTAAGTAAAGCAGACAAAAAGGAAAAATATGCACACCAAAATATGGGTGGTAAATGACCTATTATGAAAATATACGACCATTCACGTATTTTTATTCATGAAAGTTACATTACATATAAAATGCAGCAAAAGTGTCTGATGCGTACAAAAGTGGAGACATGCGCGGGAAAATAATAACGCTATATGTCTTGAAGCGTGCTCTTATGCGCTTTACGGTGTGTACTATTGCGATACGATTTAACATCTTATGCGACATAACAATAAGGTACACCGGGGCAAGTTAAAACAGGTGGGGCAAGATTTTTCTTACTTCCATGGAGACGCATGGTTGTTGATGCCTACGCTATCCAATATCCATGTTAGGGATCATTTAAATATGACGACCAAATAATTTGGGTGAGCTACGCACCCGGAGAAATCAGTGGATCACAGATAATACCTGGAGGAAGATAAAGGAGCTAAAGAACGCAAAAGTCGTGATAGAGCGAGCGAAAACACGAGAAGCCAAAGCCGTAGCCAATCAGCGCTATTTGGCTCTCGAGAAGGAAGTGGAACGCTCACGCAGACGGGACAAAAAAGCGAGGATGGACTCCCTAGCCACCGAAGGCGAGAAAACCCGCAAACACCGGTGACATCCGTATCCTCTACGATGTTTCACGCCACCTTAGGGAGACTGAGATTAATGCAACGATGCCCGTGAAAGACACGCCTGAACAATTATTGACAGATCCTGCCGACCAGCGGAAACGCTGGTTCGAGAACTTTGGAAACCGTGTCGGCTACACCATCAAGCATGATCCGCATTACCCGTGTCAACACCGAAATTCCATCAGTACAGGAGAAAGAAACAGCCATCCGTAGCATGAAATCGAACAGGGTCCGAGGGTCGATCCCAAATTACTTAGCCGAGATGCTCAAAGCTTACCCCGTAGTATCTGCACAACTGCTGCATCAATAATTCTGAAACATATGGTGAACCGTGACATTTCCGGCCGACTGGATGCAAGCCGTCTTAGTAAAGGTACCCAAAAAGGGTGACCTGACTGAATGCGATAATTGGCAGTACATCATGTTACATTGTATCGTTTTAAAAGTCCTGTACAAAATGATTCTTAACCGGATACAAGAGAAGATTGACGCAACTATCGGACGGCAGCAAGCAGGATTCTGTACCGAACGATCCTATGTGGACCATATTGTCACGCTCCGTATCATCCTGGAGCAAATCAATGAATTTCAAGAGTCTCTCTACCGGGTGTTCATTGATTACGAAAAAGCTTTCGACCGTCTCAATCACGAAAATATGTGGGAAACCCCTAAGGCGCAAGGGTGTCCCTGAGAATATCATCGGCCTCATTGAAGCACAGTACAGGGCATTTTCGTGCAGAGTACTGAATAACGGTGTCTTGTTCGATCCCATCCGGGTCGTTGCTGGAGTGAGGCAAGGATGTATACTATCAGCGCTAATATTCCATCATAATCGACGAAATCTTGATAGATGGGATTGATCGTCAACCAAATCGTGAGTTTCTTTGGCAGCGAGCGGCTACCTTCTACCAAAGCTGTGGCACCACCAATGAACTGGGAACAGGGTTTATAGTGTTGGGCAAGATGCGACAACGTGTGATCGGGTGGCAGCCGATCAACGCAAGGGTGTGCATGTTGAGAGTTAAGGGCCGTTTCTTCAACTACAGCATCATCAACGTGCACTGCCCACACGATGGGAGACCTGATGACGGGAAAGAAACGTTCTACGCGCAGTTAGAGCAAACATATGATGGTTGCTCGCCACTTGACGTGAAAATCGTTGTCGACGACATGAACGCGCAGGTAGGAAGGGAGGAAATGTACAGACCGGGAGTCGAGCGAAACAGCTTGCTCGCCGTATCGAATGATAACGGCCAGTGATGCGTAAACTCCCGTGGTATGGAAGTCCGAAGCACTTTCTTCTCTCGCAAAGATGTCCACAAAGTCACCTGGGGCTAAAATATAAACGACTCATAAGAAAGTGATCATTCTTCATAAATAATTCGAAAAGTCTCAGTGAAGAAACAGGGGTGTAAGCAGTAATAAATAACAAAAGTTCCATAAACAAATAAAAAATGCATAAATAAATCAAAAGTTTCCATAAATAATTGATTTATGAGCAATTATAAATGTCAAAAATGCAATGAATAATTTAACTATTGCAATAAAAAAAGCCAATTATCCCACCAAAAAACTTCCAAGTTTCCATAAATAAATTCGATTTTTCCATAATAAATTAGAAAATTCACAATAAAAAAATATCGAAGAAGCAATAAATAATTCAAAAAGTGCAATAAACAGAAAAATAAATTATCACTAAATGTCAAAAAACGAGCAATAAACGTAAATGCATTTTGAGCCAAAAAATTACAATGACCATGCGGCGAAGCCGCATAGAGAACTAAGGAACTGAGGCGGCAGAAGGCCGCCGAATTTTCCGATATCTGATGCACCGCAACTGCATCGATTCAGTTCAAGGCAAACCACAGATCCAAGAATTTGCCCAGTGTAATGCAAACATAGATGTTATCACTTTTTTAGGTCCGACGAGCGATAGCGAGTTCGGACAGCAAGCAATTGCTCGGTAAATTGCAATCATAGCTAAACAAGCTTTTCAGTCGTTTCAATCATATAAGTGCGATTCAGCATTTCACTGCCTCAAACTTTTCTGCATTTGTTTTTCATAAGTAATTTAGTCATTTTTTATTGCATTTTTTGAATTTTTATTGCTTTTTCGATTTTTTTATTGTGAATTTTCTATTATTATGGAAAAATTGGATTTATTTATGGAAAATTCGAAGTTATTTGGTGGGAAAAATGACTTTTTTTTTATTGCAACAGTTGAATTATTAGATGCATTTTCGACGTTTTTAATTGCTCAAAAATCAAATTTATGGAAACTTTTGATTTATTTATACATTTTTTTATTTGTTTATGGAACTTTTGTTATTTATTACTGCTTACACCCCTGTTTTTTCACTGGGACTTTTCGAATTTTTTATAGGAAATTTTGTATTTGTTATGGAACGTTTAATTGTCTGCCGGTAGGGAAATAGGAAAAATACCCTGGAAGAGGGTACTAACGCACAAGTGTACCACAGTGGGTTCAAACAGCGCCCTGAAAGGGGCACTGTAATAACGCATAAAGCGAATGAGAGCCTATAGCTCTTTACCACAGCAGGTTAAGAACAACAGAATATCCTAAAGATTCAGGTTTCTGAAGTCAGTTTCACTTAATAAGTGTTTACCGAATACTCGGAAACGCAGTTGCGCAAAAACTGGACAGTTGCATATCAAATGATACGAAGTTCCATAATCAGATTCACAGCTATGACATGTATGTATCAGCTTGCTGAATATTCGCCATGTGATAGCTGAGTCGGCAGTGGCCAGTCAATGCTTTGACCAGAATGCTGCAATTCTGCTTTGACAAATTTGTAAGATACTTCGCCACCCTTGGAGATGGCTCAGTACAATACAATTTGGTTTGACGACATGACTCCAAACTATTCCAGTATTGTTTGTGCTGAGTGACAGCCCAGGTGTGAATCTGAAGCTTTACCCAACACTTCGATATCGGATTCGCTGGCTCAGGGCCAATGAAGTCATGTGATGCTCCAGTGCGAGCTAACTCATCAGCCAAATCATTTCCAGCGATGGAAGAATGGCCAGGTACCCATAGAAGGTGAACAGCGTTTGCTGAATTCAGCTCCTCGATTTGAGATCGACAAGCGATAACTATCTTCGACCTGGAGTTGGCCGAAGCAAGTGCTTTAATAGCAGCCTGGCTATCTGAACAAAAGTATATTACTTTGCCCATTACGTGCTTATTAGAGCAAAGATTTCGGCCTGAAAAACGGTGCAGTGTCTACCAAGTGAGTAAGACTGATACAGCCTAGAATAAACACCAGCACCTGCTCGACCTTTGAGAAGGGAGTCATCGGTTTAACATACGATGCCGTCTGAAATACTTCTTTCCAGATAACCAGATGTCCACTCTTCCCGGGAAGGGAATTTCGTGGAAAATGTCCTACATATATGGAAAATTACAAGCAATTGTAAGATCACTTGGAGCAAGAACAATTTTGTCCCAATTCACCAAAAGTGGAAACAACGAGGTGAGTGTTGATGTGCGGTTCACAGGAGTTTCCTCTAGTAGACCGAGTACCCGTAACCGGTAAGTGCCAGAAAGTGCTTCTTGTTTGAGATGAATGTGTAGTGGGGCAACGTCAAAGAGAACTTCGAGTGCTGCCGTAGGAGTTGAAGAGAACGCTCCAGACATCGCCATTAAGCACATCCTTTGGAGATGGCCTAATTTTGATTGGACCGTTCTCACTTCACACTTTTGCCACCACACAAGACATCCATAAGCCAATATTGGCCGAACCACAGTTGTGAAGATCCATCTGATATACTTGGGTTTTAGACCCCAAGTTGTACCAAAGGTTCGCCGGCATTGCCCGAAGGCCATACAAGCTTTCTTGATTCTGAACTCAATGTGAGGTGTCCAGGAAAGCTTGGAATCAAGAATGACTCCAACGTACTTTACCTGTTCAGTCACATCGATTTCAGAATCAAAGAGACGCAAAGGTCGAACGCCATTACGGTTTCGCCTTTCCGTGAAAAGAACAATAGATGTTTTACTCGGATTAACCGAAAGGCCATATTGGCGACACCAACCCTCAACTACCTGAAGGGCGCTTTGCATCAGGTCGAAAAGGATGCTGATGCACATACCGACTAACAATGTTAGGTAGTCGTCGGCAAAGCCATAAGTAGGAAAACCGCTATTATTGAGTTGCTTCAATAGCGTATCTGCTACGAGATTCCACAGAAGCGATGATAAGACTCCCCCTTGGGGCATCCACAAATACTCAATTTCCTAATCCCTGCTAGGTTTTTGAGCATTTGGTGAATCCAATTGGAAATCATTGGAGATATACCATGACTCCGTGCGGCTTCCAATATGGCATCGAAAGACACGTTGTCAAAGGCACCCTCGATATCTAAGAAAACACCTAGACAAGACTGCTTTTGAGCGAATGCTTTCTCGATATCGTAAACAACCTTGTGTAAAAGAGTCACAGTACAGTGGACTTACCAGTTTGGTAGGCATGTTGGTTCACATGAAGAGGCACGTTGGCCAGATGAACATCACGGTTGTGATGATCCACGATGCGTTCTAAGCATTTCAGAAGAAAAGAGGTCAAACTGATAGGTCTGAAGCTCTTTGCTTCTTCATACGACCCACTTTTGGAATAAACTTTACAGTAATATCCCGCCAGGATTTGGGAATATACCCTGTAGCAAAACTGCAAACAAATAGTTTTTTCAAAACATGTTTGAAATAATCAAATCCCTTCTGAAGCAAAATAGGATAAATCCCATCTGCCCCAGGAGATTTGAAAGGAGCAAAGCTATTAAGAGCCCACTCAATCGATTCTATAGTTACAATGTTCCGAGCAAAAGCTAAAGAATCATAACTACAAGAAAAGGCATCAGGTTCATCCGAAGATGTAATATCCACTCATCCAGGGAAGTGTGTGCTGAATAATCATTCCAGAACTTCCTCATCAGAGGAAGTCAGATCGCCATTTGACAAACGAAGTTCGTTCACCCGAAAATCCTTAGATTTCGCAAGGATTTTGTTTAACCGACTGACTTCACTCAAGCTGGAAACATTTGTACAACGGTTTTTTCCAGACGGATCGTGCAGCAGACCGGAGAGCTTTCCTGTAGGCCTTGCGAGCCGACCTGAAAGCCTCCGAACCAGCCGAACGTCGTCTGTTCCAACTCTTTCTACATTGTTTCCTGAGTTTCGCCAGATCAGAGTTCCACCAAGAGGTTCCTCTTGTGATCTTCACATACCGTAGAGGGCATGCTTCTTCAAAAGCTTCCATGATGAAGGTCGTTGTACTATCAACGGCATCATCTAAATCACTTGGAGTGTCAATGGATGGTGAGTATCCATGAAATTTGGCCGCAACCAAATCAGTAAAGAGATCCCAGTTTGTTGATTGGGGATTCCTGGAACGCAATGTTTGCGAAGTAACATTTAAATGTTCAAAAAAGATAAAGCGATGGTCAGATAAAGATGCTTCATCTGACACATGCCAATTGGTCAGCTCGTGACTAATTCTGCTAGAGCAAAGCGTTATATCTAACACTTCCTCTCTAGCAGATACCATGAAGGTTGGGCGGTTGCCTATGTTAAGTAATGCAAGACCTGTACTACTTAAGTATTCCATCATACTGGAGCCTCTCAAATTGATGTCTGAGCTGCCCCAGATTATATGGTGAGCATTTGCATCACTATTAACAATTAACGGAAGGCCTTTTGAAGTGCAGTATGCAATGACTTGCTTGAAAGCATCCGTAGGGGATGGTTCATCATGCGGTAAATAAACCGAACAATATACGTATTTTCTGTTGAGGTTTCCAACAGATACATCAATTGTGATAGCACATACATCTCTGGTGGTTAGTTCAGAGATGAGTGTAGCAACCAGGGATGCCGTATATACAGATTTATCTGTATTATACAGATTTTTGGGCATCCGTACAGATATCGTTTAATATGAAATACAGATTTTTGAGCTAGAGGGGCTATTTTATTTTTGTATGGGATACAGATTTTTCACCCAAATTTTGTATGGGATACAGAGTTCTGGAAAAAGCGATACAGATTTTTCAAAAAATCATCTGGCATCCCTGGTAGCAACTATTGCGTTGTTGACAAGCACACAGTACCGAGGCATGACACGCGAGTTTGCCATTTCATGTTTACTGAAAGTAGCAAAAACCGGGTTCACAAGGTTTCCTAGATAGAAATTTCCCTTACGAAAGTAAGGTTCTTGTATCAAGGCCACTTGGGCTGTACCATTTTGCATAAGTCTGCAAAGATTGATCGTTGCTGTTCTTTTATGCTGAAGATTGATCTGAGCTATCTTAACCGTAGCCACTACCCAAACTAGGTAAGATTAAACTCTTCGCAACAACAGCACAACAAAGAACAGCAACAATAAAACCAAATCGGTATTGATTGGAAAACGCCAAAGGCGAGGATACACAGAATACACTGTGTAAATCGCATAATGCGAAACCATATAATTGAAAATTTAAACTAATTAACAACATCTTCATAATCCCGCCCTTATTTAGCCTCAAGTGAGACTAAAGAAGGGCAGCTGATTGTCTCGGAGAAACACAAGGTCCACTGCACCATTGCTCCGGTTAGCGCAGTAAGGCCTACATACTGTGGAGGGCGCCCTGGTACTCCACAGGCTCCGTTAGCGGTTAGGTTTTTATTAGACCCCCCTAGCCATTCATTCCTAGGCACGGTAAGCATAAAGCCGCATCACACCATGAATTAGGGGTCACCTGTTGGTGGATTCTTACCACCGGAACTAGCGGTCCGTAGTGTTATTCTTAGCCAATTGAGACAACCGACACTACACAGCTATCGAGGCTGATCGAGAAAAGAAGTTAATATTGATGATAAACTTCATACGGACTCGAACAGCCACAAGTTCTAGGTGGCACGGCTGGGAATTGAACCTATAATCATCCGCTTACAAAGCGAGCATGTGATCCTAGTAACAACGACACCGCAAAACAATTGCATTTTGTTTCTTGTATCTTGATAAGAGATTAACTACTCAAAAATTCAAACGGAGTAGAATGGGTAGTGACACACTTTTGTATAACAGCTACCCGACTAGAAGATTCTAACAAAAATATAACATAATTATAACAAACCATGATATGTATAACTCATTGTGATATAAACATGTTTAACATCATTGGTGTTTAAAAATATTATAACTCAATTATATCATATTATGTTATAAATGTTGTTCAATAACTCATTGTGAAATAATTTTGTTCTGATTCTTTGACATTCAGAACATCATTTTACGCAATTGTATCAAAATATGATAGAAACTAGTTTTCTTGAAGCTAATATTTATATCGTATTATGTTATGATTTTGTTCTGATTATAACAAAATAGGTTATTATTTTGATTAGACCGGTGTACTTTTTGTTACAGTTTTAGTTATTTTAACATCATCCTGCATCTAGTTTATAACAAAATAAGTTATAGAAAAAATTCATATCATCATAACACAACGTGTTATAAACTTGATATATTTTTCTAGTCGGGTACATATCAATAAAAATAAATAAAAAAAAGTATAAATATTCGGTGCACAGAAAAGGCGTCAAGGTAGGGGTTTTTCCTAATTTCGGCGATAGGCGGATGAGTGCCTAGTACGTTGAACATCGACAATGGGTAGTTTAACCCCCAAAACCCCTCCCTTGTGCACGGGCTTGTATCCGTTCATGAAAATATTGGCGTTTATGTAGTCTGTAAAACCACCTTTTTATTGTCAGCTGTTGAAAGTTTTGATTTGATCAACTGAAATCTGAATTTGGCAACGCTTTCTCTATTCTTACCTTGTTCATAAAAGTAGTTCAAATCAGCTTCAACTTCATTATCCAATGTTTTTCTCCGGTGAACTTCTCTTCTCAAAAATTCACTGAAAGCACAATCCAAACTTAATTTTCCGTTCACTTCCTGTTATCACTTTTGGCACCGTTGCTGCAGACACTTTTCCAATGATTCAATCATCTTTTTCACCTTTGGTACTATTTCCCCATGCAGCTCACGTATTCCATTAATCTGCTCCCTCAGCAGCCAGCAACTTCTGGCATGATACGAACGGGGGATCAATTTCCGTTTTTCTTTCCTCCCTTTTGTTATTCTAGATTTACATTCAATATTTTTCCAGCTCCATCACTTATTTTCATTCTTCGCTCGCAAGCAATCAATTTCGATAAATATTATTCTTCGAACGAAGTTATCCCCTTCCTTTGTCGGCACAGCAACACCGCTTCGATTGAAGCGATCTTTTTTTTTTCGCTTCGAGTCGAACCACATTCGCTCGTCGTCACTAGTCGACGTTCTATCAAAGTTGAATCAAAAGGCTCAGAAAAAAAAACTGCTCGGCCAGATGGCCAAATGGTGGTCGGGCAACTAGCACGAAGAGACTTTTCATGAAATATTCATCACCGTTGCACTAGGAGGATTGCACTCGCTGTTGACACATTCACTGCTTCTGCGATATTTGATATTTTTGCGCCGCCTCCACGACAAAGTGGTTTTGAATGGTTTGAGGCTCAACTTTTCGGCGGTTCAATCATCGGCGACGAGCTCCGTCCGTTCGAAAGCGTTTTGGTGAAAGTTCAGTATTCGACGTTGTTATCCTTGATCCTGTGAATGATAAAAGTCAAATAAGTGGCACTATAGGTGAGCGGCGAGAACAGTTCTACAAAATTGCGAAATTAAATATTCTTTCTTTTGCCAAGTGCCAGAGAATGGTGGCTGCAAGAGGGAGAGCGAGTGTCGAGAGTAATTGATTAATATTTTAATACTTCTTGTGTTATTGCTGGATTTCATATTCATGAAGCGTGTGCCTTTGATTATGCTGCTGGTGTTGCTGCCGCAGCTAGAAAGCTCCTAGTGGCATTCACGATGTGCATAGCGAGCTAGAAGCTAGTAATCTGGTGGCTGGTTGGTACGTGGATGTCTAGTTGCTTTTCGGGGTGTCGAAATTGGTCGAAATGGAAAAGCGCACTCGGAGAAGCTGAAGTGGAAATGAATTTTTAATTTTATCTACGAAATTTGATTTAATTTGATTTTTCTTTTCATGTTGGTGGACTGATGCAACTATGTTTTGTGAAGTTCAGTAACATTTAGGAACGAATATTATAACATATTTTTAACAGTTTGAACGAACATGGCAACTACGACCCCTACCTCCTTACTAGCACCGGTTGGGATACGAACTACCTAAGAGAAGATCTGATAACCAACCCCGGAGTTTGCTTCGACAAACCTGCTTTTTTTTCCTTCTATACCATAGGGGGATAATCTGCTCAACAGACACCCTAACAGAAGGTTAGGGTAGTGTAGGTCTGATGCCGTCTTCTACAACAAAAGTAAAAGCCGGGACTACTCTCTCCTCGTACCCACTAAACCATTCCTATGGTCGCCAAACCCTACGTCTCTCCGGAACCACCAAGAAGGTATTGCTTCAGAGAGGGGCACCCTCAAGGTTAGCTACGTAGCCTAGCAGCAACGAACATCGATGACTCGCTCTGGAGAGTCCATCACGGTAACATGCTGGCGCTTAGCCAGTTTCCCGAGTGGTCCTCGCCACTCCCTTTGTCCTCGGAAGGCGGGCAAGGTCAACCCCGCCCGCGCCCAACTGCTTTGCAGACATCAAGAACTGATGTCCACGTGCAATTCGATCTGACCTGCTGAAGGCAAGGGTATCACTACCCTTCAGGCCCTATCAGCTGCACCAGAAGGTTGCTGACAGCAGGGTCTCTACCTGCCCCGATCCTTGCCGGGGACCCCTTTCCAACCGCGGGCTCGGATCCAACCCAGTAGACCGACGCCACGATAGCACCGCTACCGGGACTTCCTCTCTGCGGCCACTTAATCGCAGTAAGGGTCGATCTCGACCGCAGGGCACCGGTATGACCTACGAAGCCGACTCCGAACCCCTGGACCACCTCTTGTACTGCATCTGAACTAGCCATTCTCCGAGTCCACGCGCCACCTCCTCTGTAGCTCCCAGACGATATGGGTGATAGCCGTTGAAACGGCGTTCCAGCCAAACTAATCCCTACACATTCTCTGGACCAAGTTGTCCGGAGTTGTGTCCTCCCCGCATGTGGCAAGCATGCGGTCACGCATTGTGCGAAAACGCGGGCACACGAACAAAACGTGTTCCGCCGTTTCCTCTAAACCATTGCACACTGGGCATTCGGGAGAATCCGCATGCCCGAAACGGTGTAGATACTGTCGGAAGCCTGCTTAGCTAATCCAGACAGTACTTCCGGGGCCCGTGGCGCAATTGGTCACTCGATTGCTTCATAAGCAGATGGTCATGGGTTCGATCCCAGCCATGCGGAAGTGCCGCGTTAGTTGCTCTTTCCCCCTGACACTGACTCTCTTCTGAGCCCATGGCTCAAATGGACCTGGATACTTGGACATCGGCGAACGGCTACCCATAATGGACCCCCAATCGGACTGCAAACAGGAACAACCAACAGCCACACATCAACATCCTCGTGCTCATCATTCTACCATGATAGGGAAGGAAGTGAAAGCAGCGCAACGCCAACCAGTTCGATATAGTACAATAAGAATAGAATACATTTAAGGGCTGTACAAAGTGTATGTACAGCTTCCAATTGGAATCGCTCACGCAGGGCCCTTCTGGACAAAAGAGCTGTAAATTAGGTTAAGTGATTGAAGAATAAAAAAAACAGACAGTAAACCGGGGGGTTAGTGTAAGGTAGTTTTATCGAGAGCACCCGCATACTTGCCGGTAGACTGAAGTACCGCGGGTGCGGCATTATTGTAGGTGCTATGTTGGATCATAGGGATATCAAAGAGATCAAAGGGAAAAACTTGTTGTTTTCTTCTAAACCATGGGGGAAAAATCCGCTCAACAGAACAGGAATGTCCGGGTAGTGTGGGGATAAAGCCGACTTCTACAACAAAAGTTAAAGCCAGGACTACTCTCTCCTTGACCCACTAACACTGTTCCATGGTCGCCAAGGCCTACGTCTCTTTGGAACCACCAAGAAGGCATTCCTTCAGACGAACATCGATAACTCGCTTTTTAGAGTCATCTATCAAGGATGTCTGCACCTTCAACATTGAACAACTGACCGAATCTGTGGAAAAGGTGCGTTCGGATTCCCTGATGGCTCGAGATAAATTGCTGCGTGGATCCAGAGTTAACGATCTGGTCATATCTGGAGTCCCACATACCACGGATGAGGATTTACGCCTGGTTTTCGAACGCATTGCCTAACAACTGGGATACCTACAAAGAAGAAAGTGTACCTGCAGTGGAGCTGGAACGATTACCGCCATCATCATCCATTGTCTGCCGATTTGCCCTTCGCACCAGTAGACGCAAATTTTTCCAAACCTATCTGAAAAATTTGTCCCTCTGTCTGGGCGATATCGGGTACTCCAAGATCAACGCTGATTCCGATGGCAGCCTAGGCCGCATATACATCAACGAATACCTTTCGAGAAGGATTTGCGGCATTCGTTCTTTAGCGATGAAGATGAAAAAAGCTGGCCGAATTCAGAAGGTGTAAACAAGGGATGGCGTGATACACGTGAAGCTAAAAGATGCCATCGTTCCATGCTGCTCGAAACAAACTCTTCGTGATAAATTGAACCTTTCCGCATAAATTTCTCTTTCCTTCCGATGATTCCATGATGCCTTTCCTATTTTTCATCCATGTATTCTTCCCCTCCTAAAAGTTATTTCAATTTTACCTATCCGCAATACTCTCTCATATCCTGACCTTCATGTTTTCCTTGTCACCGATCCCAGAATTTTTCCATGATTACTCCTTCCTAAAAGTCTAAACCATATTGTTGCTGAACTGTCAATCTGCTGTTGCTGCCATGCTGTTGGACTGCTGAGGACCTGCTCTCATGCTTACCTCCCTCGCTGCTGCTGCTGTTGCTGTTTCGCCCAATATTGCCTGTTTGCTGGACTTTATATCAGAAACCCTTGCTGCCGAATCTTATTGCATTCTTCCAAATGACAGCGACTCTTTATTCAGAGGCTTTCATTACGTATTCAAAACATTTAATTATTTTGTGTAGATTTAAGTTCTTCTTTGCTATTGTGTTTAGTGCGTGTTCTCTCGGCTCTTTGATAGGTGTTCGTTTTTGGCTCGATGCTTGCTGTCAGCTAGATTATGGGTAGTACTTCAATTGATTGTACCTCTTCAAACAGCATCATAACCAAAGCTGTGATGAAGTTTTTAGGACAGATAAATTAAACATATGCCATATTAATGTTCAAAGTCTCTGTGCTCGTGAGTTTTCCAAATTCGAGGAATTGAAATCAATATTTTTCAATAGTAAGGCTGATATTATCTGTATGTCTGAAACATGGCTTAATGAATCTATCAATGATTCAATGATTCACATTGAAGGCTATAACCTGATCCGTAACGATCGAAACCGTCACGGTGGTGGAATTTGTGTCTATTATAGAAAAAATATGCAATTGAAGCTGTTAAAAAAGTCCACTCCTGAGCAATCTGATATACTCAACAATACTGAATATTTGCTTTTTGAGGTTGCATCTGTCAGTGAGAGATTTTTTCTTGGTGTTTATTACAACCCACCGAATAACGATTGCAGCAATCTAATATTTGATCATCTTGAGGAGTTTAAAATGAAATATGATGTTACATTTCTTACTGGCGACTTCAACACAGATCTAAAAAAAATCATCTAGGATTAACAGATTCTTAGATACTCTATCCAATTTATCTTATACTTGTTTGAATGAAGAGCCCACTTATTTCCACACAACTAACTGGCTGTTCCTTACTCGATCTCTTCATTACCGATTCTCCTAATGTAGTCAGCAGGATCAATCAAGTTTCAATGCCTGGTATTTCGAGACACGACATGATTCTTTCTGTAGTAGATATTTTTTCTGCTGCAGCTGAACCGGGTTTCTTCTGCCGAAATTACAAAAACTTCGATAGCCATGGACTATCAGTCGTTTTCAATGGCATTAATTGGGACTACTTTATGACTGTACATGATTCTGATATTCTCCTCAATATTCTAAATGAAAATTTTCAATATTTGCATGAACATTTTTTTCCACTCAAGTTTCATAAGTATAGTAGAAATCCGTGGTTTACAAATGAAATTGAAAAGGCAATAGTTGAACGAGATTTGGCCTATAGGAATTGGAAGAATAGGCGGTTTCAGGTTGACAATGTATTGTACAAATCCCTCAGAAACAGGGAGACAACTTTAATTAGAAATGCTAAAAACGATTATGATAATCTGCGTATCAATACCAATGTCCCTAGCAAACAGCTTTGGAAAAAATATCAAAAACTTAGGAATAGCCAATAACAACCAGGTAACAGTTAACTGTGATTCAACAGCCGATGTAATCAATGATTACTTTGCAGAGAATTTCACCTCTATTGAAAATGAATGTGAAAACAACGTTTTGCACGGTGATTTCAGATTTAGATCTGTTGAAGAGTATAAAATTGTGAATGCTCTATTTGCCATAAAGTCGAACGCTTGTGGTCTCGATAATCTTCCAATAGCCTTTTTTTTAAATTATGCTCCCACTGGCTCTTCCGCTGTACACTCATTTGTTCAACACAATTATAACATCATCTAAATTTCCACAAGCTTGGAAATGCGTGAAAGTAATTCCAATAAAAAAGAAAAGTCGTTCAACTGGTTTATCAAATCTCAGACCTATTAGCCTGTTAAATGCGCTTTCTAAAGCATTCGAAAAACTAGTGTCCTATCAAATTTCAGAATATGTACACAATAATAATTATCTATGTCCGTATCATCAATCAGGTTTCCGTAAAAATCATAGTACCAAATCAGCTTTGATGAAAGTTCACGATGATATCGCCTCAAAAATTGATAGGAAAGGAATAGCAATTCTTTCACTGATCGACTTTGCTAAAGCTTTCGATCGTGTGTCGCACAGAAAACTGTTACATAAACTAGCCTCTCAATTCAATTTTTCTCGATCTGCAATTAACTTATTGAAAACTTATCTGGTGTTTATTCCTCTTTACGTTCAATAAGTTCAAGTGTCCCTCAAGGATCAATAATTGGACCTCTCCTCTTTTCTTTATTCATCAACGATCTTCCATCTGTAATAAAATACTGTTCAATTCACATGTTTGCTGACGATGTACAAATTTATTTTTGTGCAGACTGGAACTTTAACATGGAAGTTATGTCCAGTTTAATCAATCAAGATCTACAACAGTTATTTCTGTGGTCCCAACATAATTTATTACCCATCAATACTACCAAAACCAAAGCTGTGCTGTTTAACCGAAGACGTATTAATATTAATGTACATGTACTCTTCTTAAACAACGAGCAAATTCAATTTACAGATCAAGTAAATAATTTAGGAGTTATTTTTACCTCAAATTTAGATTGGGAATCGCAAATTAACTCGCAAGTTGGAAAAAATTACGGAATACTCAAGCAACTTTCTCTCACTGCCAAGCATCTCAATTGTCAGACCAAAATAAAACTGTTTAAATCGCTAATTTATCCACATTTCATTTACGGTGATTTTGTATATTTAAATGTCACTGCAAACAGTATAAACAGGCTACGAGTTGCGCTAAATTCGAGCATCAGATTTGTTTTCAACATTTCTAGATTTGGAAGAGTCACTCACCATCAGAAATCTTTAATTGATAATTCATTTGATAATTTCTATAAGTTTAGATTATATAGGGCCCATATAGCCGAGGCGGTAAACGCACGGGTATTCAGCATGACCATGCTGAGGGTGACGGGTTCGATTCCCGGTCGGTCCAGGATCTTTTCGTAAAGGAAATTTCCTTGACTTCCTTGGGAATAGAGTATCTTCGTGCCTGCCACACGATATACACATGCAAAATGGTCATTGGCAGAGGAAGCTCTCAGTTAATAACTGTGGAAGTGCTCATAGAACACTAAGCTGAGAAGCAGGCTTTGTCCCAGTGAGGACGTTACGCCAAGAAGAGGAGGAGGAAGTTTAGATCATGTTGCCATATCTTTAAAATACTTAATTCTATGAATCCAGGCTATCTGTCTTCAAAACTTATTCCCTGCACGAATACTAGAACAAAAAGCCTTCTTGTTCCTCCAAACCAGTCTAACTATTATAGTCAGTCGCTGTTTGTGAGAGGTATAGTAAATTGAAACTACTTACCAACAAATCTTAAAACTTCCGTTAATTTATCGAGCTTTAAACGGGACCTACTCTTGGAGTTGAGCTTCAAGCCCTGAACAAATGCACAGCAACTTAGATATAGTTAAGCAAATATTGAACTTAAATTAGTTAAGCAAGGAATGAATTGTTTAAACATACCTGTATTTTTTGCACATCCTACCTAAACGCTCCATATTGTAACATTTAAAAAGATTGTTAATCTTACGTTACATGAATTCAATGAAGCAAAATAAATAATAATAATAAAAAGTTGAAATTGCACCATAAATATCATTATATTGGACCATAAACAAATTGTAAACTTTCCCTGAAGGAAAAGATCTGTTTGAAGGAATCTTCGAAAAATCTGAAAGGACAGGAGAGCCCTCAGCAAGTATTTTCATAAAAAATAATACTTAAAACATTTTTGGAGAAATGATATAGAAAGAGTTTTGAAATAATTGCAGAAAATATTCCTGGGACAATCACCGGACATCTTCGTAAGAATCCATGAAATAATCCCTGAAAACCCCCTAATTAATCCACCCAGCGATGATGGCGCGTTTTTTGTGCCATCGAAAACCCATTTTGTATTTCAAGTAGAAAAACGTAACAACGACAACTCCTAAGCAGTTCTGTCGGCATAGAAATCTGTTTAAGAAAAAGACGACGTCGTAGAAGTTGTAGAATAACAACTTTAAGAAGACGATGGTTCACAACGAAGAAAACAACTAGAAAAGGATCAGCCGCAAATCGATGATGACGTTTGGCATCCCATCTCATGGATGTTCGAGCCTAAAACTCTATGAAAGACCGCCATCTTGGTTATTTGGGTCGCTATTAATGCACTCCGGAAATCATCCCTTTACCAAATAAACCCATATTAAATGGTTAGTCTTAAACTCCATTAAACAGCCACCATCTTAAATTTTGAGACACCTCTTGGATTTTAGATCGCCAACTTGAATTTTCTGGTTGCTATTTTTGGACTCCAGACATCTTCCCCGTACCAAATATACCCGTATTGCATGGTTTTAGAGCCTAAAACTCCATAAAACAGCCATTGTCTTGAGTTTTGGACCGCCATCTTGGATTTTAGACGCCGTTTTTGAACTCCAGACATCTTTCCCATACCAAATATGCCCATATTAAATGGGGTTTGAGTCTAAATCTCTATCAACCTGCCACCATCTTGAATTTGAAGCCGCCATTTTGGATTTCATATCATCATCTTAGGTATTCTACTCGCTATTTTTGGACTCCAGACATCTTCCCCACACCAAATATACCTATATTACATGGTTTTTGAACCTAAACAGCCACCATTTTGAATTTTGAGGCCGCCATTTCGAATATTAGGCCGCCATATTGATTTTTTGCCGACATAATGAAATTTGTGGTCTCCAGTGATTTCTGCAGCATGATTTCTGCAAAAACATCAACCATGCTAAAGGTTACAAAAATCGGGGCAGTTTGATGTGTCGCATGGTTCAGTTTTATATCGGGCCAGTTCTACCGATGCTGGTCCGGCTCACTGAAATGGCCATAACTCCGGAACGCCTTGACCGATCCGGATCATTTTAATAGCAAACAGTGCGGAAAAAATCCGATAAGATTTAAGCTATTATAGCAAACAGTGCGGTAAAATTCCGGTTAGATTCGAGATAAAATCGGCCAATGTGAAGTGCCTTAAAAGTGAGTGATTTTTTTGTACACAGACATACATACATACACACACACATACATACACACAGACATCACCTCAATTCGTCGAACTGAGTTGATTGGTATACGTGTCTTGACCCTCAGAGCCTTGTATCAAAAATTCATTTTTTGAGTGAACATAGGTTATATGCCTATGGCACTTTGGTGTGCGGGAAAGGCAAAAAGGAACTTCTGTAGGAACTCCTGCAGGTATGCGATGGAATAAATTCTGGAGGAATATAATAAAAAAGACCTGTAGGGACCTCTGGAGAAATTCCAACAAGAATTTATGAAAGAATATACGGAAAAGAAATCTGCAAGAATGTCTGAAGGAATCACCGAAGGAGCTCCTGCAGAAATATCTGGATGATTTCCAGCGTAAAACTATGAATAAACTTCCGCTGAAATTGCTTTTTGGATAATTTTTTGGCGAAAAATCTTGATAAACACGTGCACTATTTCCAAGAAGAACCTTTTGTGTAATGTCTTTGCAAACTCCTGAAAAAATTCTAAGAAAAATCCCTAATGGAATTCCTGAAAGAGCTGCTGAAGGAATTCCTGAATATATTTTAGTTTAAGTAGTTTTTGATGGTTTCCTTGAGGCAGTCGTGGAGATAATTCAGCTTCATTCTTTTTCTTCTTTTTCTTTATGGCTCGACGTTCACATTGGAACTTGGCCTGCCTCTCTTCAACTTTCACAGTTATAAATTGAAGGGCTTTCTTTGCCTGCCATTGCATGAATTTGTACATTGTGTGGCAAGTACAATGATACACTACGCCCATGTATCAGTAGGTCGGCTCCAGAGGCACGTTCTCCTCCATTTGGGAAATTTGTGCCATCAAATAAAATAACTATGCCCAGGGAATCGAGAATATTTTGCCGACTGGAACGGGAATCGAACCCGCCGTCTCCGGATTGGCGATCCTAGCCTTAACCACTAGGCTAACTGGAGACCCCAGCTTCATTGTTGTCATTATATTTATAGGTTTAAGGACGGTCAAAGAGTACTGTTTTGTCAAATGGCTAAAAGTGATTATTTATTGTGTTATTGTGTTTGAGAGGCCCCCGCGGAACCTGCTTCGGGTGTTCCGAAGCGGCCATATCAATTGATACATACTTCAGTAATTTATTTTTGTCTCATTCTTTTGAAATCATGAAGATTGATACGTTGCACGTCATGTTTTGGTTGCAAACCAGAAATGTGCCCGATGACACCCCCGTGGAACCTGTGCTATATGTTCCAGGGTGGCCATATTAGTTGATACATACTTCAGTCTATCGTTTCGGACTTTCATTCGAAATCATGAAGGTTGATATGTCACACGGCATGTTTAGGTTGAAAACCAATAGTGTCCCCAATGAGGCCCCGCGGAACCTGTCACGGGGATCTGGACCAACTTATTCAAATCTTGTTATTGCAGTTGTATTTCACTGTTTGCAATAAAAACTTTGTTGAAAATCGATGATTGAAACACAATAACACACGGAATAATTACTTTTAGCCATTTTAGTAACCCTCTGACCCCAACACAATCCGGAATATCCCCGGAATGGTTCCGGATATTGCATGGCAACTTCAGTGTAATAAACTATAGCACAAATTTATGATCGATTGAGGGTGACTTCAAAAATATCGAATGATCGACAAATCAATCTAATAAGACGCATTATCGAAGTCATTTCTATGAGAGCATACCTGTATTGGGGGCATTGACATTTGGAAACCTTGAATAATCAGCTATGACTTTATCAAGACAACACTAAAATCAGCCAGCTAGTAATACCATTTTTAATCAAATAGACTATAAGAGGTTCCTAGAATCATCATAAAACCAAAATTTAAGGCATACGGTTTTATGATGATTCTCAAAACCACTACAAGACTAGTTGGTCATCAAAATGGTTTTCTCAAGGCATACTTCCAGGGATTCCTGCAGGAATATTTTCTGCGTTTCCTTGAAAAATATCTACAGATATTATTTCAGAAACATTTCCAGAGTTTGGTTGATCCTCCTTGAATGTTAAGCCAGGAGCACCACGATGGCATAGTTCTTACACGTTCAGTGAGCTAATCTGGGTCATATTGACCCTAACTAACCCTACTAGGATTAAGGGATTTACTAAGCTATACCAAAGCTTGAAATGAACCTTCTAGAACGTTCGTCTCAAAGTTTTGTCCCTAAGCCCTCCCAAACAAATTAAATTGCGGGGGACCTCTCTGGCTGTATGACAAAAAAAGCCAGGCAGTACGACGTTTGATATAAAACGAGCATTATTCTATGTTTTCTGCATATATGATGCTGAATCTTCTAAATCGGATTTGTGCATTTTTTACTGAACAAAGAAAAAGTGAAAATCACATCAACCATGCAACAGCACACAGCATTGCATGCCTTTTGCAACCCTAGCATTCGAACCATCAGTAGATATAGCATATAGCATACGATATTGATTTCCTCCCCATTGATCCATCTTTCATTCCACACCTGCAGCCAAATCCTTACTTTCCGCTGACTGAGCATATCGTTTCACACAAATGAATCCAATAGCAGCGATTTTCCTCATGCACACGACTGTTCGGCACGGCACCATCACCAGCAGCAGCGCAGAAGCCTCTAGCTGTGGAACGCATCCAATTTACGATGCCCTTGTGACTGCCTTTTTGCATTGCCCGCATGCTTCCAGCTCGCTCCTCCAATGTTCGTTCGTTCGTTGTTCATAAAATCTCCGCTTTATTTGCAAAGGTCATTAAAAAGTACCCAACTCCTGAGATTACTGGCTTCGCTACGTGATACCACACACTTTTGGCCATCGCATCGTGAGAGAGTGGCTGGCTGGTTGGCTGCAAATACAGGTCACCGACCATTTTGGCCACTTGCCATTGTGAAAGTTCTTCGCGACTATTCGCCCAAATTGTTCCAACAGTTTTTTTACAACTTTCTCAAATGATACAAACATTTAGCAGAATGGACATGGGATGGAACGGTCGATGGAAGGAAAAATTGAACTGCCATTTATTCACAGATTCTTTCGAAGCTCTTAAACAGTTGATGGTTAAGATGGAGCTGGCGATTGTTCTGCTAGTAAATTTTCGCAGAAGAAAAAAATACGACTTCTTGGAAACAGAGGAAAACAGTAAAGCGGAATTATTCATTCGAATGCACCGCCGCATCCCTACCCCGGAGAGGCACATGAGCTTAAGTAGATTAGGCGGGGTGGCTTTTATGAGCGCATAAATGTGCTCCATTAAGCTTTTATAGTTATCCATATTTTTTTTCTTTTGCTTGTCTGAAAGTACCAGAGGCTGCAGGCCATCGTTTCGCGAGACAAAATTTAGGAAGAGTATTGTTCATTCAGAACCCATGTTTGCAAGGCCTAAAAGTTACGCATATGAAAATGAGAGGGTACAATCTGCGATCCATTGTAAGGACTGTTCATTTTATGAAGAGGACAACTTTGCAAGGCTATAAAAAGAAAACGCGTAGTTCAAATTTGAGCAGCCTTGGTTAGTTGTTCAGTACATTATATTAGCAGATAATAATCATAAATAAATTGGGTTAAAATTATTGAACTTCATAGAAATGTGGCAAAGTGTTTCGAGAGATCAATTTTTCAATTCCCAAAAACTAAAGATAAACACAAAATTTCTGTAAAACATCGGTGTATCGTTTTTAATTGCATAAAAGTGTTTGCCATGCTGCAGCAGTTTGAGTGATACATATTCTGGCAAAATATAAACCTAATCGGAATAATGGTTGTTGAGATATTAAAGTTACAAGTTGGACTCGATTTTCAGAATAAAATTTATTTGTTAAACAAAAATGTATAAAAATATTAAATTTTGAATGTTTTCAATGGATCTAGTCGAAAGTACTAATAATGCAATTTCAAATGCAGAAAACCGCTTCTTGATAGCATTGTTGGCTTGGTTATTGTGCTTCATGGCAGTTACCGGAGATAAAATCGCTTCGTTCTTTGAAGGTTCTTCTAAATAACGATGTACTCTATTGCAAATACAACTTAACAATGATGTCGAAAATAAAAAATAACATGTAGTTATTTTCAAATAAGGTATATAATCACATAGGGTCAGACCTTGCTGAAAATAAATAATAATAAGCTTCTCTAGAATCAAAAACTTGCATTTATGGAGCAAAAAGTATGCAATTTTTCATTATGGCCATCATTAAGTATTAAATTTATGATGAAGAATGTACTTTAAAGCATATTTTTCTTCGGTATCATTTAGAATGCGATTCTCTTCTATACTGGACAAATTTTGAACTGATTCTGTAGTGTTATTGCATCACTGGACTTAAATAAGTATTTTTTATCAATTTCATTGATAACAAGGCAACTCACTATATCAAGCTGTATAATGCTTGGTGCATTATTACTGACCAACTATTACACTCTGCCTTTAGAAGAATAGTATTAGATCCCAACACATTGAAAAGTTCATGAAAATTTTAAAGTTATGTATGTAGAAAGTTGTGTAGAATTTTGAGAAATGGGGTTTTATTGAGTTTTAACGAAAACCGCTTCAGTTCCATAACTAAGGACAATTTGTATAATGTTATATTTTTCCTACACTGTAGAATAGCTATGGAAATTTATGCAAAAAAAGCGATAATGATATTATTGAAAAATAAAAAAGATATCACGCAAATAAGGTGTCCTCTTTATAAAATGAACAGTCCTTATCTCATATTGCTTATCAACTTTTGTACAAGTGAGGTATTCATGCACGATTTCTCTGTGTGTTTCTATTTTTATAATGTAATGTTCTCTAATGAAACATATCGTCTTAACAATACTTTGATTGCAACAGACTGTCTTAAGGTACCGCTTGGGCTCAATAGAATCTATATAGGGGCATCCATTAAGTATGTCACGGGGAGGGGGATTCTGGAAAGTGTGACAAACAATGAATTAGATATACGAGAAACCCGTACGAAGGGTGAGAAGGGGGGGGGGCGTGACGTACTAAATGGATGCCTCCTATTCAGAAACAATTAGAAAACTTTTTTTTTAGATTTAAGATCGATCATCAACGTTATAACTTCGAAAAATATTTGGTTTAAATCATGTTTCAGTAGAATCACTGAAGAAGTTCTCCGGAGTTTTCCAAAAAAATCCAAAGAAATTATTGATAAAATCCTCAGAATAACTCAGGGGCCATCCATTAAGTACGTCATGGCCCCAGAAGGGAGGGGGAGGTTTGTGAAAGTGTGACAAGCAACCATATATATAAAAGCCCAGCGTTGTCTGTATGTCTGTCTGTCCGTAACGCTTTGAAATGTTTCATCATAGTTGGGGGACGTCCATAAATTACGTCACGCAAAAATCGACCATTTTCAACCCCACCTCCCCCTATGTCACATTTTTTGAATAAAACTTCTTAAATTTTTGTATGGGTCGTCACACTTTGCTGAGTCCCCCCCCCCTCAAAGCGTGACGTAATTTATGGACGTTCCCTTGTATCAAATTTCTTAAAATTATGAGAACTTTCTGGATGTTTTTTTGACTTTCCAGAAATAATAAGAAGAACCTTCTGGAATGTACTGGAACATCAACATTCTAAAAATTTCAAGAACTTTCTGGAAGTTGCTGAAAGTTCAAAAAAAAAAAAGAAAAAGAACGTTCTAGAATGTTCTGGAGTATTGAACTTCTAACAGTTTCGAGAATTTCCTTGACGCTTCTGGACGCGAAGAAGGGGAAGAATCTTCTGAACATCTTTTCTTTTTTTTCTTGGCGTAACATCTCAACTGGGACCAAGCCTGCTTCTCAGCTATGAGCTTCTGTCTATGAGCTCTTTGAGCATGAGCATGAGCATGAGCATGATTGACCGCCCGCGGTTGCTCCTCTGTTACTGCAAGGACAACTGCATTTATACAAAGAACCAACAGATGATGCTTGGGACTAGCCTCTCCTCTTTGTGTAAATGCAGGAATCCCAGCGCCGGCCGCGTCCGAATGCAGGTTAATTGAGGATTGGGAAGGAAGTGATGACGTGAATCTCGCTTAGGCCAATAACCGAGGAATTCTCTGCGTTAGTACGAGGTATCACTAGGAATTTGGACATGGGAAGGGAATATGTATTAGGGATTTTGTCTTGGTAAACGAATTGCTACAATCACCTGGTTTGGTTTGATATGGTCACAAAGACAAAAAACAGAAAGATCTCACCCAATTATGTATCGTTGGTTTGCCGTTTTCACGTCTTGATTCCTTCAACTTTCTGTACCCGACGACAATACGGTTGCCACTAAATGCGGGCTCATTCACTTCACTTTTCCACTTAATTTTTCTTCCGCACCAAGAATAAAGCCCCCGAAAGATAATTCGACACTAAAGCGCGCCACATTTTTCACTTTTCCCAGATTCAAGCAGCACACATAACTGAAAATAATTCTGCCATTTCAAAAATAACATTTGAAAATTCTCGAAATTTAAATCTTGGAAAAAGCAAAAGTTTTCACGCTCGCGGACTACGTAGCACCAGCCGATTGAAGCACACGCGGAGACGAAAAAACGCGTGACAGAAAAAAAACCCTTCTGTCTATGAGCTCTTTGAAAGTTATTAACCGAGAACTTCTTCTTCTAATGAGCACTTCTAAGTTGTTAAACTTTCTAGAAAAGGACGTTCTATAACGTTCTCAACATCAAACTTTATAAAACAAGCAAAAAAGCAAAAAAAAATGCCTTTTGGAATGTTCTGGAACATAAAAATCTATAAAATTTCCAGAAACCTCCTGAAGCTACTGAATATTCCAAAAGTAAAACAATCATCTGAGATATTTTGGATTATTACACTTTCTTGAATACGGAAGACTTTCTGTAAGCTACTAAACGTTGCAAAAAGAGAAAAAAGAAGAACCTTCTGGAATGGTCTGTAACATTTTTTTTAATTTCGAGAACTTTCTGGAAGTTGATAATCTTTCAAGAAAGAATAAAGGACTGGAACATCAAATTACATACAATTTGAGTACTTCATGGAGATTACTGAATGTTTGAAAAATAAGAATAATAATTAACGAAAACAAGATTAATAAGTTTTTGCAAACTTTTCACATTTACAAAAAGTGTCTGAAAGTTTGTAAACGTTCCAGAGAAAAAAAGAAAAATAACCTTCAAGAATGACCTGGAACACCCCAATTCATAAAATTTATGAGATATTTTTGGAAGTTTCTGAACGTTCAAAAAAAAACAAAAAAAAATCCTCTAGGATATTCTGGAAAATTAAAAGATTCAAATACCTGGAACTCTCTAGAAATTGCTGAAACGTTAGAAGAACAGAAAAAATAAGAAAACGAGCCTTCCGCAATTTTCTGGAAAACATTTTTAAAGGCCGAGAATGTTCGGGGAGTTGGTGAGGGTTCATGGAACAATATAAAATGGACTTTCTAAAAAAGTTCTGGAACATCAAAATTACGCTCAAGAGAGAAGCATTCTGGAGATAGATTCTGAAATGTTCTCAAGAACTTTTCAGAAATAGCTGAACATTCCAGAAATCTCTAGAACTTTCCATTCCACTATATAAAAGCGTACGTCCAGTAGATTCGGCAGTATTTTATGAACCGACAGACGTTTATGTGAAAAAGTGTTGCAGAGAAGAAGTGTAACTTCATTTTTAAAAACCATCTTTTCCTAGCTAACGTGACTAGCCACGTCGGTCCGCTAGTGCATTTCGAAAATTTCCGATTTAAGCGTGACGTACTTAATGGATGCTCCCTCAGGCAGAAATTTCCAAAGGAAGACGGGGTCATGGCCATGGTTTCATGTTCATTCTATTCTCTTGAAACTTCATTGCGAATTCACTGTGATTTTTTTTTTTCAGCGCTAAGTTTTGGTAATTGAATTTATTCGACCAACGTACTGCGGGCAACCAGTTCCCCTCAGCCACAGAGCCGGTATCTTAGAACTTTTACGTTAACGATTATCTATCCGGCGCCAACGTGTATTCAACGTGAAGTTTGACTAATGCTTTTTTTAGTTTCTGAAAGTGGTTCTATCTGGTTTATCTTGACGGACTCCTTATGGGCTTTATAAATTCCTTCCGGGATACCTCTAGTATTTGCTTTTAAAAAATCCAGGGATTCTTTTAGTACCAAAAGCTAGACTTTACATATACTGGCGTGAGTGAGAAATGGACAAATTGAGGTGAAATTTGCGAAAAAGTTACTCGTCCTCTCGGTGAGACTCGAACTCACGACTCCTACTCACTAGACAGGCGCGTTGCCGCTACGCCACAAGAAGACTTAGCAGCTACGTCTTCGAGTCTTCTCGTGGCGTAGCGGCAACGCGCCTGTCTAGTGAGTAGGAGTCGTGAGTTCGAGTCTCACCGAGAGGACGAGTAACTTTTTCGCAAATTTCACCTCAATTTGTCCATTTCTCACTCACGCCAGTATATGTAAAGTCTAGCTTTTGGAATAAAGTAAAACTTCCATTCGGCTGGTTAAGCCGCAAAAACCGATAATTAATTAATTTAATTATTCTTTTAGTAGTTGTTGCAACGATTCCTCCATCTGGAATGTCTTCAGTTTCTTTATGGGATTATAAGAAGGGATTTCCTGATAATACTAATGGCATGACTATTGAGGGAAATTAGAAAGAAATTCCTTACAAAACTGCTGGAATTCATGTGTAATTAGATAACAACTTCATAGAAGAATTCCGTAAAAAAAGATAATGGAGGATTTTCATGAGGTACTCCTGAAGGAATTGCTGAACGAACTTCCAGAGTCTGCAGAAGTGACAGAAATTACACCTGGAGGAAGCCTTAGAAGATTATTTTAGAAGAACCTCAGAAGGATTTCCTGGATGAAAGTCCAAGAGCGAATACCTTGAGAAATTCCCGAAGAAAGACATAAAGAAATTCCGGAATTAGTTCCAGAAGGAACACCAGAAGAAGTTCTTGGAGGAATCCCGAAAGACCGTAAGAAACCTCAAAAGATACTTCTGAAGGAATCAATAATCAGCTCTTAAATGAATCTCAGGAATCACTGAAACAAATCCAGAATGAATTTTAGAAAGAATTCCCGAATTCCTTGTGGAATCTCTAAATTAATCACAGAAGGTGCTCTTCAAGGAACCTCAGATGAAAATTCTGGAGGATATCTGTGATTTATAAGGAACTTCTTCCTGGGATTTCTTAAGAAGTCAATTTCTTCAGGAATTTCTTCTGAGATTCTTTCAAGTATTATTCCAGTAGTTTCTCTAGTTATTCCTCTAGAAGCTCCTTCTGAAATCTAGAATCCTAATGGGATTCTACGATTCCTTCAGGTTTTTAAGGTATTATTCTGCAATTTCATCAAGAGATCCTTCTGAGAAGTCCTTCAAGAGTTCCAGATACATTCCCTCCAGGAGATTCATCTGGAATTTCGCCAAAAACTCTTTCTTTAATTCACCCAGGAAATCTTTCCGCGACTCTCACCATCATTCTTGTTTACGGAACTATTCGCTTTTGAATATTTTCAATTCGTTTGAATTAGTTTTTCATTTGATTTGCTGGCGTGTACGGGAATGCAAACATTTTCCGTTTAAAAGTTGATGCGATCGTAAATAATAAAGGTGGTGTCGTGTCTATTTAAGGTTCGTTCAGCAGTTCCCTTTGAGATTCATCCCGATTTTTTTTTATTTATTCAAAGGTTTGTGGGAATTTGGCTTATGGTTCACGATAGGAATCGCTTAGCGCAGCGACCCAATGCACTGCAGCACGTCCGACGTGGTCGAACGCTGACCGAAGGAAGAGACAGAGCCGTGGCCTGCTATGATCTAGTCAGTAGCTGTCAGTCGATAGCGTAGGCGTAACCCTGGGTGGGCAATGTGCGTGCGTTATCAATGAGCCACTTTACGAAGTGACAATTCATTAAAACGACGTACTTTTTAGGCTAATATTGTCCTGAAAAAGATGTTAAACAGCTTTCCGTAATATAACCTGATAACATGGACTTCGAAAGCATTGAAAAAGGCGTTTTTGTCATGGGAAACAGGCAATTGAAAAATCACTGCGATTTCACCCATTTCCCCCCAGAGAAAGCACATTTTAGGTGCACTCGTACAGCAAATGCATTGTATCACACGCAATATTATGTGAACACGTCAAATGAAAGCTTATTTATCGTAGAATCGACAAACCGAATAATATTCCGCATTATTTGACATAAAATTATCAAATTTAAGCAATTCGTACTTGGAGAATGTTATCTTAAGTTGAACCATTTGTAATCTAAATTTAACTAGTAAACGGGGCGAGCTTCCAGTGTTGGCCTGCAGATTGCGCTAGTGGTTGTTTTGTTTACTCTTGGGGGATGAAAAATTCCAAATTTAGTTTCAAAGTTCCCGAAGAGTTTAGAACATTCTTAGTTGAAATTCCACTGTCTAATGAAAAATAGTTATGGAAATTAGCAGATCCATGTGTTTTTCTATTGTTCAGCACAAAATTGGGTGTTGTGGGAGATGCTCGAGCTGCTGCCGCCAGTAGTTCAAATTAAGATTAAAATTGGTTCAAATTATGATTACGAAGGTTCAAATTAAGATTAAAATCATTGTTGACGAATAATCGAATTTTTCAATGAAATTCGGTGCAAATACAAACTTTTTACCACTTAACAAAAAGCTCATACCCGTGGCTTTCATGTACATAAGATTCTTCGCTACTTCGGAAAGTCGCAATTTGGTTCAACTTTTGATTACCTACCCTATAGGCCTTTTCAGGTGACAGGTCCGCGTATGCCACTGTTTACAACTGCCGAACAAAGGCGTAAACGCTGAATTGTCAGTTTCATAGGAGAACTGTTAAAGACCCCCAAAATCAGCTGATTTTAGACGTCGAATGAAAAGGCCCATTGATTTTCACGGGCTAGGACGCTACCTCCTGTCAAAATTTCATTCATAAAATCGGCTCGTAAAATGGACTATGTATACACTGAAAGGAGCCTTGCAGTAATGACAAGCATAAAAATGTTTTTAAATTTACCATGGCAAAACATGATCATCGACCCATTAACGCTTCTTGTGTGCGTTTTGTTTCTTCTCACATCAACCGATTCGATAGCTGAGTGGTAGCGTGCAAGCCTGGTGATGTCAAGGTTCTTGGTTCGAATACGGTTGCCAACAGAAACTTTTATTAATTGAAAATCGAGTCCATGGTAAAATTGAAAACATAATTCTGTTGAATTAAAACGAAACTCAGTCTGCACAAATTTAGTGGCGTTGTGCATTTAAATTGACCCTCAGAATAGTAATTTTCACCGCAAGCCGCCGTACATTGTAAGGTTTAGTGACATTTCACACACAAACACTAATGTCGAGAATCGTCGTGTAAACGTTGGTTTGTTTTCTACCAGCTTAACACTCTAATTTATTTTTTCGAGGCGATGTATGAAAATTTACATAGGAAGTACCACAATTTTAAACAACGCGAAGTGATGTGCATTTGTTTTCTCCCAAAATGCACCTATTCTTCATTACACCAACAAAGCCAGCCATGAAAATGTTTGACATTTTTCAGGTCATTTTGAGAGACCACACACATGCACGAAAGGCGGATTATAGATTCTACTTTATCGATCTTGTTTCCGTCCTTTTCATGTTCATGTTATATCTGTCAAAATGACCTGAGTCATTTTGAGGTTAGGTTCGTTGATGTAATAAAGAATACAATGTATTCTTTAAGATGTCATCTTCAAAAGGGCCACCCATACAATCGGACGTGATAACCTTAATAGTTCATTTTACGAGTCATTTTTATATAATAAAAAAATAAAAATATAAAATAAAATTTTGACAGGAGGTAGCGTCCTAACCCACGAAAATCAATATCATCATCAACATTGTTGTCACTTCGTAAAATGGCTTATTGTCTCTTAACATTTTGAGGAATATGACATAACACACTGAGCGGATAAGCGATAACACACTGAGCGATGATCATTGTCAGACATATACCACACAGAGTTATTTTGTTTTGAGATGCATTCCTGGATTGCTTTAGGTGTTCATTATGTGATTTCTCTAGGAGTACCTTCTCAGATTTCTTCTATAATTCCTTCTAGGGTTTATCCAGGAAAACCATCCAGGACTCGTCCATACAACTTTTTCAGAATTCCTTCACGAACTTCTTCTGGGGTTTCAACCGGAACTCTTTACGAAATAATTTTATGAATTCCTTCTGAAAATTTTCCAGCATTTAGTTTTGGAACTGATCCAAGGAATCCTTTCGGAATTTCTTCAAGAACTTTAAAAGTAATGCCAGATCCTCGATGAACTCTTTCTGCATTGTTTGTAGATCCTTCTGAAATTCTTCCCAAAGTTTGTACTTAAGTTCTCTCTGATATTCTTTAAAAAAAATCAGGAGAAATACCTTCAGGAGTTTTTATTTAATAAATTTATTATGAAATTACTCCAGAAGTTTCGTATGAAATTATTCTATGAGTTTGTAACAAAATTCCGACAGGACTTCCTTTAGGAACCTCTCCAACATATTCGTTAAAATACCCTCCTGCAGTTTTACAAGGAATTCCTCTAGGATTTCCTTTTGCGTTTCCTCATTTAGTCGTGCCAATAGTTCTAACTGGGGATTTCTTCTCGAAATATCAAATCACTTTTGAACGCTTTCAAAAAGAGGAATCTTTGAAGAAAATTTCAAGGGAATTCCTATGAAAACTGCAAGAGAAATCTCAGAGGGACTCCTGGAAACATCTTGGAAGGAATTCGTGTTGGAATTTTGGAAGAAACTTCTGGATCAATTTCGGAACGAATTTCTTGAGGAATCTCCGAAGAAGTCCCAAAAGAATTCCTGGATGGAATCTCTGAAGGAATCTTTTAATTATACCCTGAAGGAATTCCGGAAAGAACTCCTGGATGAAACCCAGATGGAACCTCTTTCAGAGTTGCAGAAGAAACTTCTGCAAGAACACAAGAGCGGACAAGTGGACCTAGATTCATTCAAAATTCTTTCAGGAATTATTTCTGAGGTTCCTAATAAGTTCCTCTAGGAATTCCTTCCAGGATTCCTTCAGAAAATCCTTCTGGGACTTGAACTGATTTCTTCCGGGATTGCTGAAAGGGTTTCCTCCAGAAATTCCATCCTACATTCTCGTAATAGTTTCTTTTGGAATGTCTTCAGAAATTATATTTTGACTTCCAGAAGGTATTCCTGGAAATTTCAGCAAAATCACCCACACCTTAAAACCGATCAGCACTAAAGTGCATAATTTCCAGACTACACCAAAAATGTGTAACCCTTGCACATTCACAAAATCAACTCCTGCGTCCACAAAATCATGAAAATCGCAAAAAAAAATTGTACGGCAATCTAGCTATGTTCACTAGTGAATAGTGACCTTCTGTAAACAAACAAATATCGATATTTCGCATTTAGAAGAGTGTGCGAGCTGTTTTTGTGAATGTGTTTCTGTTACACATTTTTGGTGTAGTCTGGAAATTATGCACTCACGCAAAAACGGCTACGCTCAAAAATGTGTTCGGCCGGGTTACGTACAAAAGGCTGAATCACAAAAGGCTGAATGATCAAAAGGCTGAAACACATAAGGCTGAATGATCAAAAGGCTGAAAGCATCAAAAGGCTGAAAGATATCAAAAGGCTGAAAGATATCAACATGTTGAAAAGTTTTGAAAGTTGTAGAGAATGGAATGAAATGACATTTTGGACATTTATGGCTAATCTATTGGTCTTTAATAAACATTTGACTCGACTTGAAAATGATCATAGGAAACAAAAGAATCTTTGCTCGAAAGTACATTTGGTCAAACGGTCATTTGGTAAAAACCCATTTTACGGAAGAAGAAGTATATGACATTCAATCGATTTGACTATTCATCGAATGGACATCTGGTCACGTGAGCTAACTCTAACTGATGAAAAGACATTCAAGTGGAACATAATCTTATGGATTTCGGTATCATAATGTCTATGTATTGTACTTTCTTCAGTATCATATCGGCCAATACCCCGCTAATACTAAACTATTTTAGCTCAAATTGACAAAGGATTTCGCCAACAATTTATTTCCACTCGTTTGAAGTATTATGTGTGTCAACTCGGAAACTAGGTTGAATGAGTCTTAGATGTAAACAATTGTTCGGTTAATTCGGGTAATAAGCGGTAGTTGAGGCAAAAACTATTGTACCTAACTGTTGCTCAAAAATGTTTGAACTTTGTTCAGTTCTATGTAAATTTATAACGCGTAGGAGCTCTAAATTGAACACTAGCGAAATCCGCGAAACTGAAATGGCCATACCTCCACCATGTTTCCACAGATTTCAAACATTTTGAGCTTATTAGATTAAGAAATTCTTCTGCTATTGAAACCATATCTGAGTGTACCAGTCCAGTCAACATGGGTTTTGGAAAATCCGGATTTCCAATCATATGATTTAATACAATACAGTAACGGAGTTATTGGCACGAATTATCGAAAATCATAAAATTGCCTAAGCCAATAGAGTCTGATCGTCGGTCCATCAGTTGGCCATTCCTGATTAAGTTTCTCAAGGAACTCCGGGTGACTAAACAGGTTTATTAGCATCACGTATCGGCAGAAACTATTTCCCCCAATGTTGTGCGCATAAGAATTTAGAACCGAATTGCAGCACTGCAGTGTGAACGCGTTCAATTTGCATTGAAGTTCATACTCGGCACACTGCGATCAAATATATTTGAACATGCAAATTGAACGCGGCATGAACTGGGAAGGACTGAACAGGACTGAACCAGTAGCATGCTGACTAACATGTTACCCTGGTAACTGTGATACTAAAATGGTCATATTTGCGCCATTTAACCCTTCAATTTTGGCAATCTTTTGGGCTAATTCCTTTTATTGAAGAGTGAACCAGTCCGACCATCGTGTGTTTCGAAAAATCTAAATTCCTGGAGCTGTATTTCAATATCCGAGACCACAATGTCGTACCAAAGGATCTATGATGCATTTCCCTGTGACATAACATAATAACGTCCAAACATGTAGATGCGGCACAAGGTTCTAGTCCTAGGAAAGAAGACACATAGGATTTAATGATGAAGATAAGCGCAGGTGAACTCAGAGTCGAATGGGAACCGAGCGGGCGCTCTTAAGCAGCAAAAGCTGGCAAGTTCAATGCTTTGTCGACCAACAAATTTAAAGTGTTCAGTTCATTTTTGGCTCACGTTCTGTTCGAATACAATACTGCTTGAAAGAATAGCCTATTTTACAATAAGGAGAAACATCTGGTAAAAAGTAAGCAGCTTCAACACCAGAACTTAAATTATGGTTCTTTCAACATTTTAAAAGAAGGAAAACCTTTGATTAAAAAAAAGATGCAGCTATAACATTCAAACACAGTAAGAACAGCCTATGTTCAAAAGAAGGACAAATCTCCGATGAATCGTTTTTAAGGAATATGCGCAAGCAGATGCTCGCTGCATTTTACACATTGGTAAGAATGCCAACACTGAATTTATGCAAATACCTCAAAAGAACAGCCTATTTTTTAATAGAAGGAAAAATCACTCACGGGAGAGTTATTAGTATGCAGATATTATCATCAGTTCAGCGCCTACCAGCTGACGAACGAAAATGGCCTACGCCTCATCGATTTCGCCGCCTCCAAGAACATGGCCATTCGTAGCACCTTCTTCCAGCACAGCCTCCCGTATCGTTACACCTGGAGATCACCACAACAAACGGAATCGCAAATCGACCACGCTCTGATTGATGGACGGCACTTCTCCGACATTATCGACGTCAGTGTAGGAAGAATAATTGACTTTGAAACTAAAAATATATTGGGCTGAAATAAAACTGAAAATTTGCATCAGTGTAGAGCTAGGAGGTGGATTCTGAAAAATTGTTGGAGGACGACGACGGATGATGAATCGAGAAAACGCGGGGTAGTCCAAAAGAGAGAAAAAGGATGAATGAAAGAAAACCAAGAGAAATGAACGGAGAAGGGTTTGGGGATTTGAGTTTTGAAATGGATTTAGTGGAAGAAAGGTGTGAATCGTTTGTGCAGTGAAAATAAAAGAAAAAATATAGTTAGATACTAAAATTTAATTGTGTATTGTGTATTTATTGATCAACTAGAAATCCTACAGTCAGGACCTATCGTGGCGCTAATATCGACTCCGATCACTACCTGGTGATGGTCAAACTGCGCCCAAAACTCTCCGTTATTAACAACGTACATTACCGGCGGCCGCCCCGGTACGATCTAGAGCGACTGAAGCAATCGAATGTCGCCACCGCATACGCGCAGAATCTCGAGGCAGCGTTGCCGGACGAGGGTGTGCTCGATGTGGCCCCTCTAGAGGACTGCTGGAGTACAATCAAAGCAGCCATCAACAACGCAGCTGAGAGCACTATCGGGTACGTAGAACGGAGTCGACGAAACGATTGGTTCGACGAGGAGTGCAGAGCGGTTCTGGAGGAGAAGGATGCAGCGCGGGCGGTAATGCTGCAGCATGGAACCCGACAGAATGTGGAGCGATACAGACAGAAGCGGAAGCAGCAGACCCGTCTCTTCCGGGAGAAAAAGCGCCGCCTGGAAGAAGCGGAGTGCGAGGAAATGGAACTGAACGGCACGTTCACAGGAAACACGCAAGTTCTACCAGAAGCTCAACGCATCCCGCAAAGGCTACGTGCCGCAAGCCGAAATCTGCAGGGATAAGGACGGGAGCCTCCTGACGGACAAACGTGAGGTGATCGAAAGGTGGAAGCAGCACTTCGACGAGCACCTGAATGGCGAAGAGAATGTAGGCACGGAGGACCAAGGCAGCGGAGGAAATGACTATGTTGGTGCAGCAGAGGACGGGAACGAACCAACTCCCACGCTGAGGGAAGTTAAGGATGCCATCCACCAGCTCAAAAACAACAAAGCGGCTGGTAAGGACGGTATCGCAGCGGAACTCATCAAGATGGGCCCGGAAAAGTTGGCCACCTGTCTGCACCAGTTAGTAGTCAAGATCTGGGAAACCGAACAGCTACCGGAGGAGTGGAAGAAAGGAATAATCTGTCCCATCCACAAGAAAGGCGACAAGTTAATGTGTGAGAACTTTCGAGCGATCACCATTTTGAATGCCGCCTACAAAGTGCTATCCCAGATCATCTTCCGTCGTCTTTCACCTAAAGTAAATGAGTTCGTGGGAAGTTACCAAGCCGGTTTCATCGACGGCCGGTCGACAACGGACCAGATCTTCACCGTACGGCATATCCTCCAGAAATGCCGTGAATACCAGGTCCCAACGCATCACCTGTTCATCGACTTCAAAGCGGCATACGACAGTATCGACCGCACAGAGCTATGGAAAATTATGGACGAGAACAGCTTTCCCGGGAAGCTGACTAGACTGATAAGAGCAACGATGGACGATGGCGTGTGCAGAACAGCGTAAGGATTTCGGGTGAACTATCCAGTTCATTTGAATCTCGACGGGGACTACGACAAGGTGATGGACTTTCCTGCCTACTATTCAACATCGCCCTGGAAGGTGTTATGCGACGAGCCGGGCTCAACAGCCGGGGTACGATCTTCACGAAATCCAGCCAATTTGTATGTTTTGCGGATGACATGGATATTATTGCTAGGACATTTGGAACGGTGGCAGAACAGTACACCCGCCTGAAACGTGAAGCAGCAAAGGTCGGACTGGTGGTGAATGCGGCTAAGACAAAGTACATGCTGGTAGGTGGGACTGAGCGAGACAGGACAAGCCTTGGCAGCAATGTTACGATAGACGGGGATACTTTCGAGGTGGTAGAAGAATTCGTCTACCTCGGTTCCTTGCTAACGGCTGACAATAACGTGAGCCGTGAAATACGAAGGCGCATCATCAGTGGAAGTCGTGCCTATTATGGGCTCCAGAAGAAACTGCGGTCAAAAAAGATTCACCCCCGCACCAAATGTACCATGTACAAGACGTTAATAAGACCGGTGGAGCGTGATCTGGCGAGTGTTGGGCGTGACCGACGTTGGAGAGCTGCAGCTGCAAATCGAGTATTATGGCGGCAAATTGTTGATTCAGTATTATCATGAATTTGATGTTAACTAAATAAATGAAAATGAATATTATCATCAAACCTTTCCGCTTGGTCGTTATACTGTACTATTTGCGGCCACAATACTTACTCTTCCATCAAAGATTTTTCCCGCTTTTTTATAACCCATTCGTCTTAGTGGCATTTGAGGCCTGATATCCTTCGGCATAATGCCACAGCACCAACGGGAACGACATTTCGGCAAATGCCACTCCGGGGAGTAGTATTCCGGAAAATATAATACCTTGAGTAATACCATCTTTTAAATCATTGAACCCTCAGCTCAGATTCTATAGAGTTCATTATTATGCATATTCCAAGTTTTGGAATTTGCCATGTTTTCAGCCTTTTGTTATTTCAGCCTTTTGTTATTTCAGCCTTTTGTAATTTCAGCCTTTTGTTACATATCCAAAGTTTCAGCCTTTTGTATTCAGCCTTATGTGCATTCAGCCTTTTGAAATTCAGCTTTATGTTACTATCCCGTTCGACCTGCACATTTTTAGTAAACATCCATGCCGCACAATGACTGTGTTGGAAACACACATTTTTTAAAATTGCTCGTACGCTCACATGAGCATGTACAGTATGCGGCAGGAAAAAATGCGAAAGTGTTTTTCAACTTCAAACCTCATTTTCGTCCATTTGACATTAACCAATCTATGTTTCAATGTTCTATGATCTATAATAGGCTAGTTTTCTGAAAAGTTAATTAAAAAATTTCCCATTTTGGTCACTAACCTTTACAGGGCGGCGCCTGAAGATGAAGACAACCAGAATTTTCAAACCGCAGAAAATCGCACAGGTCGCTAAATTTCGCATCTGATAAAACCAAATTTTTGATTTTCTCTACAATATCATCAAATATATGTACTTATTTCACCTGGTATGTGAAACTACATGGCTCTGGATCAGTGTGGTCTGGTTGTTCATCGAATTTGAGCTAATTTTGTTACTGTTATAGTCATTTTGTTTAATGACCATTGGGCGCGCAGTTTATTGATATCCGCTTATTAGGCCTACATTATCACATGTTAAACATCAAATGTGTTCATTTTTATTTTTCAGTGCTAGAATATAGACATTGACTGATACACTGTCATGAAAAAATAGTCATATATATCCCATATTTAGCGTGTAATAGTGCCTTGAACTTTTCGCATTTTTTCCTGCCGCACCCTGTATTTTGCAATAATTTCGACATGGCAACCTCACTGGGTTTATAAACCACCTTCAAATACCGAAAAATCATTGGCGTATCTAGGATTTTTTCCTAGGGGGTGCCTAGGGGGTGCCAGTTTCAGTGGCTTCCAGGTTGCTTTTTTTTGTAAAAAGAAATACCGAACCACCCCAATTTCTTAGTATAATGATATACTGCGTCGCGGAAAAAAGAAATACATTGAATTTGTCTTTTCAGTATTTACTATTTAGCAATCATCTTGACAATTCCTGTTTTGTGGATTGAAAACAGTCACGTGTAAATCTCGGAAACTATAAAATATCCCCAAATTTGCGTGTAACATGTATTCATCGTGACATCCTCTTTGTTGCATAATAATAACTCTTACAGTTATAAATACTTAAACTGCAAAATCAGGATACTTATTTGCATTTTTGGTTTGGCCACAACATTAATGGCTAAAAGTCATTTTTTATTTAGTTGAATATTATCACGTGGACATGAAAATACTTTTACAGAAAAATTGTGAGTATGATTCTCAAAACTACAAAATTCACACTCGATTAAGTATCCTGAGTTCCGTTATGAACCTCCACTAACATATTATAATTATCAATCCAGTTAAAACCCGGAATTTGGTGCGAGCAAACTTCGATTTTTTCTCGCACCAGAATTCAACTGGATTGGTAATATATCTGATGATTGGAATGCATTATAAAGCTATTTTTTGGGATAGTCTTTCAAGCATTGTTTTATTAATGTCAGCAATTCTACTGATATTGGCTTCTAAAAATTCCCCAATTACTTTTCAGGCAATTCCTTTGGGATTTCTTTTAGTGAAGCCTTTGGTAATCCATTCGGATGACTCTGGGAACAAACTCACAATTTTTTTTTGTAAATATCTTCAGCAAATCATTCTACTTTTTGGATTTTCGTTCATTTTTTGGACTTTTATTATTTATGCTATTTGGTATTCGCCGATTCCTTCGAAAACTCCTTCGGAAATTCTTTCATAAATCGCTTCTTTATTTTAATTGAAAATTCTTCAGACAATTTCTTCTAGATTTCGACAATGATTTTTCATAAGGGCTTAACTGACTTGATCGATTTCTCTTCGTCGACTCTCTCTTTTGCTAATAACTTGACCAAAACAAACAAAATTATTATTCTAATTTTCTTCAGTTTTTATGTAAGGAATTCCTGCAGCAGATGATTTCGGAATCACTTCGGTAATTCCGATGTCACTTGCATCGAACTTTTTTTTTGAGAATTTCATCAGCAATTCATCCGGAAATTTTGGAAACTTCGATTGTTACTTTGAGAACTTCTTTAGTAATTCCTTTGGAAATTGATTTGGCAAATTTCTTAGAGATTTCCTTAGTGAATTTATTTGAAAAAAAAAATCTTTGGCGGTTCTTTATAAATTCTGTCAAGGTGATTCTACGGTAATTACTTTTGGAGTTCTTTTTAAACTTTCATCAAAAATTAATTTGATGCTTTCGAAAAATTCTTTGAGAATTTCTTCGACATTTGTTTTGTTTTTTTTATTGAACATACTAGCTGTCGCGGCAAATATTGTCTTGCTAGCTGCGGGGGTCTAACAGCTGGTGAGATCCTTACAGCAACGCACTCTAGATTGATTATACTGCGATCGTGTTCACTTTGTACCCAGTTCGCACAAATTTCAGAACATTTTTAATTTACCCACTTTTTTAGTTCATTTTTGTAACTTTTTCTACATAAGAACATAGCCACATTGAATGTGAATCGAACCGTGCAAGGGTCATGTTGATCGGTTCATACGTTCGTGAGTTTTGTTGTCTCAAAGGGACTTTAAACTCATTTTTACATATATAGATTTCGGGAGTTTATATTGAGTTTGGAGTCGGCCAATTTCTTCAAAAAGTCGTCATATTTTCTTCAGGAATTCCTCTGATAATTTTTATATGAATTCTTTTGGCAACTCCTTTGAAAGTTCTAAGGTAATTTTGATGGATTTTTTCCGGCAATTTTTTTTTGGGAATTTGTCAGTAAGTTTTTCGTGAATTTTATAGGATTTTCTTTGACCAAGACCAGTTGAGAATTTCTAATTTTCAAATTCAGCAATTTTTGAAGCAATGAATCATAAAGAATTTAAAAAATAATCACGATAAAATTGCCTGATAAATTTGCAAAATAACTGAAAAAGAAATTGCTGAAATAATTCCAGAAGAATGGCCATTGAAACTAAAAAAAATCCAAAGAAATTGCTGATGAAATTCTAATGAAACTACCGCAGAAGGAGTCCTCAAAGAAATGGCCATAGTATGGTCTAGCGAATTAGGAATCGTAGGTTCACATCCCACCAGAACGCGATTTTTTTTGCGAAGTCATCTCTCATGCCTAAGTAATTACAAGTTTTTTTCCGTACATTCCTATAGGATTTCACTAGAGATACTAGTAATACCTCCTAGGATTTCTTTGGAAATTCTAACTATTCCAGAAATTTGAAAGATTTCTACTGGAATTCCTTGAAGAAGCCCAAAAGAATTTCCAGGAGAAATACCGTGATTAATTTCTATAGTAATCCACGCATAAAAACTCTTGAGGAGTTCCTGGATGAGTCTTTAGAAAAATCCCTGAAAGAATCAAAGGCATTTCTGGAAGTATCTTAGGAAAACTGCCTGGGAGAATCCTGGCAAGAATGCCAGGAGAAATCCCTAGAAGGATTCCTGCAGGTATCACAGTGAGAATTTCTGAAGGAGACCTAGGAGGCATTCCTGAAACATTAGAAGCAGCAGGAATCGCTTATGGAATTCCAGGAGGCGTTGCTGGATGAAAGTCAAGAGGATTTCCTGGAAGAGTCCAATAAGAAATATATGGAGATATCCCAAAAAAGAAAAACCTTTAGGATTTCCAGGAGGAAACACCGAAGGTACTTCTGCAAGGCTCCTAGAAAAATTGCCTTGAACAATCCCAGTAAGTTTTTGAGGAAACTCTGGAGAATAATTTCTAGAAAAATGTCGGGAGGTACTACAGTAAGAAATTTTGGAGGAGTCCAAGGAGGAATTGCTGGAAGAACCCATGAGAAATTTATGAGAGCATCCTTGGATAAAATATCTTGGATAAAAATTCCTGGAGTAATCACCGGAATGGTTCTCAAAACGTCACAGGAAAAATCTCAAGAGGTATTCTTAAAAGGACACTGGGGTGTGTCATTGTAGAAATCGCAGAGGAAATTCTAGGAGAAACGGCTGGAGGAAACTATGCAGGAATTTATGGAGAAACCCTATCAGGAATGCCTGGGGGAATCCAAGAAATTTTTTTTATCTGTATTAACGAGATTTTTAGCCCTGGGCTAGTTCATCTCGGGACCCACGCTTTACTTCCCTTCCGAAGGAAAAACTCACATTTTGCGAGTTTGTCGGGAGTGGGATTCGATCCCAGGTCCTCGGCGTGATAGTCACGTGCTTTAATCATCACACCAGGTTTGGAATGCCTAGAGAAGTCCCTGCAAGAACCGGTAGAGGTATTCTGGAAGAATCTAAAGAGAAGGCCCGTAAGGAATCGCAGAAGGAATTTCGAAAGAAATGTGAGGAAGATTTCCTGTCAGAATTCCAGCTATAATGCTAGGATGAATTCGTAAAGAATAGCTGGAAAAACCTCAAGAATTACTAAAGGAATTCCAGCTGGAATATCTGGAGCAGCGCTTCCCAAAATCAGTTTTCGTGGCGCCTCCACGTGTCGCTTTTTCTACTTCTCGCAGGCTCGTTTTTTCTACTTCTTTTAGCGAGCCTGTAAGAGGTTCGTGCGCCGCAAAAACGGAGTTTGGGAAGCGCGGATCTGGAGGAATGGACTACCCGCTTGGCGCACACCCACAGTTGATCAGCAGGAGTAAATCCCTTTTATTTTGTATGGTGAAAAGCATCTAAACTTAAATTACTTGAAATAGAAAGTTTTTACTGAAAACATATTTGGTAGGCTTAATAGTAGTCACCATTGTGTACAACCACTACCAAATATTTTTTCGAATAATGTATTCCACTTCGACAAATTTGCCTTTAGATGCTATTCGCCATACAATATTTTTGCGATTTACTTTTAGCGATTTTTCGCGCATAGATGCTAGCGCCATATTGGTCGATGCGGAGAGTAGGAAAACAGCCGATGTAATTAATTTATTCCTGGAGTTCCGAGAGGTATCATAGAAGTAATTTCTAGAGAAATCCTAGAATCAGGAATGCCGGGGATATTCTAAAAGAAGTTCCTCTAAAAAAATGTCTGGAGGAATACCTACAGTTCTCCTTGAAAGAATCGGTAGAAATATACTGGAGGAATCCCTGATGGAATCGCAGGAGGAATTTCTGGAGGAATCTCAGGAAGATTTCCCGAAAGTATTGCAGCAAGTAAGTATGCCAGGTGAAATCCCTGGAAGTATTTCTGAAGGAGTCCTAATGGGAATTGCTTGAAAAAATCCTCCTGGAATTCACGGAGGAAGGCCAATAGAAGTTCTTGGAGAAATCCCCTGTGGAATTTCCGGAAGAACCTCTGGAGGAAGTCCTGGTTAAAACCTTGAAGAAATCTCAAGAAGAATTGTCGAATCCCAAAGTGATATTCTGGAAGAATTTTCGAAAGAACTTCCCTTGTAGAATTCCTGAAGGTACTACAGTGAGAATTTTTGGAGGAGTTCTAAGAGGAAGGCCAATATAAGCTCCTGGAGGAATTTCATGAGAAATTTCTGGAAGAATTTCTGAATAAAATCTCTGAAGGAATTCCTGGAAGAATCAACGGGAGGAACTTCTGAAAGGATCCAAGAAAGTTGTCGTGTATAATCCCACCAGGAATTCCAGAAAAAAATCCCTAGAGAAATTTTTAGAAGAATCCTTAGAAGAATTCTAAGAAGCACCATAGTTAGAATTTCGAAAAAAATACTACAAGAAAATGCTGGATCAATCTCTAAAGAAATTTCTAGAATGTACAGCCCCACCATAACTGCCTGGAGAATCTTGAGGGAAGCTTATTGAAGAAATATCGGGAGGAATCCTTGAATAAAGCCTAGAGAAATCACTGTATGAATAGATAAAGGTATTTCTGGAGGAATGCATTGAGAAGTCTGTTGATTGTTCTTACCAATATCTAAAACGCCAAAACGTACAACAGGTATATAAGTAATTCTGTGTGTGTTTAAGGACAGACTTGTTAGAATCCCAAAATGGCCGCCACAATGGCCGACTTTGGCACCTACTCACGATTTCGAGGGCACAAATCTCTTCGTAAACAAAACCAGTGCACCTGAGCTTTTTATTTTAAGAACAGAATAATAAAATACATTGTTATTTGAAGCTTGCTTCTTGAGATTTGTGCGTCTGAAGTTTCGATGCAATGTTGAAGCAGGATTTCAAGACGTTTGTCCTTAAGTTTTATTCGAATGTGCCGTTAATAAATATTGGAATTTATTGTGCGAAATTTTAAATGTTGGGTGACTGTCAAGGAAAAATTCTAGGGGGTGCCAAATTTGGTCTAGGGGGTGCCAGGCACCCCTGGAACCCCCCCTAGCTACGCCAATGCGAAAAATATTGATATTTTGCAAAAATGTGAGCGTACGAGCAATTTAAAAAAAATGTGTGTTTCCAACACAGTCGAGTCCCTGTGCAGCATGGGTGTTAACCAAAAATGAGAGTTTTTATTTTAGAGAGCTTATGAGTAGTTCTTACACATTCTAGGTGCTGTGCGGTCTTAGCGTGCAGGGTTTCTGCCGCGATTCCTTCAGGAGTTCTCTCAGGGATTGCATCAGGAATTCCTTCTGAGATTCCTTCAAAACTCCTTCCAAAATTCCGTCAGGTAGTCCTTTCAGGAAGTCCATGCGAGTTTCCTCTCGGAGTTCTTTGTGGGGTTTGTTCAAAAATTCTCACTTCCAGGAATCCTACAAGAATTTCTATCAATATTCTTTCAAAAACTTCTCCGGAAAATTCCTTAAGAGACTATTTTTATGATTCTTTGTGGAACCTCTTCCGGGTTTTCTTTTATTCTGGAATTCTTTCAGATGTTTCGAATGGAAATTTCTCCAGAAGTATTCTGAGGAATTCTTCCCGCAGGTTATGTTGCTGGAATTCCTCATGAAGTTCATACCAAAATTCCTGGAGAAAGTACTCCAGCAAGTTCTTTTCTCTGCAGCAACCCCAAAAGGGATCTTACATATAGCGTCCTGAGCATCACAGAAGGAAAATCTTGAATGATCCTGGAATAAATTTATCAAGAAATTATTGAAAGAATCTTGGAACAATAGGAGGCAATCGGTGAAGTACTAGATTGAAAGTAGTGAGCTGGATTTTTGTATGATGAGATGATCGATTCTCCATTTCTGCAATGAAATGGTGCAAACAGCGTGGGTTATATGATTTCTTGCTTAATTTAATGCTGTTTGAGCAAAAGTTTGGTTAACTGTGTGGTTGAAGTTGCAAGAAATAAATAATACAACAACACAGTTACCCAAACTTTTGCTCAACCAGCATCAAATTAGACAAGAAATCATATAACCCACTCTGTTTGCACCATTTCATTGCAGAAATGGAGAATCGATCATCTCACCATACAAAAATCCAGCTCACTACTTTCAATCTAGTACTTCACTGATTGCCTCCTATTGCTGGACTAATCCTATAAGAAGAAATCCTGGAGGAATCTCGAAATTAATTTCTAAAGCAATTTCGGAAAGAATTTAAAAAAAATCCAGAAACTCCCGAAGTAATCTCAGAAGGTATTATTTAATAATCCCTGGAAAAACTCCATGAGTATTTCCTGGATGAATCCTGGCTAGAGCTCTTGAAGGAATTCCAGGCGGAACCTCTTTAGGAATCCCAGAAGAAACTTCGAGTGTAACAAGCAGTGTAGTTTAATTCAATAGGAAAAACGATCGCTTCGTGGTATCATGCATAAATTAAGTCACTCTCAAAATACCAGATGTTGATCAAGTGTAACAGTTTGTGCAGAATAACCCAAAAAAATTTTGGAGCGTAGACTTCGGCCTTAAGAACTCCCTCCGCAAAAAAGTCTGCGTGGCCAATAAATGGCCTCTTAATGGCGTGGTGTTAGGGTTAAGGTCATCATGCTTCTAATGAGGGTTCAGTTCCCGCTCCGGGTGATGAAACTTTTCGAGAAATATTTCTTCAACGTATCCACTGGTGCATGCTCGTGTGTACCTTGTCTAGTGTTAAGGACAATGTTTACTGTCCGGAAGCAAGTATCAAGTTACATTTTACAGCCAAATACGCGTGATGGTTCACTAGATTTGTGCTCGAAAAAATTGGAGCTATGTACTCCAAATACCTTTTCGTTAAGCTTCGTTCAGTCTGTACAATCTCTGGCTGAAGATCGTGTCGATGTCTTTTTTTTTTAATGTGTAAGCTGGTTTACATATCTTCTGAGCTATATTATCAATGTCACCATGTGTGATTTTGCAAGAAATTCTGAAACAAAAGCATAGGCTGTATGACAACACTCTACGCAGAGTCGACAACGAAATGTACGAGCAAGCATTCGACTGGCACTAGAACAATGCAGCAGAGGCTGGTATAGATCACGTTGCGATTCTTCAAGACGCACCAAGGCGGTACACTACGCACACTATGGGTGAGCAGGATTAAAACTACAAAGTAGTAGTACGATAAATATTTATTAAAATCAAGGGGATTTCAAGGGATACTTAATTTACTGCACATTTTTTAATTAAAATTTGTATAAAACTTGATACATACATTTTGGAATCCAATCATTTGCACGAGTTGTAAAAATTGTATCAACCTTTAATCTCACAACTTTTCGTTTGTTCTCTGGGACCACTTTACAATTAGAGTAGAGGTCACTTCTCAGTGTTCCATTGAACAAATCTAATTTCAATGACTTTTAATGGCACAATTTTCTTATTGATTACGATGATGGTTTTCATTTCGATTGATTTTCATTTGAACACGGAAAATAAATGCACATATGCGCTAATAAAAACACACTAAGCTGCAATATCTGTATTAGGCAGTCGATGAACACCAACTTTCTCCGAGTGCAATTCCCCATTCGAGGTGATTCAATTGAAATAAATCGAACTCCAAATGAACCTGCCACCATTCCTTCACCACGTCCCCGCAGAAAATCGATCCGGATCGATCGGATAGATATTGCACGCGTTATTTTCCCAGCATCAACAGTTCCCACCATAACCATCAGCGCGGATAATCATCATCTCCCAATCGCTTGACGTCACTACCCCAGGTGTTTATTCTATTTTCACGAATGCAAGAGGGTGATGGCAACCATCATTTTTGGTATAAAATTTGTTTTGATGAAACTCTGTAAATAGTTTGAAGTTATATTGTGCTTGACTGGGATGGAATGAATATTGAATTCGGCTCGATGAGTCGATAAACGTTCTCGCAGATGGTGATGGAGATACAAGTGGTGAGGACATCAGACACCGACTGAACCTACATTTGTGGTTATTCGCTGAAGGTTGAAGAGGTAAAACTGGCGACGCAATCTAACCAACCAGCCAGCCAGGTTAGAAGAGGATTCTCCACACTCACTCTCCCGTTTCGCATGTTTGCTTATTTTTTATCATGAAGATTTTCACTTATTCCGCCAACACTTACTTCAGACGTACACATATTTGTACACGGGTTGTTCTTTAAATCGCTGGATTTCCTAGACGGCAAACACGTTTCTTCTTCTCTTATTGACGTATAGCACTTAACGTTGAATTTAGGCTTAAAGCCTTGGTCTGCAGCATCACTACCAGCAGTATGCTATATATTCGCAGGAGAGTGTGAGAGATGGAGATTCACGTACAATCTGCTGCAGGATGTGCTTTTATTCTCTCATTCCAAGAATTTTTCCGCTTTCTAGCTGATTATACCCCATTATTGCCAATAAATCTTCCGACACGTAGCACTTTACACACGTTCCCTTGATTTCACACTTTCTTGCTATGCTTCTTTCTGATAAATTCCGTTGGTTCCTGATGCTTGATGCTTCACTCAATTTTCTGTACCGAAATCCAAATTCCAAAACTGCCGCAGTGGTTGAATTCCAAGGCAAAATTCAGCGCTAGCTATTTAAATATTCCGAAGTGAAATCACTCTTCTCGGCTTGCTCTCGTTCGGATCGGCGACCGTGCACGGAAAAACCGACGAAAATCCTTCAGCAATAAATTCCTGGTCTGGCATGCACGCACTCGAGGTTCTGCATCTCTGAAAAATATTTTTCTGCTAATAATCCACAGGCACAACGTATCTTCTTGACACGACACGGAACCATCCCGGACACGAAATTATGCATGTCGAATGCGAATGCTAGCCTCGTTTCTTCCTTCCTCTTGGCAATGTCCCTATTCTTCCCGCTCAATCAGCCCGTTGTTCTTCTCTAACGGGGCACTACTTGACCATTGTTCTCCGATTCTTCCTCTAATTAAAAACTGTTTTCCATTCCTACGCCGTCGTTCTTCTCTTGACTCCGCAGAACAATCCCAGCATCCTCTTGGCTAAGGCACCATCTACTACAACCCACACTCTCGACGTCAGCACTCTCCGCAAGCTCTCCCAGGTCGCGTTTTCTCACGGCAGCTTTCACTCTTCTTCACGCTTATCACAATGACCCCCTGTTGCAGACGAACCAACCACCATACACCTCAACAACACACAAACGCACTCAGCACGGCAGGCACCACCAGCAAGCAACAAGATTCGCACGGGCCTAGGCCAAGGACCACCACCCACCCACTACCCACGCATCACTTCCCTTCACCTGTTCGCACACAATGACGACACGCTGCCAAACCGCAAACAGACACTACCATCATCAGGCGAGGGCAACCTCGCGCTCACACTACCCAGCATCCCTTCTCATCTCACATCCTTGGCAGCCCACACCACGTCCAAAGTCAAGAGAACAACACCGACAGGGGTCACTGCTGCTGGATGCTGCGGAAAGAACAAACTGGCCAGCACAGGTTCCGACCGAGTCCCGAATACCGACAGTGTCCGAACGCGCCAATGTTTCTGACGGCACTGAACTGGAGCTCCGTTCCCCAATTCGAACCAGTGAGCCGGAGCCCTCACATCAACTCTCCCGCTCGCTCCCAATCACAAAAGAAAATTCTCCTGGTTTTCCACGCGATGCATCTCCGTCACTGAGCAGAGCGGAGGAAAACCACGTGAGAAGCAACCAACGGAGATAAGGACCGGTCAATGACGGACAGATGTGGAGAGAGAGCGACTCGAAATCAGGTCGTCCTGTTGCGCTTCTGCTCGTCGCTAGGAGGAGGTGGGCTGCTCGTTTGCTCACTGTGTCACAGCTCACTGCTCACTCCGGTGCGCGGCTGGAAAATGTAGAATGCTGGAAATTAGGACAACCAACCCGACCCGACCGACGATGCTGGATTACAATGATGCTGCTGCTGCTGCATCAGCTGCGGCATGTTGGGAAAGCTCACGCGCGAATTCGAGCAAAATATGGGTGAAAGGGGGCATTGAGTCATACGCGTGAGGCGAAAACATCCAGACAGCACTGCGACCGAAATCCCGATGACGACGATGGTGTGAGCGGTACTGCAGTGATGATGTGCAAATGTGGTGGCTTAATTATCTTTTAGCGATTATCATCATGCGGCTATTAATTTGGTTAAATTGTAGCAAATTACATATGATTCAAGTCAACTAATAACAATCATCGAAGTACAATGCATATTTTCTTCATTTTTAAATCACGTTGTCTAGAACCACAGCTGAAACTGTTATTTCGACATATCTCATTTCAGAAGCTTAACCCAAAAATATGGTACCGTAATATGGGGGGTAGTTAATCAGCGGGGTGAATTTGATCACTATGGAATTCACGTCCTTCAACCGCTGAGGACACTACAATTCTGTTTCAATCGAAGAACTTTTGACGTAAATCAATTTTTCGAATATATTGAAAGACATTTTGAATATATTGAAAGACATTATCTGGTGATGGTGAAAATGTGCCCAAAACTCTTCGTCATCAACAATGTACGTTACCGGCGACCGCCACGATACAACCTAGAGCGATTAAAACAACCGGATGTCGCCACAGGGTACGCGCAGAATCTCGAGGCCGCGTTGCCAGACGAGATGAGCTCGATGAGGCCCCTGTAGAGGACTGCTAAAGTACAATAAAAGCAGCCATCAACGACGGAGCCGAGAGCACCATCGGATACATGGAACGAAATCGACGGAACGAATGGTTGGACGAAGAGTGCGAAACGATTTTGGAGGAGAAAAACGCACTGAGGGCGGTAGTGCTGCATCAAGGGACCCGGCAGAATACATACATTTATTTGTTCAACATCATTAAGACAGGACATAATCAACAATAGTACGCCACAATACTCGGTTTGTGGCTGCCGCTCTCCATCCTCGGTCGCGCCCAATGCTCGCCAAGTCACGCTCCACCTGGTCCGCCCATCGTTCTCTCTGCGCTCCACGCCTTCTTGTGCCAACCGGATCCGTTGCAAACACCAGCTTTGCAGGGTTGTTGTCCGGCATTCTTGCAACATGCCCTACCCAACGTATCCTTCCGGCTTTGGCCACCTTCTGGATGCTGGGTTCGCCGTAAAGTGCAGCGAGCTCGTGGTTCATCCTTCTCCGCCACACACCGTTCTCCTGCACACCGCCGAAGATCGTTCTTAGCACGCGTCGCTCGAAAACTCCGAGTGCTTGCAGGTCCTCCTCAAGCATGGTCCATGTCTCGTGTCCGTAGAGGATCACCGGTCTTATTAGCGTTTTTTACATGGTGCATTTGGTGCGTGGGTGAATCTTTTTCGATCGCAGTTTCTTCTGGAACCCGTAGAAGGCCCGACTTCCGCTGATGATGCGCCTCCGAATTTCTCGGCTCACGTTGTTGTCAGCCGTCAGTAAGGATCCGAGGTAGACGAATTCCTCCACCACCTCGAAAGTATCCCCGTCTATCGTAACATTACTACCCAGACGGATCCGGTCGTTTTCGGTTCCGCCTACCAGCATGTACTTTGTTTTTGAGGCATTCACCACCAGTCCGACCTTTGCTGCTTCGCGTTTCAGGCGGGTATACAGTTCTGCAACCGTTCCAAATGTTCTAGCGATAATGTCCATGTCGTCCGCAAAGCACACAAATTGACCGGATTTTGTGAAAATCGTTTCCCGGCTGTTGAGCCCGGCTCGTCGCATCACACCTTCCAGCGCGATGTTGAAGAGTAGACATGAGAGTCCGTCACCTTGTCGCAGTCCCCGGCGAGATACGAATGAACTGGATAGTTCACCCGAGACCCTTACGCAGTTTTGCACACCGTCCATCGTTGCTTTAATCAGTCTAGTCAGCTTCCCAGGAAAGCCGTTTTCGTCCATGATTCTCCATAGCTCTGCGCGGTCGATACTATCGTATGCCGCTTTGTAGTCGATGAACAGGTGGTGCTTCGGGACCTGGTATTCACGGCATTTCTGGAGGATTTGCCGTACGGTAAAGATCTGGTCCGTTGTCGACCGGCCGTCGATGAAGCCGGCTTGATAACTTCCCACGAACTCATTTGTTTTAGGTGACAGACGACGGAAGATGATCTGGGATAGCACTTTGTAGGCAGCATTCAAAATAGTGATCGCCCTGAAGTTCTCACATTCCAAATGGTCGCCTTTCTTGTGAATGGGGCAGATTACCCCTTCCTTCCACTCCTCCGGTAACTGTTCGGTTTCCCTGATCCTGACTATCAGCCGATGCAGACAGGTGGCCAACTTTTCTGGCCCCATCTTGATGAGTTCAGCTGCGATACCATCCTTACCAGCTGCTTTGTTGGCTTTGAGATGGTGAATGGCATCCTTAACTTCCCTCAGCGTGGGAGTTGGTTCATTTCCGTCCTCCGCTGCACTGGCGTCGTCGTTCCTTCCGTTGCCGTGGGCTCCCGTGCCTACGTTCTCCACGCCGTTCAGGTGCTGATCGAAGTGCTGCTTCCACCTTTCGATCACCTCACGTCCGTCCGTCAAGAGGCCTCCGTCTTTATCCCTGCATATTTCGGCTCGCGGCACGAAGCCGTTGCGGGATGCGTTGAGCTTCTGATAGAACTTCCGTGTTTCTTGGGAACGGCACAGCAGTTCCATTTCTTCACACTCCGCTTCTTCCAGACGGCGCTTTTTCTCCCGAAAGAGGCGGGTCTGCTGTTTCCGCTTCTGTTTATAACGTTCCACGTTCTGTCGAGTCCCTTGCTGCAGCATTACCGCCCTCGCTGCGTTCTTCTCCTCAAAAACCGTTCTGCATTCTTCGTCGAACCATTCGTTCCGTCGATTCCGTTCCACGTACCCGATGGTGCTCTCGGCTGTGTCGTTGATGGCTGCTTTCACTGTACTCCAGCAATCCTCTAGAGGGGCCTCATCGAGCTCGCCCTCGTCTGGCAACGCGGCCTCGAGATTCTGCGCGTATGCTGAGGCGACATCCGGTTGCTTCAGTCGCTCTAGGTTGTACCGTGGCGGTCGCCGGTACCGTACATTGTTGATGACGGAGAGTTTTGGGCGTAGTTTGACCATCACCAGATAGTGGTCGGAGTCGATGTTGGCGCCACGATAGGTCCTGACGTCGATAATGTCGGAGAAGTGCCGTCCGTCAATCAGAACGTGGTCGATTTGAGATTCCGTCTGCTGTGGTGATCTCCAGGTGTAACGATAAGGGAGGCTGTGTTGGAAAAAGATGCTACGTATGGCCATATTTTTGGAGGCGGCGAAATCAATGAGTAGTAGGCCGTTTTCGTTCGTTTGCTGGTGGGCGCTGAACTTACCAATCGTCGGTCTGAATTCCTCCTCCTGGCCTACCTGAGCGTTCAAATCTCCTATGATGATCTTGACGTCGTGGCTTGGGCAGCGATCGTACTCGCGTTCGAACTGCGCGTAAAATACGTCCTTGTCATCATTAGTACTTCCGGAGTGTGGGCTGTGCACGTTTATTATGCTGAAGTTGAAGAATCGGCCCTTGATCCTCAACCTGCACATTCTTTCGTCGATCGGCCACCGACCGATCACGCGCCTCTGCATATCACCCATCACGATGAAAGCTGTTCCCAGCTCGCGTGTGTTGCCGCAGCTCTGGTAGATGGTATGATTACCTCTAAACGTTCGCACCATGGATCCTGTCCAACACACCTCCTGCAGCGCTACGATGCCGAACCCGCGGTCCTTCAGTAGATCGGCGAGTATGCGGGTGCTCCCAATGAAGTTGAGAGATCGGCAGTTCCACGTACCGAGTTTCCAATCGCAAGTCCTTTTTGTTCGCTGGGGTCGTTGCCGTTGGTCTCGGTTCGTATTATTCTGTTGCTGATTTTCCGTTACAATGTTTTTTTACGGCTGGCTCTTAGGGCCTGACACCAACCCCCTACTTTCTGGAGGACCATAGTGCACAGTTGAGCTTAGAGTCCTTCCCTGGCACTCGGACGTAGATCAGCCGCCCCTAACATGGGGATCAGACGCTGTTGTGAGCCGCTCCTCCTGGAGAACAGACGCTCAGGTTTGCCGAAGCAAACCCCCCCTTCCCTGTCAGCCTACGACCAAAGTTCCCACCGGGGTTGGTTACCCGATCTTCCCTAAGGTTGCTCATAGTTTCCGGCCGGTACCGCGTGGAGGTAGGGATAGGAGTTGCTGGGTAGAGGCTAGTGGATCACAATGGGATCTGAATTGCGCAGCATACCCAGCCTTTACCGTGCCGGACCCGGCAGAATGTGGAACGTTACAAACAGAAGCGGAAACAGCAGAAAAAAAGCGTCGCCTGGAAGAAGCGGAGAGTAAAGAAATGGAACTGCTGTGTCATTCCCAAGAAACACGGAAGTTCTACCAGAAGCTCAACGTATACCGCAACGGTTTCGTACCGCGAGCCGAAATGTGCAGGGATAAGGACAGAGGCCTTTTGACGGATGGACGTGAGGTGATCGGAAGACCACGGCAACGGAGGAAACGACGATGCCAGTGCAGAGGAGGACGAAAATGAACCAACTCCCACGCTGAGGGATGTTAAGGACAAGGTATTTGGAGTACATTGCTCAAAATTTCTAGAGCACCGTTTTTTAGAACCGTTGAACGGATTTGGATTAAAATGCATCACGCTGTTGACAACCACTGAACAATTAGCGTGATGCATTTTAATTCCAATCCGTTCAACGGTTCTAAAAAACGGTGCTCTAGAAATTTTGAGCTATGTACTCCAAATACCTTGTCCTTAAGGATGCCATTCACCAGCTCAAAACCAACAAAGCAGCTGGTAAGGATGATATCGCAGCTGAACTCATCAATATGGGCCCGGAAAAGTTGGCCACATGTCTGCACCAGTTAGTAGTCAAGATCTGGGCAACCATGCAGATACCGGAGGAGTAGAAGGCAGGGGTAATCTGCCCCATTCACAAGAAAGGCGACCATTTGGAATGTGAATACTTCAGGGCGATCACTGTTTTGAATGCCGCCTACAAAGTGCTATCTCAGATCATCTTCCGTCGTGTTTCACCTAAAGTACATGAGTTCGTGGGAAGTTACCAAGCCGATTTCATCGACGGCCGGTCGACAACAGAACAGATCTTCACCGTACGGCAAATCCTCCAGAAATGCCGTGCATACCAGGTCTCAACGCACCACCTGTTCATCGACTACAAAGCGGCATACGACAGTATCGACCGCACAGAGCTATGGAAAATTATGGACGAGAACAGTTCTCCCAGACTGATAAGAGCAACGATGGACGGTGTGCAGAGCAGCGTAAGGATTTCGGGTGAACTATCCAGTTCATTCGAATCTCGACGAGGACTACGACAAGGTGATGGACTTTCCTGCCTACTATTCAACATCGCCCTGGAAGGTGTTATGCGACGAGCCGGGCTCAACAGCCGGGGTACGATCTTCACGAAATCCGGCCAATTTGTCTGTTTTGCGGATGACATGGATATTATTGCTAGAACATTTGGAACGGTGGCAGAACTGTACACCCGCCTGAAACGTGAAGCTGCAAAGGTCGGACTGGTGGTGAATGCGGGTAAGACAAAGTACATGCTGGTAGGTGGGACTGAGCGACACAGGACAAGCCTTGGCAGCAATGTTATGATAGACGGGGACTTTCGAGTTGGTAGAAGAATTCGTCTACCTCGGTTCCTTGCAAACGGCTGACAATAACGTGAGCCGTGAAATACGAAGGCGCATCATCAGTGGAAGTCGTGCCTACTATGGGCTCCAGAAGAAACTGCGGTAAAAAAAGATTCACCCCTGCACCAAATGTACCATGTACAAGACGTTAATAAGACCGGTGGTTCTCTACGGACACGAGACATGGACCATGCTCGAGGAAGACCTGCAAGCACTCGGAGTTTTCGAGCGACGGGTGCTAAGGACGATCTTCGGCGGCGTGCAGGAGAACGGTGTGTGGCGGAGAAGAATGAACCACGAGCTCGCTGCACTTTACGGCGAACCCAGCATCAAGAAGGTGGCCAAAGCCGGAAGGATACGGTGGACAGGGCATGTTGCAAGAATGCCGGACAACAACCCTGCAAAGAGAGCACGATGGGCGGACCAGGTGGAGCGTGATCTGGCGAGTGTTGGGCGTGACCGACGTTAGAGAGCTGCAGCTTCAAATCGAGTATTATGGCGGCAAATTGTTGATTCAGCATTATCATGAATTTGATGTTAAAGCCTGTATCTGCAACAATCGGGACGCAGAAATTCAGCTGTAACTGTGTAATAAATACATTAAAATTGCTCATATTTGGCCAAATAACATCTTAAGGTGTGCTTATTTCACCTACAAAATTTCATGTGAATCGGTGCAATGCTTTTTGTTGTAGCAATGAAAGAATAGAATGTGTGCCGTTGAGTTTTGTACAACCCCTAGTTTTACTTGTCAGCGCTGTAACTTTTAAATTTGGCAGAGAAAATGGCTGAAATTTTGAACACAAACCTCTCAATCTACATTTGTTGCATAGGAAAAATTTCAAAAAAATCGATGCACTATCAACAATTTCATAGTCGAAACATGTATTGGGATTGAACGTGATTTTAGCCCCTTAGACAGCAATTAGTCAGCACCCTTCATTGTTTCGATTGTAATATTGAAAGTACTATACTAATAATCATCAAATTTTGCTGGCATAATATACACTGTGGTGCATAATTGATCGGACAAACGCCGATTTTCATACAAAATGGCCAAGTTTAAGATGCTGTAACTATGGTTTGCTTTGTTGGATTGAGCTTAATTTTTGACACGGAACTACAAATATGCTGAATTTTGTGTATACAAAGTATAAAATGTTTTCGTTCACAGGTCTGAGCGTGGCAAGGCGTTGAAAATATTGCAAAAGTGATCGGACAGCGGCACGCGTGTAAATCAAAGGGATAGACGGGGATACTTTCGAGGTGGTGGAGGAATTCGTCTTCCTCGGATCCTTACTGACGGCTGACAACAACGTGAGCCGAGAAATTCGGAGGCGCATCATCAGCGGAAGTCGGGCCTTCTACGGGTTCCAGAAGAAACTGCGATCGAAAAAGATTCACCCACGCACCAAATGCACGTGCGGCGTTGAAAATATTGCAAAAGTGATCGGACAGCGGTACCCCTTTGATTTACACGCGTGCCGCTGTCCGATCACTTTTGCAATATTTTCAACGCCTTGCCACGCTCAGACCTGTGAACGAAAACATTTTATACTTTGTATACACAAAATTCAGCATATTTGTAGTTCCGTGTCAAAAATTAAGCTCAATCCAACAAAGCAAACCATAGTTACAGCATCTTAAACTTGGCCATTTTGTATGAAAATCGGCGTTTGTCCGATCAATTATGCACCACAGTGTACACATTATTAACTACCTTTTGTGAAAATTTCATGAAAATTGACAGAGAAATTCAAAAGTTATGAGTAAGCATACATCGCACATGAAAAGCACGAACAATTTTCACTAACACTTACCCCTCCCTATCAATACTAGTAGCTTCCAAACTGATTGATCAAAGTTGATGAAATTTTGCAAGAAAGTGTCTCTATAAGTATCATAACTGCTAACGAAATTTCATAATTATCATCACAGAATTTTGAGCTGTAGTGTAAAAAAGTCATCTATTATGCGAATGAAAATTAGTCGTGATTGTACAAAATGCTTAAAACCACGTCTGTTTGTTTTTCATCCACAGTCAAAAGTAATGCATCGTTTTTTTTTATGAAATTTGGCACAAATAATAAACATATATCAGAGAGTTCTCAATCAATTATTTGGCCAATTTTACCGATTCATTATAGAGCTATAGCCGTACTTCTGTGTCCCGAATATTGCGGATACAGGCTTTAACTAAATAAATAAATAAATGCCCCTCCACTTTTTCCTAAAAACTTTTAGAAACCCCAGCTTATTCTATGCACTGGCCTGTCCCTGGAAGCATTATTATCTTCTTTTTGGAATAGAATTACTTAACATTGAGTATAACACTGACTGATGAGACATTTGGTTTATTTGAGATTGGTTGCTTGTGAAAAATAATGCAAATAATTATAACAAAGACAACTATGTTCAATTATGACCCTCTGTTTATTTTCAACTTCTATTCAATTTCTCTCATCGCACACTTGCGATTCTATCCACCGTTTCTTTCATTACTTTCGTTACTCCCTTCTCTTTAAGTAGTATTAAGTTCACCGAGAAAAGCCATTAAAATTTAATTATCATAGAGTCATGCGGTGATTTAACCTAGAAAGTTTGTTAAGAAATGTCTGCCAAAATTAGCCCAAAATCAGCACAGGTCCTACTGAACCAGAATGGATGGAAACCCTACCAGGGATTCCTTCAGAATTGTCTACAGGCAAGAATTAGAAATTAGATCTACAGGAATTGTCAAATTCCTTTAAAAAAATTGAGTGTTCTCGAGAGTATCCTTCATAAATTCGTACACGTACTTCTTCAAAAAATGCATCAGAGATAAGTTCAGCAATTGCTCTGAGGATTCCATTGAAAATTACCACAGGTATGTGTCAAGGAATTTCTTCACTGATTCATCCAGTAAACCCTACTCGAATCCCTCCAGAGATTCTTAACATAATAAGTTTCAGTAGTTCGGGCAAAAATGCATCTAGAGTTATCTACAGAAATTCATACAGCGTTTTCTTCAGGATTTCTTACAGATATTGCTCTATGTACTCTGCTAGAAACTTATCCGGCATTTTCAGTAAGAATTTCACTACAGGTTGTTTAAGGAATTTAAACAATAATATTTCTTAGGGAATTCCACAGGAACTTTTATCTCAAGAGTTTATATTTATTTCAGAGATCTTTATCAATAGCTTATTATGTCTTTGGAAATACGTTCACAGATTGCTCCAGGAATATTTCCACAAAATCCTTCCAAAAATTTATAAGTTTTTCATGAATTTCCTTACAATTTCTCAATATTATTTTCTACAAACGATTTCTCGAGTAGTTTTTACAACTGTTTATCTAAGAAGATTTTCAGAAATTCCTTCAGGGATTCTTTCAAGAAAATCTCTGTGATTTCTTCGGATCATCCTCTAGATATTTATTCAAGTGTACTTCCTGAGATTCCACAAGGATGCAACTGAAGATTTCTTCAAAAATCAGAGACTCCTTAAGGACAGACTTGTTAGAATCCCAAAATGGCCGCCACAATGGCCGACTTTGGCACCTACTCACGATTTCAAGGGCACAAATCTCTTCGTAAACAAAAACAGTGCACCTGAGCTTTTTATTTTAAGCTATTTACAAGTGAACAAGAACAGAATAATGAAATACATTGTTGTTTGAAGCTTCCTTCTTTAGATTTGTGCGTCTGAAGTTTCGGTGCAATGTTGAAGTGGGATTTCAGAACTTTTGTCCTTAAGACTGTTCGGATGCCTTTTGAAATTCTACCAGAGATTCCTTCAAAAGTATCTTCAGGGGCTTTCATCAAGATTCAGCGGTTTCATCAAGAATTTCAGCCAGGGATTTCCTTATAAAAAATTTCATGGAGTTTTTTGAAAAAAAAAATCTATAAATGTGTTTTAAAATTCGTGAACAGTTTCGTTTGAAAATTCTTCCTATGGTACCTCCAAGAACTCCTTGAGATATTCCTTTAGAAATTTCTGCAGAAATCCTTACAAAAACGAGAAATACTTCTGTGGTACCGTCGGAATCATTTCGGATATTCCTTGAGGATTTTTTTTTTCAGAAGTTCTCCCAGATCTTCTCTTAACAATTGGAAGTTTTTTTGAAAGAATTTCTGAAGGAATTTCTAAAGAAATCCTTGGAGGATTGTCCGAAGGAATCCCTCAGAAAGCTTTTGATGACAACTTTAGAAATTCCCAAAAGAAATACTTTCACATTTTCTGGGTGATTCCTGGATAAAATTCTAAAGTTACTTATGCCTGGGCGAATCTATATATATAAAAATGAGTTTGGAATCCCTTTGAGGCAACAAAACTCACAAACGGCTGAACTGATTAGGATGGCTCTTGCACGGTTCGATTCGTTTTCATGACTGTGTTTATATGTACAAAAAGTTACGAAAATCAACTAGAAAAGTAAGAAAATTGATAAAACACTGATTTTCGTGAGGTGGGAAGGAAATCAACACGATCGAAATGAAACCAATCTAGAGTGCGGTGACGTTATGAGCTCAACAATTGTCAAACCACCACAGCTTGGCAAGACAACGTTTGCCGGGACAGCTAGTCTATATATATAAAAATGAATTTCTGTCTGTCTGTCTGTCTGTCTGTCTGTCTGTCTGTCTGTCTGTCTGTCTGTCTGTCTGTCTGTCTGTCTGTCTGTCTGTCTGTCTGTCTGTCTGTCTGTCTGTCTGTCTGTCTGTCTGTCTGTCTGTCTGTCTGTCTGTCTGTCTGTCTGTCTGTCTGTCTGTCTGTCTGTCTGTCTGTCTGTCTGTCTGTCTGTCTGTCTGTCTGTCTGTCTGTCTGTCTGTCTGTCTGTCTGTCTGTCTGTCTGTCTGTCTGTCTGTCTGTCTGTCTGTCTGTCTGTCTGTCTGTCTGTCTGTCTGTCTGTCTGTCTGTCTGACTCTTATGGATTCGGAAACTACTGAACCGATCGGCGTGAAATTTTGTATGTGGATGCTGCTGGGGCCGAGGAAGGTTCTTAGCTTGGTGTGAGACCTCTCCAGTCTCTGGAACGGGGGGCTCCCATACAGGTGACTTTTCGGGGAACGTCCCTATAGAGCTGTATGCCAAAAAACACAGTAGGCAGGCAGTACGACGTTTGCCGGGTCAGCTAGTATATAATAAAAATCCTTAAACCATCGGGGCTGAAGGGATCATATATGACCCCAGCGACGAAACCGAGCAAAGCAGTCGTGTTTGAGTCCCAGTAAGGTTGCGACATCAGCGGTAAAACAATCTGGCTACAAAAAGTGCAGTAATTTCAGAAGAAATCCTTGGAAGGACTCTTGAAGATCTCTGGAGGAATTTATGGGAGAATTTCTTATAAAATTTCGGAAGGAAATTTTGCAGAAAGAAAACAAATCTTGAAGATTTATTTTTCAAATCCAGCAGAAAATGAAATTTTTGAAGAAGGCTTAGAAAGAATGCTTGGAAGAAGAGGGGAACTCTCTGCAGGTATTAACGGAAGGATACCTTGGAAAATTCATTGAAAAATGGTATTTTTTTGCAGAAATTACTAAGAGAATCTTTGGAAAAGTTCCTGAAACATCATCGGAAAAATTTCTGAAAAAAAAACCCTGAAGAAAAACCTTTAAAATCCTAGGCAATTCTTTGAAGAATACCTGTACGAGCTTCTGGAGAAAACCTTGGAGAAAGATCCATAAGAATCTCTTGAGAAGTCTGTAGAGACGTTTATAAGTGAATACCTGAGAGAATTTCTGACTATATGGAATACTACCTCAAGGAACATTTGGAGAAATTCCGACGATTATTTTTGAAAGAGCTCCTGTAAATATATCTGAATTTCTGAAGAAAAATCTAAGATAAATTTCTTGATAGATTTCAAGAAAAAAACCCTGGAAAAGTTCCAATACCTAAAGGAATTCCAGGAGAAATTTTTGAAGGATTTTTTGAATCTTGAGAGAAATTTCTTGAAAAAATTGTTTAGAAGTCGTAAGAAAAATTCCTGGAGAAATTTCCAAAAAAAACTACACGAACAATAATGCATTCTATAAGGATGCTTGGCGGTATCTTTGTAGGAATTCTTGCTGTAATCATTCCAGAAATACCTTTAAAAATCCTCTTTCTATAAAACTATGAAAAAAAAACATTTATAAATTCTGAAATAATCCCTATAGATAATTCTGGCGGTATCCTCGAAGGTTATCATGAAAGAAACCCTAAAGAAGTACATTCTAAAAGGATTCTCGGTGGAATATTTAGAAAAATTCTTGAACGATGTCTGGCATGAATGCCTCTTCTGTGATAATTACAGGAAAAAATCGTGTGAAAATTTATGTTGCCCGAAATTATTTTTTGATTAGGTGTCATATTAAAGTCATTCTTTTGGAGACTAGAGTGGGTCACCCGTTATATGGAAAAATGGAAAATTTGATGGCATCCCATCAGATCAAAGCTTTTCAGATCCCGTTTTGGAACCCAAATAATTGTGCAAAATTTAGGCACGATCGGTTATGTCTACGTTTAGCGCATCGCGTTTGAAATTTGTTAGGGATTTTACATGGGAAAACACATCTTTTTGCATTTCTCTCATGAGAAGCTTGACTTTTTCTAAAGCCATGTAGTCAATAATGTGAAAACATACATAACCTAGGGTGACCTGAAAAACATTGTCGAAGACCACGAATTGATCAGATGCTTATGAAAAAGTTACAGTGTTGGCATTGCTTGTCGAAATAGCATGATTTTGTTGTTATTGTTATTCCTATATACATGTTAAAACTTAAACACATGCATGCCGTTTGTTGAATATAACTTTTTTTTAATAAGTATCGGATCGCTTTGCGTTCTTCGACGAAGTTTTACAGAACAAACAAGGCTATTGTTTTGCATTATCCGTGCCTCAAATTTGCACAGATAAGGCGCTGTCCATAAACTACGTAGACTTTTTTTCGACCATCTCAGACCCCCCCTCCCCTCTCGTAGATTTTTTTTCATACAAAATTTTCGAAATTTGTATGGAGCGTAGACTTTGGCCAGACCCCCGCGTCCCCCCTAAGAGTCTACGTAGTTTATGGACAGGCCCTAATCAGGACCCAAAAGTGTAACCAAAAAAGCTTTGATCTGAGCAAACGGTTCCGTTGACCCACGCTAATGTGGACGTTCCAGTTAAGAGGGAGGTGAAATCGGTGAAATTTAGAAACCTTTGTCGTGACATACTTTGTTGATCGATTTTTTTTTACACACACCTTCATGACTATCAATTTGCGATATTATTTACCCTAATCGTTCTAATCTCTACAACCTTGAGTAACCAGTCCTGACTTTACCCTGATAGCACTGGCTATCCACTTAATAGAAATCCAGATTGTTTACAGGATTCCGTTGTCATTATAAGACTCCTTCAGCATCATTTAATTTGCTGATAGAGCATTCGTTTGCATTCAATCAAGATAAGTATGTAAATTGCAATGGAAACAATCTGTCGGTAAGCTGTTCAAATACCACATGCCGCACATTTCCCATGCACCGAAGCTAGGATAATGCGCAAGAAAATTAAGGAAATCTGGTCACAAACCGGAGAAAAAAGAAAATTGCACCCACTACAACACACCTTTTCTGCTACTAGCTATGTACTACTAGGGAGTAAGGCATCAGCAACAGCAGTAGCATAATCAACCGTCCCCTAGAATAAGTAAATAGCTTGCAGCGGAAAAGGCAAATTGTCTACCACCGACCGTAGGGATGGAACACAGCAGTTTGCCACGGAGATACACAGAGCTGCAAAAAATCAAACAAGGAAACGACTGATCTACATTCCAAATTTCGTTTCCGCGACTTTTTTTGCAAATGTTGCCACGCTGTTGTGTTTTGTACATCACGCTGAAAAAATCTAGTTTTTTATTCTGATTAGCAATACCGTGGTGCAGGCCGCGGTACCCAATCGCGCGAGTGACGGAAGGTAAGGATTTTTTTATCATAGGTTGATATAATTCAAACGATCAGAATCATTGAAGCACAGTGCCAGTGCCGGGAAAACCGTCATTTTTCATAAGCCGGATGAGAAGCAGCAAAAAAACGTTTTGTCACTCCCACCAACCAGCCTGATTGCTGCTGTTTAATATTTATGAAAATCAAGACATCTGCTTTAAGCCTTTTTGCTCCGCTTGCATCTACATAGATTTACACAGTGTTTCTCCTACTGTTTGCGCTTTGTTCCGGAATTCCACTTTTTTGCATGCTCGATGCCACCTTCCGAGGAAGAGCAATTTTACTTTTCCGTAGATCCCAGCTAGGCACGTTCGAGCATTAAACTTTCCGCCGCAGCAAGTTGCGGCAGAAGCAACAAATGGAATTCGCCAAACGAATCCGCATCCGATTCGCTACGTTTACATGCAATGTTCCGTTTTCTTTTTCATGAATCTGTTTTTATTGTTGTTGCGAAATGATTCTACATTTGGTGTCAAACGAAGCGAAAGGCATGCTTTCAACTGGATCGTGCATCTCGTCAGCACATCCTCTTCTTTTTCTACCCCTGTCTAAATCTTGGTATAACGTTACAATTTGGATTGAACTGATCACTGATGACTAAAATCATCTCTGATTTCGATACAGTTCGCCCAAAATGTAGGTCGAACATAGATTGAAACGGTGATTTCCATAAGGAAAGCCTTGACTTCTCACTGACTCGATACCAGAAAACTGTCACATGAATTCACCCACCTTCAGACTTCACCGCTTCCATGCTATCCCAACCGGGCTCGACATTCCATGAGCCGGAAAATTGTGGTGTGAAACATTTATCAGTGCTTGAAGCGAAGGCAGGACCACCATGCAAAAAGCCGCACAGCGCTCATACATACCTAACTGGAGCATTGAGCATATGATTCCGGCAGCTGACGAGATGGTAGCGACTGCTGCGACGCCGTCACGGAAAGATAAGCCATTTCCGCCACCAACCGACGACGACGACGAGCGCAGACGAGCACCGGCAGACCGGCAGGCAACCTGTTCAAATGCATATCTCCGCCGCATAAGTGCATCTACACGGTTGCCTTTTCCCGGAAACAATGGAGTGCACCACCGTACGACAACGTCATCATTTCTGAATTTGAGAAAATTGCATTTTCGGTGGAGTACAACTGCGATGTCTGTTCTGGGTTCCTTTTTGGCTCATTTAGTGATACAGCATCATCATTCTAACGGCAAACGAGGTTTCTGGGAATCTGTTTTCCACGCGAATGAGTGAAGTTGCGGAGAAATGCAGATTGGGTGGGGTAGGATGGTTTGGTATTTTAAAGTCAATGGAGTCAGAGGAATTCTTAAACAGAATACTCAAATTTTCATGATGATTTCTCGGTTTGATATTTTAACTAATTGTCCCGAATAACGACGACTATTCGACACACCCTAATTCGTGAAGTAGCGGTATCTGAGTTTGCTATCATTTATGTCAGTCAAATGGAGTGCCACTGCCATTTTACTACAAATCATCGAGATGAATGGGAAGAAACATCAGCTGCTCAGTTGCGGTGGAGCGGATTCCACCAAGAAAAGATGCATGAACGTGAAAGTAGGTAAGGAATCTCCTTCTGGGACTGATTTCAAAAAGTTTTCTTTCAAGGTTCATTGTTTTCTTGTTGGTGGGTTGGAATGAAAAGGAACATCATAATGGCTTGCAAGTGATGCTTCTTGATTAACTTGCAAGGAAAGACATCCTTCCTTGCCGTTCATTTTGGTGGTGTGGTCGTTCGTTTAGTTGCATGTTCATAGAGAGTTTCATGAGTGCACAAGACAGGTTTGGTTTCTAGTGGCTACCGCTTCTGATTCGTATACAGAAAGTTCTGGGTTCAATCCCTGGCCTGTCCCTTTCCTCCTACTTTGTATCTTTCTATGTACTTTCTCCCTCCTCTTTACATATGTAATTCATGTACATTCATATGTTTGTTCAGAGCCATCGCTAGAACCTGAAAAGGGTTGAAAAATCCATTTCTCTTCCTTCCAACTTTCACTGCACAGTGTATCACAGATAACGCAATCAAGTGAACTGTGCCGCACATCTTCAGAATAATAAAACACACAATTCTATCAACTTACGCCTGGCATTCACGCACCAATGTGTGAGCCCTCTGCCAACCATATCCCACCAACACTCCGGCGTCCGAATTTATGCAGACGCAGAGGTATATTCGGTCTGATGTGGATACAAATTATTGCAATCATCACTTCCTTTCCCTTCCTCACATTGATCTGCCACCTGACGTGGCAGGCGCCATTGTCGCCTACAAATAAGAAGAGCACCAACGCTTGCACACTGAAGATGCCTCTGCTAATCTCCAGCAGATATCTCATTGGTTCCTTGTGTAAGTGTGGCTGGTCTGGCGATACTGGAGTAACATCTATGGGCGGTCAATCAAGCTCAAGCTCACAGAGAGTTTCATGGGTGTGCATATAGTTGAAGCGACAAACCCGCGGGTGATTAGCAAGGCAATGCTAAGAATCAAATTCTGGTTCGTCTGGGATCTTTTCGTAATGGAAATATTCTTGACTTCCTTGGGCATGGAGGATCATCATACCTGTAAACGATGCACAGTGGGAAAAGTCGGTATAAAACGCTAAACAATTCAATATCTCTGCTCGGAGTGGATGGATTCGAATGAATTTTTGACACAAACTGTAAAAATCTCTATAGTTCCAGATAAAGAGGGTGCCATTCACCGCACGATGCTGGAAATAAGTGTATTGATCTCGTTTTACCCCGCTCTCTCTCTCACACCTTTTTGAGAAAATCCTCATCTATTTCCGACTGGCGTGCAAAATATATGACTCATTTTACTCGTATTTGTGTAAAAACTTCCATAGTATCGGTCCTGCCCTTATGAAATGCGTTCTTCTTGCCTGAAGGATTACCTGGTGAAATGCCCGAAAGCGCTTCTAGCATGTAAGTACTTATATTATATTCAAAGGAAGTAACAGTGACTGTATAAGAATCACAGGATATATTCCTGAAAGAATCGCAGTATGATTTTCTGAAGCAACTACTTTGAAGGAATTTTAGAGGGTATTCTTGAAGAAATTCAAGGATGGATTCCAGAGTATATTTGTGGATGAACAGATGAACTCCTTAAAGATTTCTCGAAGACAATTGTGAAAGAATTCCTGGATGAATTCTTGTACAATTTCCTGTTTTTTTATCTCTCTAAAATTATATTAAAGAATTCAAATACAAATCGCTGAAGGGATTGCTCTAGAAATCCTTCAAGTAATTCAAAAAACCAGGTAGTCCTGAGGAAAAATCTTGGGGTAATCCCTGAAAAAGATGATGGACGGGCTACTGAAATTTCTAAATGAACCCCTGAATGAATTTTTGAAAAGATCCCGAGAGAAATTCCTGAAGGAATCACGACAGGAATTCCCGAAGTAATCCCAGAAATAACTCCTGGGGAAATCTCTAGAGGAATTTCTGGAGGTATACCTGGAGTAAACTCTGTATCCCCGGAGAAATTTCTGAAAGTATACCTGGAGGAATTCCTGGAAAAATCCACTGAAACAATTCCTAGAGGAATCTCTGAAGGAAATCTTAGAGAATATTTTGGACGAATTCCTGGCGGAATCCCTGGAGAAGTTCCTGGAGGAATTCCTGAAGGAATAATTAGAGGATTGCTGGAGGTATCCCTGGATGAATTCCAAGATAAATTCCTGAAGGAATCTTTAGAAAAAATTCTGGGAGGTACCTCTAGAAGTATTCCCGGAGCAATCCTCAGATGAATTCCTAGAGAAATCCCTGGAAGAATTCCCGAAAGAATTTCTGAAGAAATTCCTGCAGGAATATCTGGAGGAATCCCTGGAAGAATTCCAGGAGAAATTCCTGGTGAAATTGCTGTATGAATTCCTAGGGCAAACCCTGAAAGAAATCCCAAAGGAATCAATGGATGAATACCTGGAGGATTCCCTAAAGGAATTCTTGGCTCTACCCCATTTGGCATAATATCATTTGGCATATCGTCGTTCGGCATAATGCCATTTGGCATAAATGCCGTTTGGCATATGGCCATCGACATAATGCCGTTTGACATAATACGAAGAACAGCCTTCTTGGTAAGAATATGCATAATCCTTGTTATGCCAATTGGCCATTATGCCAAATACCCGTTATGCCAAATGGCTTTTATGCCAAATGGCATTATGCCAAACGGTTTCCCGTAACGTGGGTAGATTACCTTAGAACGGTGCGTTACGGTGTAAGATCTACCACACTGTATCAAATTTTAATCTTGCTATTTTCCTGCCTTAAGTGGTAGCATTGCAGATTAAAATTTGATATATATTTTATTATGTTCATGTTTTATTTATGTGTTGTTTTTAACTGCTAATAAACCTTTTGTTTCAGGGGGATTCAGGTAATTTTAATGCAGTATAATAGTATAATTTTTGAAAAATAGTAACTGTAACGAGCGTATAACTTATACCTTATCCAGTATTTAATCAATTAATCAATTTTTTTAGCAAATCGCTGTAGGTACACACCATCATATTGATATTGTTCGCATATCGTTATCTGGAAGCGTTTGGTACGGGAAGTCCACGCTTTCATCTTTCCCCTCGATTTCAAGGTGTAGAATGTTTTCAAATATTGATTATGTTGAAATCGTTTTATCCCTTGAAAGCTTCTCTACGGTAAATGCTGCGCAGTTGGCCTACCCGTTAGACAAGAAAAATGATAGACTTGAAAAGGTTTCATTTTCCAGGATGCATTCAAGTAATGGCTGCGTTAGTGTGAGATTAGATTAGATTAGATTAGAAATGGCATTATGCCAAACGGCGTTATGCCAAATGGCATTATGCCAAATAGGGTAGTGTTGAATTCTTTGTGGACTTTCTGGAGAAATTTCCTGGAGAATTTCCTTCAGAAATTTCTATAGGAATTGCTGTAGGCATTTCCGAAAAAAAATCCTGAAGAAATTTCTGGAGGAATTCCTGAATTTGGCTGAAGTAATTCCTGGAGGAATTCTTGGTGGAATTCCTGGAGGAGTCCCCAGAAAAATGCCTGGATGAAATCCATGAGGAATGCCTAGAGGAACACCTTGGAATAATTCCTAGATAGATTCCCGGAGGAATTTCTGGGTATTTTTTTAAGGAATCCCTCGAAAACTCCTGAAGAATTTTCTAGAGAAATTTTCTAGAGGAATTTTAGGAGGAATTCATGCAGGAATCTCTGGAGAATTCTTGAAAAAATTCCTGGATTAACTCCGGGAGGAACTCCTAGGGGAATATCTGAAGAAATTCCCGGAGGATATCCTGGATAAATTTCGGTAGTAATTCCAAGAATTCCTGGGGTAATCCTGGAGGATTGCCTGAAGGAATCTCTATAAAAATCCCAGAAGGAGCTTCTGGAGGTATGCCTGGAGGCATGTCTAAAGGAATTCCTGGATAAATAGCAACCCCTAGAGGATTCCCTAGATGAATTCCTGAAAGAATACCTGGAGGAGCCCCTATAAATATTCCTGGAGACATGCCTGTTGGAGTCACTGGAGGAATCACTAGAGAAATGACTTGGGAAATCTCTAGAGGGATTCCTGGAGAATTTCCTTGAAGAATCACTGGAGCACTTTTAGGAGGAATCCCTGAAAGAATTCCTGGAGGAATCCCTGAAAGAATTCATGGAGAAACTCTTGGAGGAATCCCTGGGGAAATCTCTAGGAGAATTGCTAGAGGAACCTCTATGGAAATTCCTAGAGGAATCGCTTGAGGGAATTCTAGAGCAATATCTAGAGGAATTCCTAGAGGAAATCCTAGAGGAATTTTGTATGGGTCGTAACGCTAGGCTGTATTCCCTATTCCTCTGGAGCGTTACGTAATTTATTGATCCCCTATCTCCTGAAGCGTAACGTTATTTGGGGACGGCGCATAATGAAAGTTGAAAACTTAAAATGATTTTTATGCGCAATGTTGGGAAATTTCGACATTTATACAGTGGGTTGCACTAGGCTTTCCAAAGATCAAATTAAGTACTAATTTTGAAATCATATCACGATGAGATATTGAGCAGATATTTGGCAACTTTTTGAATATCTCATCAATATCATATTAAGATATGACATCAAAATTTGATCGTTTTAAGATATGATTATGATGTTCACGTCTACCCGGGTAGCGATGCCTTGGATAGGCTTGGATACGACGCCGATGATCATTGTTTGTTGTTGGTTTTCAGTTCAATTTACCTTGCAAGCATGCTTTGATTTGGCCTTCAGTTTCAATGATAGGATGATTGTCAAGCCTGTGGTAGGACTTTGACAGCTGCGGTAGAATTCAGCGGCTACCGCAGAGTGGAAATTTTTCTAAAAATCCACAATAATAGTTGGGTTGCCTTTCAGTTGGGTTGCGTTTCAGTTGGGTTGCGTTTCAGTTGGGCCTCCATTACTTGAGATAAGAAGTACCACGGAAGAATATTATAAACAAGTGTGGAATACCGTGTAGCATAGAGTACAATGTACTAAACAAGAGGGACCCTTCTTTATAACATTGTTATTTATAGCGGATTGCAGTGCTACCTGATTCAACAGGAGCCTTGCATGGCTGTGCGGTTATGGTCACCAAGCTTCTGGTCACATGGGGCTCGTGTTCAATTCTCGCTCCGTATGATAAAACTTTTCGTAAGAATTACCAAGAAGAATTTGAATAAAATGGAAGATAAACTTCGTGACCGTACGGTTTGCGGTTTCAGTTGTCTCGCCTAGGCGTATCGGAAGCCTCTGAGTGCGGGTTCGATGCCCGCTTCAGTCGTTGGAAACTCTTCGAAAAACGGAAAATTTTCCCCTGGACTACTGGATGTTCGGTGTGATAAGTGTGTTGTCCGTTGTCCTGTGTTTGTCATAATGTTCAGTTTGTACAACAGCTGGTTGAAGAAGGTGTAGTGTTTTCATCAAGATGACGAAGATATCAATAAATAAATTATTCATTTTTGTACAAATGACTCCAAATTTTGGCTGATGCAGGCTGCTTTCCTGGATCAACACTATTTGTCCAGCAAGCCAATGATTCCAAAAATTTACTGCAAATTACAGGTAGACATGGATGGATTTATTCTAGAAGACGAATTTTAACATCAAGAAATTCCTCTAGCAAGATTTCTTCTGAAATCGCGCCAGCGTTTTTCTTTTTTTTTTAAATTTTGTAAGAAATATCTCTTGGAATGAGTTCCAAAATTTCTCACCAGGGCTGAAAGTCTCTTTAATAAAGACAAATCAATCAAATCAAATTTCTCACCAGATTTCTTCAGAATTTTTCACTGAATTTTCTTAGTACTTCTTCTGTAATTAATCTTGTAGATTCTTTTCACTGACATTTTTCAAGATTTAAACAATCCTTTCCAAGGTTATACATTGAAAATATTCAAGGATTCCTGACTTCTAACCATTTTTTTCTGGAGTTTTTTTTTTCGGGGATCCACTGAGTTCTTTCCAAATGTTTCCAGATGTTGTCACGGAATTTCTTCTAAAGTTTCTCTCAGTATTCTTGAATAACTTTCCAAGATTCATTCCGGTGTTCCTCTTGGAAGTTTTTCAAATGTTCTTCGTGGATGTTTTCTCCTAAAGGTTACACAAGAGTAATTTCTGGGATTTGACTAGAGCTTCTCCAAGGATTTTTTACGCGAATTTTCCATAAATTTTCTGCAGGAGATCCACCCAGAATTTATTCCGAAATTTCTCCTAAAGGTAATTCTAGTATATTTTTGTGAGTTTTTTTTCTATAGTTTCTTCAAGATAGGCCAAGGGATTTCTTGTGATCTGCGTACTACCCATAAACTAAAAAAATACTTGTAAGAAATCTCCGCAGAAATATCGGAAGGAACTTAGGTAAAAATTTGCGAAATCCTTACTTAAAACCTGTTTGAGAAATCTTGAGAGTAACTTCAAAAAAAATCCTTAAAAAAAACTGATTACCTCGGAAAAAGATTCTGGGAATAATCCCGATAGGGAATATTAAAGAAATTCTAGGAGGAGTTCTGAAAATCTATAGGAGCAATCCCAGAAAACTCTCCGAAGATAAGCAAAATGGCGGAATTAAAAGGAATTTGCTTGTCTTTTTCTAGATTTTCTTTAAAAGTTTCATTTTTATCATAGATACTCCCGTGGCATAAAATGGCCATCATGATGACCGTGGTTTTTTTGTAACCGTATACGTCGACGATAACGACGACTGCTTCAGTTCGCGACAGAAGATCGGAACATTGCGAACAAATTTCCGTGCGCGTTTTTTTTTTTTTCTTCTTTTGTGGTCCAGAATGCCAATTTTGAGAATTGCATTCGGATTTGTGCTTTGTTTAACGAAGAAACACCAGACAATCAGCGATGGATAGATACATGGAGGCTTATGAATGGATGAGCTCGTTTCATACTATTGTTTACTGTTAAAATTTAAGGTGTAAATTTAAATGCGATGATATATCTGCAGTAATCGTAGACTTTTTTTGTTATATCATTTTGTCTAATTTCAATATTTGATCACCCTTTGATAAGTCTATCAATTCAAGTAACGGCATTTAATACTAATCAAGTTTTTATGTAAAGTAGATTGAATTCTGAGTATAAACATTGAGTGATTCAAGTGAAAAAGTTCTGCTAAAAGTTCCAAAGCGTTAGTGAAGTGTAAGTGAAATTAATTAACTTGAACTTTGAATTTCTCCAACGTTCTAGAATCTGGAGTTGGATATATGTATTACAGTTCTAAATAAGAGCTCATATATCCAAAGCAAATATTCAGTATGTTCAGAATAGATTCCTTCAACACCCCGAACAGAAGAAAATAACAAGAGAATAACATATCATGGTATTTATCTTAAATACTACCATACCTTGATATGCCTTTCATTAGGTGGTAATAAGAGGCAAAATAACAAAAACGAATACCAAGATTTTGTATAAATAACACCTAGAAAATAACAAGCCTTGTTATTTCAATAATGAATGCATACCTAAAATTTCAAGTGCTGTATTTGTTATCCCAAAGTTATTGAATAACAAACTAATAACATATCTTGTTATTAAATGTTTCGTTTGTTCGATGACTTCATGATATAATAGCAAATCTTGTTCTTCGGCTATTTTCACTGCTAAACCAACAAATACTACGTCAATACCAAACTCTGCTCGAATACCTCCAACTGTTTCTGTGATGTTCTCATAACATTTCGTAGAATAACGCAGCAATAACAATTTCAGGTATTAGAGCACATGTTGCTCTTCGCATGGTATTTGTAAGGTATGCCCTTCTGCTCGGGATACATACCTATGTAGAATCAAATCTTCCCATCCTTCACCACTATGAAGCACCCTTTCAGTGATTGATGTGGAAATGTAGAGGTACCCTCCGGTCTTCAGTAGCAAAGACCAGTATACCCTAACATAGGTCGGACTCGATTATCCGGAATCGGGATCTGAGCTTTTCAAAGATTTATCTAGTGAACGGAATGCTGTATAAAGCTAACTTTATGACGTGTTGTAAGTTAGTAATCATGTTATGATTAGTTTTCAGTCAAAATTTCAGATGTGTACATCATTACGATCGCTAGATATGTTGTTTGGAAAGCTCCAGAACCCGACTCCCGATAATCGAGTCGGACTGTTTTCCGCTCCTTTCTTACTGACCGCAAAGACTTGGGCACCACAGTTATACATGAAAATAATGCTTGTGTCGCTAAAATTGTTCTTTGAGTAAATGGAGTGCTCAAACCAATATTTATATATAAGATCACAGTGGATCCGCCATTCACGTCACTCTGAGCCAAACTGAGCCTCAACACGTCCAAAACGTCACGCTTCGGATGATAAAATTTTGATAGCTGTGGCGGTCTATTGAAAAATCCCCAGAAAAGCAGGCATGCCACCTACAAAACGTGCTGAGCTTTTCTCATAAAATACCAGTGTTGTTCTTTAAATCCAACGTTTCATGTTTCGCCTCAGCGAATCTCTTCCCCCATTTTTTTCTGTTCTGCTTCCCAGCATCCACTTCAATCCACTTGAAAACTGCTGAAAAACTCCAACATCCTGTTGATGTGTGTCCTCTTGTTCCAACTCGGTCGTCGTCGTCGTGTTCCCAAGGTGGCACATGCATGCCTACCACCAGCCAGCAGACAGAACAGAAGATGAACACAAATGCTTTCGTCCCCATGGCCAGGCACGACTTTATGCTTCCGGATGCGCATTATGCGGTCGAATTGTGAGGATTTTCCTGTCGCCGTTCGCCGTGCAAATATGTACATTCCACTTGGCACAGACAGATATAGAACTACAGCTGGTAGATGGTGGGGGCGGGGACCAACACTGTAGAACACTGCCGGACCGAGCCATAGTGAGTGAGCGCCAACATAAACGCCCGCAGTTTTGTTACGTCACAGCTCACTGCTCGGTGCATACACTACGGCCAACGGCGCGGCGAGGCGAGATCTCTTATGTAGGGTTCCCTCCCCCACGCTGAAGCGACGACATGCAGCTACAAGTGGTAGGCGGTGATGACGAGGTACGGAGTTTATATTACATGCTGAGTTTTACTAGCATTACGCTGGTACCGAACAGCTTATCCTCACCGTCGTCGTCGGACGTTGTCGACCATCGAGTGTGCTGTGTAGCACGGTTAGTAGATTTACAGTTTCGCCTTCAAGTATGCACTGTACGTTCAAAAGAACAGAGGTAAAGCTTCGTTAGATGGTTGCATCTTCAATGAAGCTAGCTCTAGCTATACAGTTGCGAAGACTACAGACGATCGAAAACGTAATTAAGCTCGACAGGTGTAATGCTTTGAAACCGGGCAACTTAATTTGTACACCAGAGTGAATCGTTTTCCTTTGTTACATTGCATTGGAATGACTACTGTTTGGAGTTCTCTTTCTGTCTCTGGCGCTGTTGTTTCGAAATATTTTGTTGAAGTTACCGCAGTATGTACATCTAATTCATTTTGCACACATAAGCTTCAAGAGTTGCAAAACAAATTATTCATTTCTCATTTTTGTTCTCATCTCTCATTTTTTAAAGCATTACAGTATTGTATGGTTTTTATATGCTTCTCTTACTGATTAGTCTATTCTAGTGTAATCCACGCAAGCATAGCCATTTATTGAAAGAATCCAGGAAAAACTATAGAATCGACTACTTCTATCATTTTTCCTGTCATTATTAATACTTGCAAGGCATCGGAGATGTATTACAAGTGTTGTAGGGGCCAAGCCTTCTGTGCAGCGTCCATGAATACAATTGATTGTATGTGTAATGAATATGAAGCAAAACCGTTGGGAGTGACGTTGCTAAGAAAGTTTATGTCACTCCGTTGGAGCTCCTCTCCCTAGGATGGGACATAGGTATTTACCCCTAATGTCCTGGCTCGAAAACCTAGGCTTAAGCGCCACTGTTCGCTCTCTGAAACGAAAAACGATCCCTTCCCGCCTGAATGAAATAACCTGTATGCAAGCCCGTGCACAAGGAGGGGGGGGGGGGGGGGGTTTGCGGTGTTAAACCCCTGTTAAACCCCCCATTACCGACGCTTTATACCAGGGCTGCCCAACGTACGGCCCGCGGGCCGGATCCGGCCCGCGAGGACATTTTGTGCGGCCCGCGGCACGATTGGACAAAAATGATAGAATTTAGCCCGAGATATTATTATTCTGAATATTTTCTTTTTTCAATGGAAATGTATTTAATAATTTAAAAATAAAATGACTTTTTAGAGTACATTTTGTAAAATTTTTAAAAGATTTAAAAATCTCTGCGGGGCTCCGACGACGGGATGCCAAGCAGTCAGTAGTGTGCGGTAGTTCGGCAGCAGCAAAGTTTCGCGCGCTCGCTTTGCTAGATTTTTGCGATTTTCTTTCCCCTTCTCTCTACGGGGCTCCGACGACGGGATGCCAAGCAGTCAGTAGTGTGCGGTAGTTCGGCAGCAGCAAAGTTTCGCGCGCTCGCTTTGCTAGATTTTTGCGATTTTCTTTCCCCTTCTCTCTGCGGGGCTCCGACGACGGGATGCCAAGCAGTCAGTAGTGTGCGGTAGTTCGGCAGCAGCAAAGTTTCGCGCGCTCGCTTTGCTAGATTTTTGCGATTTTCTTTCCCCTTATCTCTGCGGGGCTCCGACGACGGGACGCCAAGCAGTCAGTAGTGTGCGGTAGTTCGGCAGCAGCAAAGTTTCGCGCGCTCGCTTTGCTAGATTTTTGCGATTTTTTTTTCCTCTTCCCTCTGCGGGGCTCCGACGACGGGATGCCAAGCAGTCAGTAGTGTGCGGTAGTTCGGCAGCAGCAAAGTTTCGCGCGCTCGCTTTGCTAGATTTTTGCGATTTTCTTTCCCCTTCTCTCTGCGGGGCTCCGACGACGGGATGCCAAGCAGTCAGTAGTGTGCGGTAGTTCGGCAGCAGCAAAGTTTCGCGCGCTCGCTTTGCTAGATTTTTGCGATTTTCTTTCCCCTTCTCTCTGCGGGGCTCCGACGACGGGATGCCAAGCAGTCAGTAGTGTGCGGTAGTTCGGCAGCAGCAAAGTTTCGCGCGCTCGCTTTGCTAGATTTTTGCGATTTTCTTTCCCCTTCTCTCTGCGGGGCTCCGACGACGGGATGCCAAGCAGTCAGTAGTGTGCGGTAGTTCGGCAGCAGCAAAGTTTCGCGCGCTCGCTTTGCTAGATTTTTGCGATTTTCTTTCCCCTTCTCTCTGCGGGGCTCCGACGACGGGATGCCAAGCAGTCAGTAGTGTGCGGTAGTTCGGCAGCAGCAAAGTTTCGCGCGCTCGCTTTGCTAGATTTTTGTGAGAGTGAGTTCTTGGAGGCAAAGTGTGCAGGCCGCGTTTTCATTCGGTCGTCGTCGTCGTCTATTTGACTGCTCATCTTCGTACGGGGCGATTTATGATACGATAAATGCAACAAACAACATTTTTTGCGATTTTAGTCAACAGACATTGAAATGTTCGTCACGTCAAGTGTCGGCCCAAGTTCCAAAGCCACGTTGGTTCAAATCACTTTATTTTCTCTTTCGTTAATTTTCGCACTTCGAAAACTATCTGAATGGTTCGTCATCTTCGATGTCGGCATGTGTTTTGTTTTAGTCCAAATGAAAATAAGTGGTTTGATATTAATAGGGTTGCATGAATCACTCCACTTACCAAAGTGAACTCATATCATGCGCCCTTTCTCCTCCCCACTAACAAAAAGTCCTTCCCATGACAGACGTGGAGACGCAGAGGTGATCTCGGTCTTTAGTAAGCAACGCACGTCATAATAACATTCCTTTCCTTCCTCGATGACCGTAAGGACGTGGCCGGCGCCGTTATTGACCTAATAAAGTTTGGAATTCTCGAAGATGCACATTGAGGACGGTAAGCTACTCCCAAGCTCCGTCTGTTGGTTCCTTGTGCAACTTCGATTGTTCTGGTCAATCACGGAGTAGCAACTACGAATAGTACGGTCATCTATGCTCATGCTCATGCTCAATTTTTAAAAGATTTAAAAATATGCAAGCATTTGGTTTGAGTGTCCTACAGAATTGAAGTAAAAGATTCTTAACAATAAAATAATGTGTAATGTGAAAATTCGCTCGATAAGATTGTAAAACCAAATAGAAAGATTACGTTATAAACTTAATATAGGAAAAACGTGAACAATTTAATCACAATTTTTGAAGCTTTCAGAGATTTTTTTTGTGCCATCCAATAGCTCTGTCTGGTACTACATTGAAACATGTTATTGAAACTTTCTAAATACTTTGTCAAGCTCCAATATTCTTCAAGAAATCAAAAAACCTTTAAAATTTCATTAGAAACATTAAACTGCAAAAAAGTTCTTTTCTATTATCTAGCCATGCTCAGAAAAGATAAAAAAAATAATGTATTATTAACGAATTTTTATTTCTGGCCCGTCGACTGGTATGTAGTTTCACCAGCGGCCCGCGGCCGAAAAAGGTTGGGCAGGCCTGCTTTATACACTACGCGCCCCTCCGCCTTTTTCTGAAATTCCATATTTTGCCAAATTCCTCACATTAACGATTCAGATAACTCGATAAAAAACGAGCATACCGACGAATGATCCTTCTTTAATGACAAGCTTCTCCGAATCGCACCAACAAATAACTCGGAAAAATCACCAAGTCTCGGTAAGATTCTTCGGCAGCTGATAAGGGAACGTCCATAAATTACGTCACGCTTTATGGGGGGAGGGGGGGTTCAGCAAAGTGTGACAACGCATACATAAATTTCAGAAGTCTCATACAAAACGTGTGACATAGGGGGGAGGGGGGTTGAAAATGGTCAATTTTAGCGTGACGTAATTTATGGACGTTCCCTAATTACACTTTTGCTATCCGGAAAGCATCTCTGAATGGAAGATTCGTCTGCCACTTACGGTTTCACTATTATTTCATCCGAGACGACAATCTTTGCTCAAGTAACACAGACACTTTAAATACAGATAATTCTTGGCAGTAAAGCTTTCCGATAATTTACTTGTGCCTTCATTTCATCAGCTGATTAGTGGAAATCAAGAGTATCCTTCTTCTGCAAAAATATTCAAGCCACCACTATATAATTGGCATTTATTTTAGAAAGGTGCTTACCTTTAACTTTCGCTACTCAAAAACACAGTCTGTACGACGTCTCTTTTTTTGCATTATGCAAATCACAGGAAATCACTGTTTTTACTCTTTTTCAGAGAAATTCAGGGCAGATCCATCGAGGACGGCAAATTTACTTTTACGCGCAAAACCGGGTGGCATAGTACTGATGATTTAGCAATAGTGGCTGAAGTA